>NC_092370.1:111986075-112327080 GCF_030028105.1 Mobula birostris | reverse complement strand
GAAGTGGCTGTAAGTCCTCTGAGAATGCTCTCCTTTCACCTTCCTGATGGACCGGGAAAGCACATCTCTTACTTCCCTGAGAGCTCTTGCATCCCCCGAACTAAAGGCAGCATCACGATTCTTCATATGTTTCAGTAAGATCCCCCTTCAATCTTCTAAATTCCAAAGACTATAAGCCTAGTCGATACAGTCTTTCATCATATGAAAGTCCTGCCATCCCAGGAATCAATCTGGTGAACCTTCTTTGTACTCCCTCTATGGCAAGAATGTCCTTCCTCAGATTAGGGGACCAAAACTGCACACAATACTCCAGGTGTGGTCTCACCAAGGCCTTGTACAACTGCAGTAGCGCCTCCCTGCTCCTGTACTCGAATCGTCTTGCTATGAATGCCAGCATACCATTCGCCTTTTTCACCGCTTGCTGTACCTGCATGCCCACTTTCAATGACTGGTGTATAATGACACCCAGGTCTCGTTGCACCTCCCCTTTTCCTAATCGGCCACCATTCAGATAATAATGTTTTCCTGTTTTTGCCACCAAAGTGGATAACCTCACATTTATCCACATTAAATTGCATCTGCCATGAATTTGCCCACTCACCTAACCTATCCAAGTCACCCTGCATCCTCTTAGCATCCTCCTCACAGCTAACACTGCCGCCCAGCTTCGTGTCATCCGCAAGCTTAAAGGTGTTGCATTTAATTCCCTCATCTAAGTCATTAATATATATTGTAAACAACTGGGGTCCCAGCATTGAGCCTTGAGCTACCCCACTAGTCACTGCCTGCCATTCTGAAAAGGTCCCGTTTATTCCCACTCTTTGCTTCCTGTCTGCCAACCAATTCTCTATCCACATCAATACCATACCCCCAATAGCGTGTGCTTTAAGTTTGCACACTAATCTCCTGTGTGGGACTAACCAAGAACCTATCAATCTCTGCTTTAAATATATTCAATGACCTGGCCTCTATAGCTGCCTATGGTAATGAATTCCACAAATTCACTACCTTCTGGCAAAAGGAATTGCTCCTCATATCTGTTCTAAATGGTCATCTCTTATTTTAAGGCCTTGCCTTCTGGTCCTAGACACCCCCACATCCTCTCCACATCCACTTTATCCAGGCCTTATTCAATAGCTTTCAATAAGATCTCCTGTTCATTCTTCTAAATTCCAGCCAGTACAGGTCCAGAGCCATCAAACACTCCTCATACTTTAACCCTTCAATTCCAATCCTTTCTAATGATAGCACATCCTTTCATTGATAAGGGGCTCTATACTATGCACAATACTCCAAATGTGGTCTACCCATTAACTTATAAAGCCTCAGCATTATATCCTTGCTTTTACAGGAAAGCTCTACAACAGCTGCCAAAACTGTCCAAAGCATCACCAACACCAGCCTCCCTGCCATCAGACATATATAGAGAAAGGTGCTGGAAAAAGGCCAGAAACATCATGAAGGATCCAATCCACTGTCCTCATGGACTGGTTGTCCTTCTCCTATCAGGGAAGAGACCTTGCCAGGACCACAAGCCTTAAAAACAATTACCCTTTTATACTATTGGCTCACATCCCTACATATTTCATCTTTTCTGCCTTTATTGCTTTTGTAGTTCCCATCTGTTGGTTTTTAAAAGCTTCCCAATCCTCTAACGTCCCACTAATTTTTGCTATATTATATGCCGTCTCTTCTTTTTTTGCCCTGTTTGACTTCCCTTATTCTTCCACATCTACCAAATTGCTTCCAATCAACTTTGGCTAGTTCCTCTCTCATGCCTCTGCAATTCCCTTTATTCCACTGTAATACTGATACATCCAATTTTAGCTTCTTCCTTTCTAACTACAGGGTGAATTTTAAATTACACTCACTGCCTCCTAAGGATTCTTTTACCTTAAGCTCCCTCGTCAAATCTGGTTCATTACACAACACCCAACTCAGCATTGCCTTTTCCCTAGTGGGCTCAACCATAAGCTGCTCTAGAAAGCCATCCTGTAGGCATTCTACAATTTCCTTCTCTTGGAATCCAGCACCAACCTCTGAGTTTCCTAATCTACCCGCATAGTGAAATCCCCCATGAACATCGTAACATTGCACTTTTTACATACCTTTTCTATCTCCCATCGTAATAAGTACCCCACATCTGACTACTGTTTGGAAGCCTGTATATAACTTCCTTCAGGATCTTTTACACTTGCATTTTCTTAACTTTATCCACAAGGATTCTACACTTTCCAATCCCATGTCATCTCTTTGTAAGGATCAGATTTCGTTTTTTTTACCAGCAGAACCTGATGGGATTTACCCCAGGTTATTGAAGGAGGCAAGAGGCGAGATTATTGGGCCCTTGACCAGTATCTTCTTGTCCTCTGTAGCTACAGGCAAGGTCCCCAAGGACTGGTGAGTGGTTAATGTTGTACCTCTATTTAAGAAGGGAAAAAGGGAAAATCCTGGGAACCATAGCCCGGTGAGTTGTCAGTTGTAGGGAAATTGCTTGAGAAAATTGTTAGGGATAAGATATACGAGCATTTGGAAACCCATGGCCTATTGAAGGACTGCCAGCATGACTTTGTGCATGGCAGGTTGTTTTATTGACAAGGTGACAAGAGATTGATGAGGGTAGGGCAGTGGATGTTGTCGACATGGATTTTAGTGAGGCGTTTAACAAAGTTCCTCATTGGAGACTAATCCAGAAGATTAAGATGCATGGGATACATGTCAAATTGGCTGTTTGGATTCAGAACTGACTTGCACAAAGAAGTCAGAGGGTAGTGGCTGAAGGGACTTATCGGACCTGGAGGTCTGTAGTTAGTGGTGTTCCACAGGGATTTGTGCTGGGACCTCTGCTGTTTGTGATGAAAATGTCAAAGGGTGGGTTAGTAAGTTTGTGGATGATACCAAGATTGGTGGAGTTGTGGATAGCGTAGAAGACTGACAAAATATACAGCGTGATATAAATCAGTCCCAGATATGGGCAGAAAAATGGCAGATGGAGTTTAACCCAGATAAATATGAGGTGTTGCACCTTGGCAGGGTGAATGCAAGGAGACAGTTCACTGTTAAGGGTAAGATCCTTAACAGTGTTGCTGTGCACGGAGATCTTGGGATCCAAGTTCATCGCTCCTTGGAAGTGGCTACACAGATCAATAAGACGTTGAAGAAAGCTTATGGAATACTTGCTTTTATTAGTCGAGGCATTGAGTTCAAAATTCAAGAGATTATGTTGCAACTTTATAAAAATTGAGTTAGGCCACATCTGGAGTATTGAACACAGTTCTGGTTTACCCACTATAGGAAGAATGTTGAGGCCTTGGCGAGGGTGCAGAAGAAGTTTTACCAGGATGCTGTCTGGTTTAGAGGGCACGTGCTGTCATGAGAAGATGGATAAACTTGGGTTGTTTTCTCTGGAGCACTGGAGGCTGAGGGGAGATCAGATAGAGGTTTATAAGATTGTGAGAGGCATAGATAGAGTGGACAGAGAGTATTTTGTTTCCTAGAGTTGAAGTGTCTAATACGAGAGGGCATGCATTGATGGCAAGAGGGGTATGTGAGGGGTAAGCTTTTTACTCATAGAGTCATGGATGCCTGGAATGTGCCGCCTGGTATGTTGGTAGAGGCAAATAACATTAGAGGCTTTTAAGAGACATTTGGATAGGCTCATGGATGTAAGGAGGATGGAGAGATATGGACGTTGTGTAGATAGGAGGGCTTAGTGTTTGGGTGTTTTTGATTTGCTTTTTAGCTGGTTTGTATGTGCTATACTGTTCTATGTTCTATGGAGCCACCCACCCTCTCTGCCAACCTGTCTGTCCTTTCGATACAATGTGTATCTATGTATGTTAAGCTCCCAACTATTCTTTCAGCCACAGTGTCATACCTGCCAATTTCTAACTGTGCTACCAGATCACCTACCTTGTCCTGTATCCTGTGTGCATTCAAATATAACACCTAATAACATAGACAATATACAACGAATGGAAGGGTCCCAGGGAATGCTGTTGGTACAGACAGCCCTTTGGGTACAAGGCCAACTTTCCTAGGAGGCTGCCCCAAATCATTTCGGAAAGTCTACATAGTAATGGTCATTTGTAAATCTGTTGGGTTTTAGGTCAATCCAATGAACGAGAACTTCTTGTAGTCATCTCACAAATGACAAACGTTTTGATTTGAAACATGGCCTTTACTATATTCATTTACAACGTTGTATTTCAGCTTCCAAAAGTTTTTGACAAGACTCTGCCAGAAAATTAAGCCATGTGATTTGCAGATAGAAAAAAATGGATTAAGCATAAAAACAAACGAGTTTTGAGAAGTTTATATTCTTAGGAATGGTAAGATTGCTGAGCATGTTCTTCTGATGATGAATTCTGGTTTGTTGCCATTTCAGTATTACATGAATAACTTAGTTAAATAAATTGGTCAAATTTTGGTGCTGAGATTTGCTATAATGATACAGATGTCCCCTGCTTTTCGAACGTTCGCTTTACAAAACCCCACTGTTACAAAAGACCTACGTTAGTACCCTGTTTTCGCTAACATGTGTTTTCACTGTTACGAAAAAAGCAGCGCGCGAAAAAGATCAGCGCGTGCCCCGAGCAGCCGCTGTCCCCCGGGATTCGGAACTGCATTCTCGCTGGCATTGCTTAAACACGTGCCTGTGAGCAGCTGTTAGCAAGATGAGTTCTATGGTATTGGAAAAGCCTGAAAGAGCTCGTAAGGGTGTTACACTTAGCGTAAAACTAGACATAATTAAGCGCAAACAACAGGAATTCTGCAGATGCTGGAAATTCAAGAAACACGCATAAAAGTTGCTGGTGAACGCAGCAGGCCAGGCAGCATCTCTAGCAAGAGGTGCAGTCGACGTTTCAGGCCGAGACCCTTCGTCAGGACTAACTGAAGGAAGAGTGAGTAAGGGATTTGGAAGTTGGAGGGGGAGGGGAAGATCCAAAATGATAGGAGAAGACAGGAGGGGGAGGGATGGAGCCAAGAGCTGGACAGGTGATAGGCAAAAGGGATACGAGAGGATCATGGGACAGGAGGTCTGGGAAGAAAGACAAGGGGGGGGGGACCCAGAGGATGGGCAAGGGGTATATTCAGAGGGACAGAGGGAGAAAAAGGAGAGTGAGAGAAAGAATGTGTGTATAAAAATAAGTAACAGATGGGGTACGAGGGGGAGGTGGGGCATTACCGGAAGTTAGAGAAGTCGATGTTCATGCCATTAGGTTGGAGGCTACCCAGACGGAATATAAGGTGTTGTTCCTCCAACCTGAGTGTGGCTTCATCTTTACAGTAGAGGAGGCCGTGGATAGACATGTCAGAATGGGAATGCGATGTGGAATTAAAATGTGTGGCCACTGGGAGATCCTGCTTTCTCTGGCGGACACAGCGTAGGTGTTCAGCAAAGCGGTCTCCCAGTCTGCGTCGGGTCTCGCCAATATATAAAAGGCCACATCGGGAGCACTGGACGCAGTATATCACCCCAGCCGACTCACAGGTGAAGTGTTGCCTCACCTGGAAGGACTGTTTGGGGCCCTGAATGGTGGTAAGGGAGGAAGTGTAAGGGCATGTGTAGCACTTGTTCCGCTTAGGGCCAGGAGGGAGATCAGTGAGGAGGGATGGGGGGGACGAATGGACAAGGGAGTTGCATAGGGAGCGATCCCTGCGGAATGCAGAGAGAGGGCGGGAGGGAAAGATGTGCTTAGTGGTGGGATCCCATTGGAGGTGGTGGAAGTTACGGAGAATAATATGTTGGACCCAGAGGCTGGTGGGGTGGTAGGTGAGGACCAGGGGAACCCTATTCCTAGTGGGGTGGCGAGAGGATGGAGTGAGAGCAGATGTATATGAAATGGGGGAGATGCGTTTAAGAGCAGAGTTGATAGTGGAGGAAGGGAAGCCCCTTTCTTTAAAAAAGGAAGACATCTCCCTTGTCCTAGAATGGAAAGCCTCATCCTGAGAGCAGATGCGGCGGAGACGGAGGAATTGCGAGCAGGGGTTGGCGTTTTTGCAAGAGACAGGGTGAGAAGAGGAATAGTCCAGATAGCTGTGAGAGTCAGTAGGCTTATAGTAGACATCAGTGGATAAGCTGTCTCCAGAGACAGAGACAGAAAGATCTAGAAAGGGGAGGGAGGTGTTGGAAATGGACCAGGTAAACTTGAGGGCAGGGTGAAAGTTGGAGGCAAAGTTAATAAAGTCAACGAGCTCTGCATGCGTGCAGGAAGCAGCGCCAATGCAGTTGTCGATGTAGCGAAGGAAAAGTGGGGGACAGATATCAGAATAGGCACGGAACATAGATTGTTCCACAAAACCAACAAAAAGGCAGGCATAGCTAGGACCCATATGGGTGCCCATAGCTACACCTTTAGTTTGGAGGAAGTGGGAGGAGCCAAAGGAGAAATTATTAAGAGTAAGGACTAATTCCGCAGACGGAGCAGAGTGGTGGTACAGGGGAACTGATTAGGTCTGGAATCCAAAAAGGAGCGTAGAGCTTTGTGACCTTCCTGATGGGACTGGACACCCATGGTGAAAATAAAGCGGTGGGAGCCAGGGAACTTAAAATCATCGAAAAGTTTAAGAGCGTGAGAAGTGTCACGAACATTGGTCGGAAGGGATTGAACAAGGGGGGATAAAACCGTGTCGAGGTATGCAGAAACGAGTTCGGTGGGGCAGGAGCAAGCTGAGACAATAGGTCGGCCAGGACAGGCAGGTTTGTGGATCTTGGGTAGGAGGTAGAAACGGGAAGTGCGAGGTGTGGGAACTATAAGGTTGGTAGCAGTGGATGGGAGATCCCCTGAGCGGATAAAGTCGGTGATGGTGTGGGAGACAATGGCCTGGTGCTCCTTAGTGGGGTCACGATCGAGGGGTAAATAAGAGGAGGTATCCGCGAGTTGTCGCTGTGCCTTGGCAAGGTAGAGGTCAGTACGCCAGACTACAACAGCACCCCCCTTATCGGCGGGTTTAATAATAAGGTTAGGATCAGTACGGAGGGAGTGGAGAGCAGAGCGTTCAGAAGGAGTGAGGTTGGAATGGGGACAAGGTGCGGTGAAGTCGAGACAGTTGATGTCCACTTCCTCCAAACTAAAGGTGTAGCTATGGGCACCCGTATGGGTCCTAGCTATGCCTGCCTTTTTGTTGGCTTTGTGGAACAATCTATGTTCTGTGCCTATTCTGGTATCTGTCCCCCACTTTCCCTTCGCTACATCGACAACTGCATTGGCGCTGCTTCCTGCACACATGCAGAGCTCATTGACTTTATTAACTTTGCCTCCAACTTTATTAACTTTGCCTCCAACTTTCACCCTGCCCTCAAGTTTACCTGGTCCATTTCCAACACCTCCCTCCCCTTTCTCGATCTTTCTGTCTCTGTCTCTGGAGACAATTTATCCACTGATATCTACTATAAGCCTACTGACTCTCACAGCTATCTGGACTATTCCTCTTCTCACCCTGTCTCTTGCAAAAACGCCATCCCCTTCTCGCAATTCCTCCGTCTCCGCTGCATCTGCTCTCAGGATGAGGCTTTTCATTCTAGGACGAGGGAGATGTCTTCCTTTTTTAAAGAAAGGGGCTTCCCTTCCTCCACTATCAACTCTGCTCTTAAACGCATCTCCCCCATTTCACATACATCTGCTCTCACTCCATCCCCCCGCCACCTCACTAGGAATAGGGTTCCCCTGGTCCTCACCTACCACCCCACCAACCTCCGGGTCCAACATATGATTCTCATAACTTCCGCCACCTCCAACGGGATCCCACCACTAAGCACATCTTTCCCTCCCCCCTTCTCTCTGCATTCCGCAGGGATCGCTCCCTACGCAACTCCCTTGTCATTTCGTCCCCCCCATCCCTCCCTCCTGGCACTAAGCGGAACAAGTGCTACACATGCCCTTACACTTCCTCCCTTACCACCATTCAGGGCCCCAAACAGTCCTTCCAGGTGAGGCAACACTTCACCTGTGAGTCGGCCGGGGTGATATACTGCGTCAGGTGCTCCCGATGTGGCCTTTTATATATTGGCGAGACCCAACGCAGACTGGGAGACCGCTTTGCTGAACATCTACGCTGTGTCCGCCAGAGAAAGCAGGATCTCCCAGTAGCCACACATTTTAATTCCGCATCCCATTCCCATTCTGACATGTCTATCCACGGCCTCCTCTACTGTAAAGATGAAGCCACACTCAGGTTGGAGGAACAACACCTTATATTCCGTCTGGGTAGCCTCCAACCTGATGGCATGAACATCGACTTCTCTAACTTCTGCTAATGCCCCACCTCCCCCTCGTACCCCATCTGTTACTTATTTTTATACACACATTCTTTCTCTCACTCTCCTTTTTCTCCCTCTGTCCCTCTGAATATACCCCTTGCCCATCCTCTGGGTCCCCCCCCCCTTGTCTTTCTTCCCGGACTTCCTTTCCCATGATCCTCTCGTATCCCTTTTGCCTATCACCTGTCCAGCCCTTGGCTCCATCCCTCCCCCTCCTGTCTTCTCCCATCATTTTGGATCTCCCCCTCCCCCTCCCCCTCCAACTTTCAAATTCCTTACTCACTCTTCCTTCAGTTAGTTCTGACGAAGGGTCTCGGCCTGAAACGTCGACTGCACCTCTTGCTAGAGATGCTGCCTGGCCTGCTGCGTTCACCAGCAACTTTTATGTGTGTTACATAATTAAGCATTTCGATCGTGGTGAACGAAGTAAGGACTAAGTGAGTTTGGCTTGTGGAAGCTGACAAAGATGATGTTGAAGAGGTTTTGGCATCCCATGACCAAGAACTGATAGATGAAGAGCTGAGGCAATTGGAAGAGGAAAGGATAACAATCGAAACCGAATGAGTAATGATAAAGTACGACTTCAATTTTGAAAGGGTACGTCGGTTTAGGGGATATTTGCAGGATGGTTTGAGTGCTTACAAAGAACTGTATGATAGAAAAATGCGCGAGGCTCAGCAGTTAAGCAAGCCTTCCACATCAGCCACAGCAGACGACGAACCTTGACCTTCAACATCGAGGCGGGCAGTCATAGGAGAAGATGAGCTGCCTGCTCTAATGGAAACAGACGATGAGATTGCACCCCAGTGTCCCACCACCCCAACCCCCAGGCCGCGGACAGATACCGATTCGTGGAGAATGCAGCAGTACCCGGGAGGCACACAGCACATCTTTAAGAAAAATGCCGAAATAAACATGCTAATTAATTAGGTGCCGCCTGACGCATAATTGTCGGCCCAGATTAGAGGCAATGCAATTGGCAATCGGCACTGATTTGGGCCGACAATGACGTGCCAGGCGGCACCTAATTAATTAGCATGTTTATTTCGGCTTTTTTCTTAAAGATGTGCTGTGTGCCTCCCGGCTACCGCTGTACCGCTGCATGCTTCGCGATCGGTATCGGTTTGCTGCCAGGAGGGTGCCACTGCATCACCCAAACTCCGATGACTCAGTCTAACACACCATCATCAGTGTGCTCTGTGATGTCCCAATTCCAGTAAGTGATACTACACTGTACATACATTATTTCTACTTTATATTGGCTGCGTACCTTAACGTGTTATTTGGTATGATTTGGCAGCTTCATAGCTTAAAGGTTACTGGAGAGCGCTTGCGTCATGTTTTTGCTGACAGTGCTCGCGTGAGATTTTCGCTACGGAGAACAGTTCAGGCAATGATTGTGGAAAAGTATTTCTACTTTATATAAGCTGTGTATTTATCATATCATTACTGCTTTTACTATATATTACTGTTATTTTAGGTTTTATGTGTTATTTGGCATGATTTGGTAGGTTATTTTTGGGTCTGCGAACGCCCACAAAATTTTGCCATATAAATAAATGGTAATTGCTTCTTCGCTTTACGACATTCCGGCTTACGAACCGTTTCATAGGAATGCTCTACCTTCGGATGGCGGGGGAAACCTGTACCAGACAAGAATCTTCAGTTATGAAAAAACAGTTCAAGGGTATATTTTGGATAAAATACATAACTGGGCAGAGGAATAGAAGATGAAAACTTAATTTGCCATTAAATATAAACAGATAAATGTCCAACGCACCTGCACTTCATGAATAGTGTTTAAAAGATGAAAAGGTTCTTGAGAGTTAACGCAGACTTAATGCTCAAGAAGTCCTACAAATGTGAAGTAGCAAACAGGATGTTTCAAAATTCACGTCTGTGTCAACCATGATGCCAAAACAAACTAATCCCATCTGCTTCATGTGGTCTATATCCCTCCATTCCCTGCCAGTTCACATTTCCTGTATATTGGCCCTCACCCCATCCTCCCACTATGATAACAGGGATAGGGTTCCCTTTCTCCTTACCTGCCACCACATGAGCTTCTGTATCCAGCCAATCATCCACCGTAACTTCCACCATCTACAGCGGGATCCTACCACTTTGCACATTTCCCTCTCCCCACCCTCTCTGCCTTCAGTAGGGATCACCTTATACGTGAACGCCCTTGTTTACTCATCCCTCCCCTCTGATCTCCCCGCTGGCACATTCCTACACCTTCCCTATCCTACAATTAATGTCCTTCCAGGTGAGGAGTCTCCAAGTCTGTTAGAGTTATCTATTGTATTCAGTGCTCCCAGTAAGGCTTCTCTACATTGGTGAGGCCCAATGTAGATTGGGGGACTGCTTTGTTGAACACCTTTGCTCTATCCGCTGCAAAAACTTAAATTTCCCTGGTGGCCACTCATTTCAAATCGACTTTCCATTCCCTTTACAACATTCACAGTCTTCTCTACTGCCACGATGAGGCCACACTCAAGTTGGAGGAGCAACACTGCATATTCCATCTCAGTAGCCTACAACCTGATGGCATGAATATAGACTTCTCGAACTTGGTAATTTCTCTCCCGCCCCCTTTCCCTCTCTTTCCATTTCACATTCCAGTTCTCCTCTTACCCTTCTCCTCACCTGCACATCACCTCCTTCTTGTGTTCACTCCTGTTTCCCTTACTTCCATGGTCCACTGTCCTCTCCTTTTAGATTCCTTCTTCAGCCGTTTACCTCTTCTATTTATCCAGCTTCTTACTTTATACCTTCTCCTCTACCCATCCACCTTCCTCCTCGGACTCTTTCTCCCCGGACCTCCTGTCCCATGGTCCTTCTCCCTGGACCTCCTGTCCCATGTAACTTCTGCTAATGCCCCACCTCCCCCTCATACCCCATCCGTTATTTATTTTTATACACACATTCTTTCTCTCACTCTCCTTTTTCTCCCTCTGTCCCTCTGACTATACCCCTTGCCTATCCTCTGGGTCCCCCCCCCCGCCCCCCGCTGTCTTTCTCCCCGGACCTCCTGTCCCATGATCCTCTCATATCCCCTTTGCCAATCACCTGTCCAGCTCTTGGCTCCATCCCTCCCCCTCCTGTCTTCTTCTATCATTTTGGATCTCCCCCTCCCCCTCCCACTTTCAAATCTCTTACTAACTCTTCCTTCAGTTAGTCCTGACGAAGGGTCTCGGCCTGAAATGTCAACTGTACCTCTTCCTAGAGATGCTGCTGGCCTGCTGCGTTCACCAGCAACTTTGATGTGTGTTGCTTGAATTTCCAGCATCTGCAGAATTCCTGTTGTTCACCTTCCTCCTCACCTGGTCTCACCTATCACCTACCAGCTTGTACTCCTGCCCCTTTCCCACTGCCTTATTCTGGATTGTGGCCCTTTCCTTTCCAGTCCTAATAAAAAAAAAACACAATATGAAACGTCTTTTGTTCATACCCCTCTATAGATCCTGCTTGACTTGCTGAGATCCCCTTGCATCTTATGTGTGTATATCCTCTTACAAACTAAGATTTCAGATACAGTAGAACTCTGTTAATTCAGCACACTCCACACTTCAGTGGTGGTAAACTAGCAGACTTTCTGGGCTTTTGGATATTATTCTATTAATATTCTATGACTATTAATTAATTTTTTTGGAAAATGTTGCGCAGAGGAATCATATTTTTTTCCAGTGAACCCAATAAATTTAAAGAGACCACATGATCCTGGAGAATCTAACGAGAGCTGTGTGTTTCCAATTTTTTTTTTGTTTATTTTTAAGTATGATTCAAGGACCATTTCTTTGATGATAGAACATTGAACAGTACAGCGTAGTATAGGTCCTTCGGCCCATGATGTTGTGCTGAAGTTTTAACCTACAAGACTAATCTAATGCTTCCCTCACACATAGCTCTTCATAACCCACCCTTGTGATTAGTTGGCTATATTGTTAATTCTAACAAGCTTATAATGTTATGTGAAAAATTCCCATTAATTTAGAGGCCTTACAAAACATAATCTACTTACAGGTTATCTGTCATGGGCTTTTGCCAGAGGATGAAAACGCTTACTTTGCTGCATTTTGGAAAACCTGTAGAAAGAGATGGAATAATTGCATTACAATCAGTCACAGCAGTGCATCCAGAGTAATGGCACTGGTTCTGGTGAGCAAACTAATCTATTTACCTATTGTACAAGATGATTTCTGTCTCTAGCTAAAAATGATTCAGCTACCTGTTGAAGATCTAGAGGGAATCCATAATAAGAAACAGAAAACTGTTTTACCAGTTTGCTATTCCTTAGAAAAAGAACACCCTTACATCCAATCCACATCATATTTGTGCTAATTTATATGTCATGCCAAAGCGGGAAGCATTGATTCACAGAATAATTAAACATAGAACGCTATTTAGCATGGGATATCTCCTGAAAAAAAAAGTCCTTTCTCCTTCTCCAGTGAAATGCAACATTTTCCTCTTTAATTAATTGTCCAATGCCTTTACATTAACTTTTTGGCCTAAATCTGATTAACTACCCTCTGAAAAGTTTCTTCCCATTTGTTGTAAGAAATTAAAAATTCAAAATATCTTTACACTCCCTTTAAAGACTCTTAATATCATTACTTAGGCCACCACCACTTAAAACAACCAGAGATTCAGTCAAGCTTCATTTAGAGATATAGACGGTTGAAATGGCAGATGAGGTTTAATCTGGAGAAGTATGAGATGTTAAATACAGTAAATAGCAAGACCTTTTGGAGCACTGATATACAGAGGAATTTTTTGGTGAAAGTCTGTAGCTCTATGAAAGTGGCAAGATGTATATATGATGATAACAAATGGCATTGCCTTTATTGGTTGAGGCATTGAGCATAAAAGTCCAAAAGTCAGGTTACAGCTATATAAAACTTTAGTTTGGTCACATTTATATGACTTCGAGAACTTCTGATCTCCATATTACAGGAAGTCTGTGGAGGCTTTGGAGAGGATGCAGAAGAGGTTCACCAGGATGTTGCCACAATTAGAGAGTGATAGCTGTTTGGAGAGGTTGGACAACCTGGATTGGTTTTCTCTGAGGCACTGAAGGCTGAGGGGAGAAAAAATAAAAGTTTAAAAATTATGAGGCATGAAAAGGATTGTCAGAGTTTTTCCCTCAGGGTGTAAATTTCAAATACTTGAGAGCATAGCTTTAAGGTGACAAGGCATTTAGACAGGTATATGAATACATAGCGAACAATGGATATGGATCCCATGCAGGCAGATGGGATTAGTTTAATTCGGCATTATGGTCGCAGAGTCACTGTGGCCTGAAAGGGCCTGTTCCTTTGCTATATTCCAAATAATTTCTGACTAAAATAACTGTATCCAGAATACTGTCACTTTATTGCTTCAATGACACAAATAAGTTTCCCCAATGTCTATGTTTGTAAAAGCTAACTAAATATGCTCACTGCAAATTCACTGCTAAACAATCACTGCAAATTATTTTCTTCAAATGTTTTATCCATTTCCTTTTTAAAGTTTTTACTGAATACTCTTGCACTGCCAACAGTATTCAAATCATGAATTCCAGATCACAGCTTACTGAGTTTCAGTGAATGGGATCAGTCTTAATTATTAGCCTCAAAAATATACCAATAATATCTTCTGTAACAATTTAACAAGCAAATTTTAATGTAGATGTGTGTTTGATGGTTGGCATAGGTTAATGTTTTTTGTTGTATTTATGACACTATAGGTGTTATAACTGTTTGGACAAGGTTATTCCAGATCAAGGGTTACCAACCTTTTTAACGTCATGGAGTCTTACGTTAACCGAGAGGTCTGTGGACCCCAGGTTGGAAAGCCCTCCCTGTTCTAGACCTTCCATATCTTGAATCCATCTTGTAAGGGTTCTTCTGTTGGAAGAGTTTTCCTTTAGGTGAGAAGCTTAGTCAAAGCTCATTCTAACTACTAAAGTGCATATTATTTGAACATGAATAGAGGGCCCTTTTTGGGCAATAATTAGGGTAATCTGGTCAACGGTTTCCATTAAATCTAGTTTCACTACTTTTTCAGTTAGTATACACAATCTCTCTTCTCTCTCTCCTCCTCGCCCTCCCCCTCTCTCCTCGTGATGAACTTTTGACCACGTGGAATCAAGGAGTAAATGGAGGTGAGATCAGTGAAATGTTAACAGAAAACAGTTCATAAATTAATGGCTGGGGAGGTTTCCAGAAAGATTAATTCTGGAACCTATGGTCATGTACATAAATGAGAATTAATCATTGAAGGGACAGTTTCAAAATTTCCAAAGGTGCCATCAAATTCAGAGTACTGCAAAACTGAGAAAGTTTAGGATTATCATTCAGTGAATTAAAATATTGATAAATGTGACATTATACAATTTGGAAGAGAGAAATCAGAGAGCACATGCTTCTTGGATAAAAATATATTTTAGAAAATGGAAAACTTAAGTATGATTATGAAAGAATTTAATAGAGTAGAATTGTCAAGACATTTCTCCATGACCTACAAAAAAGTCTGGATGCAAGTAATAAATCCAGTAAGAATTCCAGAGAATCTTATTTTTCAATGCCACGGATTTAAGAAAACATGAGTAGCTTTGAGAAAATCGCTATAGGTGCATTTAAAACAGGGGTTCTCAACCTTTTTTATGCCATGGACAAATACCAATAG
Organism: Mobula birostris; assembly: GCF_030028105.1. NCBI lineage: Eukaryota > Metazoa > Chordata > Chondrichthyes > Myliobatiformes > Myliobatidae > Mobula > Mobula birostris. The sequence goes on along the minus strand of NC_092370.1, from coordinate 112,312,142 downwards.
GCAAGGAGTCCATGGACTCCAGGTTGAGAACCCCTGATTTAAAGGGTAGCTGGATACATATATAGGAGAATGGAATAAAAGGTGTAAAACAGAAAATGGTGGGAGGATCCTCGTATGGGGCATAAATATCAGGAAAGATCAGCTGAATCAAATGACCCTTTTCCATCCTGTAAACTCTTACTGTGAAACAACAGGCCTAAAGCTTTTCAGTCTTAAGCATCTACTGCACATTTTCTTTTGCTCTATCCTAGGACCAGCATGTAAGTGCCATTACAACAAAGGCATGACAGTGCCTCTACTTTCTTAGAAGTTTCCACAGATGTGGCAAGACATCTGAAACTTTGACAAACTTCTACAGATGTACATTGGAGAATATCCTCATTGGTTGTATCACGGCATTGTATGGAAACACCAATGCCTAAGAACAGAAAAGCCTACAAAAAGTGGTGGATGCGGTTCAGTCTATTACAGAAAAAGCCCTCCCCATCTACAAGGAGAAAGCAGTATCCATTATCAAGCACCCTCAGCATCCAGGCTATGCTCTCTTCTTGCTGCTGCTACCGGGAAGGAGGCACAGGAGCTGCACCGCCAGGTTCAGGACAGTTCTTACCTTTCAAACATCAGACTCCTTCCTACACCTGCATAGATAGCTTCACCCCCCACAATTCTGAATTGATTTCACAGGGGCTCACTTTCAAGGGCTCGACAACTCATGTTTCACTATTATTCATTTAGTTATCTGTATTGATTTATTTATTCATTTTAGTGTTTGCATATTGGTTGTTTGTCACTGTGCGTAGTTTTTCATTGATTCTACAGTATTTTTGTTCTAATGTGAATACCTGCAAGAAAATGAATCTCAGAGTGACAGATTTTTCTTTGATAATAAACTTGAAATTTGAATTTTATTGAATTTTGATTGTAAATAATTGGGAATCCAAAACTTCTTCCAAAATATAAAAAAAGACCTGTTTGAAAGATCTGTGAATTGAATTTCCACAGGTACAATGAAAAATGTACTTGCAGCAGCATTACAGGCACAAAGTTCAAAAGAAAAACATAAATTATACAAAAATTGTACAAGGAACTACATGATTAGAACTAAAAAAATATGATATGAATTTTTCCTGGATACTTTGCCTTCTTTGCAATGTTTTAGGATATGCAAAGGAAACTGTTTGGAATAGACTAGATGGATCAAATGGCCTCCTACACTATAAGGAAAAAGAAACATTTTGTCACACTATTTGAAACAGATGCTCAAATCTGCTGAATTTAAATTCTGTTAATTTGGAATTGTAACAATAAAATAGTTCTAGTACTGATGATACTGCTATAAAGCCCATTTAGTTCACTAATATTCTACCATCCTTACATTGTCAATGCATAAGGATACATCTCCAATTAGAGTCTAAACATGGAAAAATAGTGAAGAGACAGGATTGAAGGTTTTTCATTGATGCTGCAGATAACCAGATTGATGAATTAATGGCAGAAATAGAAATAATTGGGTTTGGAATATAAGAATTTATCGAAATACGATGGCAAAATAGCCAAGTATTGGGAACAAAATGCCCAATTTTAATTAAGTAATAGATAAAGAAGAAAATGAGAATGGCTAGTCCTGATAAGAAAAAAAAGTCATGAAGACATATGAATGAAAGGATCATAGCTCAGGAAATCAAATAGAAGAATCAGTTTGGGTAGAGCTAAGAAATAGCAAGTGACGGAAAAAACTAATGGGAATTGTCAAAAAGCCCCAAACAGAAGTGAAAGTAAGGAATCATGGACTTGGATGTGCATAAGAACAAGAGTAGGAATAGGCCACTTAGGCTACATCCACACTAGACCAGATAATTCTGAAAATGCCGGTTTCGCGTAAAAACGACAGGCATCCACACTAGGCGTTTTTAAAAATACCTCTGTCCATATTAAAACGGATATTTGGGCGAATCTCACTAGCCATGCACAGGACACACGGAAAACGAGCAAAGAGGAAACAGTATACTTGGTGTGCGTTTGTCCAGTTACAGAGTAGAAAAACTTAAAAGGAAATTGCCAAACGATAGACTTGCTGCGTGTTTGTTCAGTTACAGACTAGAAAAACTTAAAAGGAAATTGCCAAACGAAAGACTTGGAGCGCGTTTGTCCAGAAACATTTCCTACACCCATAGTCTCTTCACCGATGAAAGGGACGACAGCTACAACTAAATGCCATAAGGCTTGTTACTGGGCAAAAGTGAAATTTGCTGTTACCTCATTTGTTTGCCTTTACTCTTGCCATGTCTTTGTATTATTTTGCTGTATTTAACATGTGCAATAAAACAAGTTACTGGGCAAAAGTGACAATTGCATCTATTGAATGTTTGCAGAAGCAATACATTAATAAAGCACCTTGTTAAGTGTATAAAGCAAGTCTGCATCAGTGTTATCTTGTATTTCCATACAATGTTACATTAGGCTGTTACACATCTATTGTCAGATATTGTTGTGGTGTTGGAGGTTGCATTCAAGAAAACAATGAAATGCCACGCTGCCGCCACCATCTGTTCCGGCACATCATGACAGCGGTTTTAAAAATAGCTGGTTACCCCGTACACACTATGCCGGTTATTAGGTGTTTTCAGATTTATTCACTCTGGAGAGCGTTTCTGAAAACCTCCGTTTTTGGGGGAGGAAAACACCGTTTCAGTGTGGATGGAGGGTCAAAACGAAGAGAAAAAGCTTCGGTTATGGATTTATCCGGTCTAGTGCGGACGTAGCCTTAGTGCCTCATGTCTACCGTGCCATTCAATATAATCATGGTTGATCTGCTCCAGGCTTCACCTCTTTTGTGCCAGTTCCTCATTGTTCTCAGTTCTCTGATCTTTCATCAAATTATCTACTTCCTCTTTAAATATTTCCCAGTGATCTAGCTTCCACAACACTGGTTCCCACAATAAAGTTGCACTAGAAAGGCTGGAACAACCTGTTCCATGCTGTATCTCAATAAATTAAAAATATAATTTCTACCTTGCTCGTTCTGTGTTATTTCCCTTTCTTATTCTATTTTCCTTGAACCTTGTCTTACAGCTCCAATACTGTACATTCTATACTCCAATAGATCCTTACCATATTTAAATATTTGTTGCAGGTCCTCTTTTTTTTTGTTTGCCATATCTTTGCATATCGTTTGACATCCATAACATCAGGATTTAAGAGATTCCTTTTCACTTTACAGAAAGCAGATTGAGTCCAATCCCTTTAATACACCTTAAAGGGTTATTATCCCACTGCTCCAATACTGCTTTTCCTTTGAGTAGCATGTCAAGTCTTCTTTTGTTAAATCATACAGCTTGACAAGATTGACCCTGTCCAAATTTAGCATACCTTCAGCCTTTTCCATCATACTAAATCTAATAAAATATATTTTTGCCTCCAAAATCCTCCACCGCAATCACTCTTTTCAGTTTTCCAAGTTATTCCCTAAAGAGGCCAATCCTTTTTCTCCCTCCTCAGACTTCCCACTTGTTTGGCCTACAACAAATTGCATTTATTGATCTCAGTTACACAATAATTATAGAATATCAACTCATACAGACCAGAATGAGCAAGCATGGGCTTCAGAACAGCTTCTTAGTCACTTGTAGGAAGAGTGAAAAATCAGTTAAGCTTCTTCCTCTGCTTCAGTATAGTAACTCATGCAAAGAAGTTATGGATCAAGTTTAAATGTCATACACTCATGTTTCCCCTCCACATGGATGAAGAGTCTAATATATTTGATGAGTATTTATTTAGGCGCGGAGAATGGGCCCACAGGAGGTGCAAGAGACTGCAGATGCTGGAAGCTGAAGCAACACAAAAATGCTTGAGGAATTCTACAGGTCAGGCAGTATCTATTGAAGATAATTGGGCAGTCCAAATGAAGAACTCCAAACTGAAATGTCTATGATTCATTTTCATCCATAGATGCTACCTGACCAGCTGTTTTCTTCCAGAATTTTGTGTGTTAGAAGGAGATTGAGCTGTTGGCAATCCTAAGTAAATACAGTACCTCAAAAACTATTTGATGGCGGCTGAATGAAAACTGCAGGGCAGAGTGACCATTGAGAACAGATGTTGGCCTCTAATGCTATTAAAACACACTGCACTCCTGGCATAGTAATATAAAAATAGTCTATTCAGTTCCACCACCAATTAAATATGATTAATTTGTTTTTTTAACTTAGATCAATTCCCTTCATTACTCTTACTTCATGAAAAACTAATAATGTGTTTTGAAGTTTTGTATTGATTCAGTGTGATTGAAGGGTTGATATGAATAACCACTGTGCATCCAAATCCCATCATCGTGTGGTTAAAAAAAATGGAGCACTAAGGCTTACAAACATATACCATTCGTAAATTACAAGATTTACTTGTCTACCGTAGCTGCAGTAGTGGCAGCAGGACCAGTCTATAACAGACTAGAGGCCTAGGAACCTAAATGCACTAAACGCTAATACATTTGTTCTAGTGAAGATCCGGTCACATTGTTTCCACAGCCGCGGGCAGGCAAAGGGAATCCTAGTATAAATGACAAATTATTTTATTCAGCGGGCTGTTACGTTTGATCAATTGCCTGAAAAGATCGTGGATACAGAATCCAAAATAATCGTCGAAAGTAGTGTATATATTTGAAAAGCAAACAATCTATGGGTAAAGAGCTGGGACTCTATATATTAAAAAAAACATTGATAAAGGTTAGAATTGCCTTGTATTTTCGCTCTACCAATCTGGCAAATGACCTGAAGGCTTAAGGAGACTCTTAAGTAAATGAAAATCTTCCTCTTCTGAGCCTAATGTCCTTCAGATCTCAGAAATGCATGCCCAGGCTCATGGTGACTGGGAATGCTTTTCTCTACTGAAAGATCCTCTATCGCTGGCCGATTTATCGACTGATCAGCTCTTCCCCCGACCCCGGCTGGTAATCAGTTGTGGCTTCGCTGCCATTTCAGGAGGGCAAAATGAGCGCCAGTCTGAAAACCTGGGCCTCAAATCCGGGCAATGGAGCACGTTGTGGGCCCACTCCCCCCACCCTCCGTCCATTGTATACCGGCCTAAAGCATAAGCCCCGCTGATTAAAAAATGTGTGTTCCCTTCCTACCCTCGCCTCCTGGGGCACGATTCCATGAGACTGTAGGGCAGCTTCCGACATCTTAGCAAGGCTTCCCCTCGTAAGTGATCGCGCGCGCCTGGGCCGTTTCACCTGCCGGGTGCGCTGCTCGCGGAGCCAGGCCGGTGGCTGGGACATCTCCCGCAGAAGCGTGCATAAATGCAGCCGGGCGACACTGGAAACCGAGGGTAATTTGGGAATGGTCATTAAGGTGAAATGTGCCTTCCTCACAGACTTGGATGGGGCAAATATTGGTAGATAAAAGGGGCGAATTTTTTTAAAAACACCTCATTTCGGGAACCGCAGGTAGGAAACATTAGTTCTCTCAGCATCTCTACTAAGATTTTGGAGTGCCGATTGCACCTACAATACAAACCAGATATAGGCTCGCTGGCGGCGATTACTAACATTTTCGGTCCTACATTTTAAGGCTGTCGGCAAAAGATCTGGCTCAACAAATTACGAAATTAAAATCTTTTTTTTCATGAATTTAATGGGTTGTATAGCTGTCTGTAAAGGGCAGTGTGGAATAATAGTGAACAAGTCATTTTCTGAGAAATTTAATGGGCGGGTTGACCCTAATGGAGAAACTGTGTCTGGGGAAATGAGATTAAATTAGCAGCAATAGTGCATCTGTGGTTGTGCAAGTTCAGCAAGGTAAGATTATTATATCAATACACACAAAATGCTGGAGGAACTCAAGCCAGGCTGTGGAAAAAAAATACACTCGACGTTTCCCGCCGAAACTCTTACGTTGGGCAAAACTGGAGAAAAACAGCAGAGGAGTAGATTTGAAAGGTGGGGGGAGGATGTGAAACTTGGAGAGGAGGGATGAAGCAAAGAGCTAGAAAGTTGATTGGTGTAAGGGACAGAAGGTCATGGAAGAAAGAAGAAAGGGGGGGGCAGAGGAGCACTTGAGGGAGGCGATGGGTGGGCAAGGAGATAACGTGAGAGAGGCAAAAGGGGATGGGGGGGGAGGCATTACTGGGTTTGAGAAATTGATGTTCATGCCATCGGGTTGGAGGCTACCCAAATGAAATGTAAGGTGTTGTTCCTCCAACCTAAGTGTGGCCTTATCACAACAGTGGAGGAGGCCATGGATGGACATATCAGAATAGAAATGGGACGTGGAATTAAAATGGGTGGCCACTGGGAGATCCCACTTGCTCGGTGAAGCCGGTCTCCCAGTCTGTGTTGGGTCTCACCAATATACAGGAGGCCACACCGAGAGCACTGTACACAGTTTATGACCCCAACAGACTCACAGGTGAAGTGTTGCCTCACCTGGAAGGACTGTTTGAGGCCCTGAATGGTAGTGAGGGAGGAGGTGTAGGGGCAGGTGTAGCACTTGTTCTGCTTGCAAGGATAAAGGCTAGGAGGGAGATCAGTATTAGAACACTACAGCACAGAAACAGGCCCTTCAGCCCATCTAGTCTGTGCCAGACCATTAAACTGCCTCAGCCTATCACCTTGCTGCCAGACCACAGTTTTTCATACCCCTCCTATCCACATACCTATCCCAATTTCTCTTAACTGTTATCTAACTTATATCTACCACTTGTGCTGGCAGATCATTCTACAATCTTACCATCTTGAGTGAAGATGTTCCCCTTAAACATTTTACCTTTCACCCTTAACCATGACCTCTAGTTCTAGTCTCACACAAACTTAGTGGAAAAAGCCTACTTGCATTTACCCTATCTACACCCCTCATAATTTTGTATACCTCTGTTAAATCTCCCCTCAGTCTTCTACAGGAATAAAGTCCTAATCTACAAGTCCTAACCTTTGAGAAAGGTAAAATTATGAAAATAGGGGAAAGATAGCCACTAGTCTTCAAGGTATAGATTCCAGCAAATCAATGGCTCAAAGCAGCACAACCTGGAGTACTCAGATTGAAAATCTGGCTAAATCGAGCTATAGCAACAATCTCTTACTTGACAGTGGGGAGGGACAAATGGACAAGGAAGTTGCATAGGGAGCGATCCCTGTGGAAAGCCAAAAGTGGGGTGGGGGGGAAAAGAAAGATGTGTTTGGTGGTGGGATCCAGTTGGAGCCGGCTGAAGTTTCAGAGAATTATGTGCTGGATGTGGAGGCTGGTGGGGTGGTAGGTAAGGACAAGAGGAACCCTATCCCTGATAGGGTGGCCGGAGGATGGGGTAAGAGCAGATGTGTATGAAATGGAAGAGATGCAGTTGAGGGCAGCTTTGATGATGGAGGAAGGGAAGCCCTTTCCTTTGAAAAAGGAGGACATCTCCTTCGTTCTAGAATGAACAGAACCTGAAGATTATTATGTAGTTGGTTTGAATTTATGGGAGCGGGGAGAAGTGAAGAATTGGTTAGTCAGCAGAAAGTATCGGTTCTATGGAAGGAGTGGTCCGTTTTTATTTAATCAACAATCATCTGGAGGAGCTCAGCAAATTCAGCAGGAATTGTTGACATTTCGGGTTGAAACCCTGCATGCATCAGGACTGAAAATGGGGAGGCAAAGTGGCCAGCAATACAGAGGACAAGGGAGTGAGGTGAATGGTGGATTGAAGAGGGGTAGAAGATGACAGGGCAGATTGCACCAAATCAGGGAAGGGATCAGGAGTGGCTTTGGGAGACTCGAGCAAGTAAATAATAGAGGTAAGAATTGAGAGGTAGATAGATCAAGGTAGACGGAGGGGAGTGTGAAGGCTGGAGACTACTATGGAAAGAGGGAAGTGGGAACACAAAGGACAGACAGTGATGGAATCTGATAAGGGGGAGATAATGGGAACCCTTGGAGGCTTAGAGAGAGCTAAATGGCAGCACCTTCATGGACACTAGCCTCCATGACGTCCAGGATATCTTCAAGGAGCAAAGCCTCAAAGAGGCACCATCCATCATTAAGGACCTCCATCACCCAGGAAATTGCCTTCTCATTTCTACTATGAAGGAGCGGGTACAGGAGCCTGAAGGCACACACTCAACACTTAAGGAACAGCTTCTTCCCCTCTACCATCAGATTTCTGAATGGACTTCTAACCCATGAACACTACCTCACTACTTTTTTTTTCTTTTTGCACTACTTTTAATTTCTAAATATATACCTATACTTCTTACTGTAACTTAGTTTTTATTATTATATATTGCAATGTACTGCTGCTGCATAACAATAAACATGACTTTATTAAACCTGTTTCTGAGTCTGAAACAGAATGGAGGGAGGAGGGAACTGTGTGTGTAGTGGGTGGATGAAGCCAGAAGAGTGATTCTGAAATAGAATGGAGGGAAGAGGGAACTGTGTGTAGTGGGTGGATGGAGCTAGAAGGGTGAGGGTGACAAACGTGGGATGGAGTGGGGTGGGGTGGGGTGCTTTGAGAGGAAATGTACAAAATGGGAGGATCGGAAGGGACAGAGGTTACAGTGGTTCTCATTGTAAAAGAAAATGTGGCAAAGTCAGCCCTCCCAGAGCTTGTGGATAAACTACCACAATCCTCCTTGCTATTTTGCATGGTTTCTCATCACACCTAATTTTCATAAATTTAGGTTTTGCAGTTACTATTGTAACTGTACTCTAAATCCATACTAAATCAGTAATTGAATTTTGATCATACAGTGAAATAACATACAATGTAGGCTGTGGTCTGAACCATGACTTTTTTTCTTGTAACTTGGAATGTAATGACATTGAAGATTGGAGGGTGGCTTGTTCTTGATAGTTGAGGTGATCATTCCTGGTTTCTTCTTTATGGTTATCGGTTGGGACTGCCCCATGGCTTTGGTATAATTGTGCTGAAAGGAAGGAAAAATTCATATAGTGAAATAACATGCCATTTAACAGGAGGCATAATATTCTGTTATAAACAACTCTAGCATTTTGCATTGAGTATTGGACATTAGGTCTTTGGGGGTATGAATCTGAAACACACTGCCACTAAAAAAATGAATGCTGAGTCAACTGAAACTTTCAAGACTGAGATCCATAGTTGTATGACATTAGTTAACTCACTGTGAATTAGGGATAGAACTTTGAACCATAAAAAGGGATAAACTTACTCAGTACAGGCTGGGTACTTAACGCTAATGCTTTGGATAAGCACCATGCAAATTTTCAGCTTTGTATCTGAAAACTGTTTCTCAGAACAGTTTCAAAGTAAAGATAAAGACACTTCTATTCAGTGAAGCACAATATGATCTTAAATGCTTTATTAAACTTTGTACAGTATTTATTTTCAGAAGGGCCTGGCTTTAATTTTTTTGCCAGTAATTTCAGTCTCTATCTCAAAACTAAATAATATATTCTTCATGCAGAAGACATGAGTGGGTTCCTTTTGGTCACTTTTTTTCTTGTAACTTGGAATTTAATGACATTGAAGATTGGAGGGTGGCTTGTTCTTGATAGTTGAGGTGATCATTCCTGGTTTCTTCTTTATGGTTATCGGTTGGGACTGCCCCATGGCTTTGGTATAATTGTGCTGAAAGGAAGGAAAAATTCATATAGTGAAATAACATGCCATTTAACAGGAGGCATAATATTCTGTTATAAACAAATCTAGCACATTGCATTGAGTATTGGACATTAGGTCTTTGGGGGTATAGATCTGAAACACACCGCCACTAAAAAAATGAATGTTGAGTCAACTGAAACTTTCAAGACTGAAATCCATAGTTGTATGTTGACTAAGAATGTGGAACAAAGGAAAGTAAATAGTTTGAAGAATGGAAGTAAAACTAGACCCTTACGAATCCTTGCAGCATCTGGTGACGCTGTAATCTCTGTCTCAGGCCGAAGTCAACATCTTTCAAGGGAGTGTACCTTTGCAAGGCGTCAGGCCCCAATGGTGTACCTGATAGGGCACTGAAAACCTGTGCTAATCAACTAGTGCTCAAGGATATCTTCAATCACTCACTGCTGTAGTTGGAGGTTCCCACCTGTTCGAAAGGGTGTCAAACATATCAGTGCCCAAGTAGAGCAGAATGAGCTGCTTGAATGATTATTGCCCAGCTGCACTCACATCTACTGTGATGAAGTGCTTTGAGAAGTTGGTCGTGGACAGAATTAATTCCTTCCTAAGCACGGACCTGGACTCACTTCATTTTGCCTACTGGCACAATAGGTCTACAGCAGATGCAATCTCACTGGCTATCCATTTGGCCTTGAACCACCGAGCCAGCAGCAATACCTACACCAGGCTGCTGTTTATTGATTTCAGTTCAGTGTTCAACACCATCATCCCCTCTGTATTAACCAATAATTTTCAAAACTTTGGGCTTCTGTACCTCCCTCTGCAACTGGACCCTTTATTTCCTTATTGGAGACCACAGTCAATGCAGATTGGAAAAACATCTCCTCACTGACAATGAGCATCGGCGAACCTCAAGGATGTGTGCTTAGCCTGCTGCTCTCTCTACATCCATGACCATGTGTCTAGGCACGGCTCAAACACTATCTATAAGTTTGCCAAGACACAACTGTTGTTGGCAGAATCTTAGATGGTGATGAGGAGGCATACAGCAGTGGGATATATTGTCTGGTTGAGTGGTGTTGCAACAACAACCTTGCACTCAATATCAATAAGACTAAGGAATTGATTGTGGACTTCAGGAAGGCAAGTCGAAAGAAGACACACCAGTTCTCATCAAGGGATTAGTAGTGGAGAGGGATGAGCAGTTTCAAGTTCCTGGGTGTCAACATTTCTGAACATTTATCCTGGGCCCAACATATTGATGCAGTTATGAAGAAAGCACCCTAGTGGTAAGTAGAGCAAACTCATCTTCAGATTCCTAGACCTGGGACTCAATACCACCCCCCACCCTTTCATCTGGATTGTTGACTTCCTGTCCAACACACTGCAATCAGTAAGGATAGGCAGCAACACCTTCACTATGATTATCCTCAGTGCTGGTGCCCCACAAGGCTGTATGCTCAGTCCTCTACTTTACTCCCTAAACTATGAGTCAGAATACGGGAAGAAATATAGAGCCAAGCCATGTCAACAACCTTTACCTCAGTGTCAGCAAAACAAAAGAGCTAGTCATTGACTACAGGAAGGGACATCAATGGAACTGAGGATGAGATGCTTGAGAGCTTCATGTTCCAGGATTAAACATCACTCTTAGCCTGTAGTCATCCAAACACGTAGATACCATAACCAAGAAAGCACACCAGTGCTTCTACTTCTATAGGAGGCTAAAGAAATTTGGCATGTCCCCGTTGACCATCCATTACCAATTTTTACAGATATACTATAATAAATCAACCTATTTATTTGCATTACCGCTTTGTACGGCAACTGTTCTCCCCAAGATGACCATGTAAGAGAGACTAGATTACAGGGAAATAGGTGATGGAATGGGACTGATGGGAATGCTCTGGAAGCTGGCCTTGTTTAAGTGGGCCTCCTGTGTTCTGAGACCAAAATGAAAACTACACTCTTCCTTCATGAGCCTAAAGATCTGCCTCTATTTCTGCCAATCCTGAGATCAGTTAATATTTAGATGGTAGCACATCCTTGAGTCCAAGTATTACTCTTTATGGAAGTGTTGAGAGCAAGTGTCTGGATATTTAAAAACAAATACTTTAAATTTAACCAATCTGCCAATCATGTGATTGATGGCCATTAGTTGGTCTGAGTTCGTGATTTTCAACCTTTGCATTTGATATCTTTGGAATTTCAAGAATCTGATTCAGCAATAACAGAATACTGAACCAGCACTTATACAATGACAGCTTTGACAAAATATGTTTTCCAATAAGTGTAGCTACCAAAATTCTGGTAAGATATTATAGAACAAACCACAGGCAGCAGGCATAGTATGTTAGTAGTAGGGCAGACAGCTGACCAAACTTGTGGCTCTCTCCTGGGAAGCACCAGTTTCTTAAGTATCAGTTCCAATTCTCTGCTGAAAGCTTAAAATTAATTTCACTGCTGTAAAACTTCTATTCATTGCTGTGTTCCTAATTTTGTTCTGGTATTTATTGAGTTAATCCTTAAAAATGTAATGTATTCTGATCAGTCACACACCAAAGGGAAACATTCCATATTCGAGAGGTGGTCCAGTAGCTAAAAATCTTGGACTATTATCCAGAAATGTAAATAGAAATTCTATCTTGGTATCTTGGGAAAATTTTTAAAGGACGCTGAAGCTTAGAGAGCATTACTAACTGTGATCATGAGTTGATGTAAAAATCCAGCTATTTCACACTGTCGTAGGTAAGGTAGTCTGGTTGCACCTGTGACTATAGTCCCATATCAATGCAGCTGATTCATAACTTTAAAGCTGTACAAGATATTCCGGCACTGACGAGGGTGATTTGTTCTGTTGAATGTTGAATGCTGGCAATTTGCAAAGCAATACAGGTAGCTGCAATATTCTTTTCTCTGGAACCTTGCAAATGATCTTCCCTCAAATACTTTAAAAAACCCTGATTGGATGCATTCCTTTCATCCTTATAGCACATTATTTCAAGAACTTAGAAAAATCCCACTTTTGCTCCTTATATTCTGCTAATCACTTTAAATATGTGTACTTTGATCCCTAAGTTATTTCCTAATGAGAATAACTCATATCTTCCTATCTGAACCCATAACGTTCTTGTAAACCTCTTATATCTCCATGGAACATTCTCTGCTCCAAAGATCAATCCGAGTTCTTCCTCCTGTTCAATATCTTTGTGTGGAAGTTCCTCATCTCAGGAATTTTATTTACAAATCTTCTTTGCATCTTTTCTAGAATTTTTACAATCTTCCAAAAGTGTTGCCAATGTAATTATATGCAATATTCCAGTTGGAGCCCAGTCACTATTGTAGAAGTTCAATTTTTTTTTATCAAATCAGAACAAATCACAGTGCAGAATGACCTCATACAGCTACTCAGGCCCTTCTTTTGGCCAAAACATTGATTTGGGTTACTCTCACTTCTCATAGAGAAATATGGCATCAAAACTTGCCCTTCAGTCTTTACACTCATCCCATTTATTTCCCACTTTCTCAGCAATTTCTCCAAAGGCTAAAGAGGCTGAAGGTGAGTAACCTTGCAGATTTCTGTTACTTAAATGATCATACAGATATTTTTTAAATGTGATGTTATGATGGAATCTGAGAACTGCATCTTTATCTTCCAAAGAGAAACCATTGATAGGCTTTGGTAGCAAACCTACAACTAATGAACTAAAATAATGAACATTCTTTGTGATAATTCTACTGTCTCAGAAAACTGGTGTCCTTTAGTCATCTTAATTGCAGAAAAGAAATTAAAAGCCCTATTTACGTTTTCTCTTGGACTTTTCCTAAATCCATGTTCTGAAGGACAGCCGGTCAGAATGTGATGCACCAGACAGAATTCTAAATCACTGCTGCATAAAAACTGAAGACTGCATCCTGAAATTTGACAACTTCATATGAAAATTGTCTGTTTCATAGGTGAAAACGAAACAAAGGAGAGATGGCATTGGTTATGCTGATTAGGCAAACAACAACAAAGGAAATATAATAAAAATACATTAAGGTAAGAAAGGTTTTGCTTGTTGGGGGAAGAAATTTTCTATCAGTATTTCTAGAAGCAGAACACTGAAAGCAGGTTTTATGCATTAATTCTGGTGGAAAACCATTGTTTTCCTTTTCCCATTTACAGTACATCATTAACGTTTGCATCATTTAACATAGCCAGTTAACTTTATTTAAAGGCTTTGGTTCTGCATCTGTTGACCTTGGGAGAGAAGTTGCTGAGAAAGTGGGGAGAATTAAAATGGTTTAGTGTAAATGGGTGGTTAATGCTCTGCACGGACTCGGTGGGCAGAAGGGCAAGGTATTGTGCTGTATTTCTCATTGTTTTTACTTCATCAGTGCTTAAAAGTATATCAGTTTTGGCTAATCTCTGAATAAATGCTTTCAATGTGGAATAAAGAAGTCACTAATTTACTTCCATTTGACAGTACAATGAAGATTTTTCTTAATAAGTAACTCTTGGTCTGAATCTCTTACCAAGCACTATCCACATCTTCACCTACCCGTTGTTCCAGCTTCATTCGTGCTTTGTAAAATGACACTGACTCTGGATTCAACATCAGGATTTCATGTTGGATGCGCTGGAATTTCTCTTTATCATCTTCTTCCTAAATGATGAAGTCACAAGATATTTAAATGGATAATATGCACCAATATTCTCCTCTCTTGAAGTTGATTTATTTTGCTAAGGAATGAGATAAATTTTTTCAGGTTTCCTGAAGCAACACCAAGCACAGTACTTATTAAACATTTCCCTTTTGCCATTTAACATTTTCCTTTATTTTTCTTCCAACTTCAAAATTGGATTTATTAAGCAATTGGCTTTCATTGGCTTTATAAGGCATTGGTCATACTGCACTTGGAATATTGTGAGCATTTTGGGCCCCACATCTAAAAAGCTGTGCTGGCATTAGAGATGGTCCAGAGGAGGTTCATAAAAATGATTAGGGTAATGAAAGGGTTAATGTATGAGGAGCATTTGATGGCTCTGGGCCTGTACTCACTGGAGTTTAGAAGAATGGGGGGTGGGGGGAATCTCATTGAAACCCATCAAACACTGAAGGGTGTAGACAGAGTGGATGTTTCCAATAGTGGGGGAGTCTAGGCCCAGAGGGCACAGCCTCAGAATAGAGGGACGTCCACTTAGAATGGAGATGAGGAGGAATTTTATCCAGACGGTAGTGAAATTGTGGAATTTATTGCCATTGGGTATATTTAAAGCGGAGGTTGATAGATTCTTGATTATTCAAGGTTATAGGGAGAAGGAAGAATAATGGAATTAATAAATCTACCATGATGGAATGGTGGAACAGATTTGATAGGCCAAATAGCCTAATTTTGTTCTTGTCTTATGGTATTTATGGCTTAATTCAAATAGAATGGGGTTTCAATAGCTACTGCAATCAATTCCTACATAAATTTTTTAAACTCTTCTTCAGTCTATGCAGCATGCCAATATCATTATTCCTCTACTTAAATGAAACCTAACTGAATTGTATAGGATCCCATGTTCTGAAAGGTGATTTCTTGTTTGAGAACTAATTAATTGCTACTCCAAAGTCTTACTCATGTTAAAATCTGAACTTCCCAAGCAAGGATAGCATTCAGAAAATTATTATATAGTTTATTCCTTAAATTTCTTTCATCATGTTGTATTGTCTGTTTTGATTTCCGTGTTCTGCTTTTATGCTATTTCTTACCTCAGGTGACAATACTCAATTTTTCAGTTGTGCTTTTCATGGTTGAGTGTGCTAGATGTTCAAACCATGAACCAGGGAAGCAAGTCACCATTTGTTGCTCTGGTGAAATATGCATATAATTCTACATACAAACTCAGAACATCATAAGCTGCTTTTTCTCTACTTTCCCAGATAGGTTACAGAACTGCTCTAGGTTTGCCTGTTGCAAACAACTCATCTGTGTTATTAATCTCCAAGGAAGAAGAACAGTTAGAGATAACTGGGAATGACTGCTTCTTTCACGTTATCTTACCATGATTTATGTGCCACAGTTTAGGTATTGACACTTGTTTGCTAGTTGCTTAATAAAAAAAAAGGACTCTTAAAGCTTGATTTTCAACTAGAATGACAACTTGTAAATGTTGCAAGAAACATCATCCAGAACCTGGATCTATGAGGAAAATGACTCACAATATCTACAACAGTCAATTTTTTTTCATCTGGATGGACTTCCCAAGTGTATGGAGACCAAGCAACAGCAGGATTAGGTAGAATAAAATATTAAAGGGAATAGGGAGGAAGTAGGTTAGATTAGTTGGCATTGAAAAGTATATAGGAAATGGGAAAGATAAAAATTGCGCAGAATATGGAAGGGGTGCATTTACAATAAGTAGAATCAAAGAATCTGAGGATTAAGACCAAGCATGATATTGAAAGAAATGTACATGAATAGGAATGGGGTTAGATAAGGTAGAATAGTTAAATACAGTGGATTCTGGTTAATTGGGACACATCAGGACCAGTACATTTATCCCCAATTAAGCCGCTGCCCCAATTGGCAGAAGTTTCATGAGAATAGTTAAAAAGATATTAAAAAAAAGACAACTATTAACTCAGTAACAAAATATGTATTTAAATGAAATACAGAACAAATTGGAACACTACCAATACTACTACAGTACTATAAGACTGTGTATTTGTTCCTAATACTTATTGATGGAGGCATTCATCTAGTGTACACGGCACTGTTCTTTTGATTGAGTAAATTAACAAAATCAGCGCAGACACCTAGTACAGATAATGGATTGCCTTCATACAATTCTTTTGACAATTGTATCCAACAAATCTTTATTTTTCATTGTAACATTCAAGATGATTGTCAATATATTCAAATTCTTCATAGTTCCTAACTTGCTGAAGTGGTGAAATTGCTTCATTTTCACTCCCAGCCGTTTTTAGTATCTCAAAGCCTGTAACCTTGAAACCACAGTGAGCAAAACAGTTCTGAATTGTCTTACTGTTTATTTCTTGAGAACCATCCATGACAAAAATCACTGCTTTTTGAAAAATAACATATGCAATTGATGCTATTTAAAAACTGTCTGCTTTATGCATGGTGTAGTGTCTAACAGCCACGAAAATGCAAAATGCCTGGCGCTAGTTAGAAACTGTTTGGCAGCAATTCCTGTCCCAATTACGAGGCGCAGTGTCCCAAATAAACAAAGGTAATCTTGGCTATTTTCTCAATTTGTTTTTGTTATTTAAGGGTAATTAGTCAGCTGTCTCGATTAACTGATAGCTCATTTAACTGGAATCCACTGTATATGAGAAAAAAGCAAAAGTAACATTAGAGTGTATATGTATTATTAAAGGACAAGGGGCAAAAAACAAAAGGGTGGGATTAGACAATGTGGGACATTAACAAATGTTAGACCATAAGGACAAGATCTGGCAGAATTAGCCAGTTTGGCCCGTCGAGTCTTCTCTGCCACATGATCATAACTGATTTATTTTCCCTCACAATTTCTATTTTCTTGCCTTCTCCCTTTAATCTTTGGCACCTTTACTAATTAAAAACTGATCAATCTCCATGTTAAATATACTCAATGACTTGGACTCCACAGCTGGCTGTGGTAATGAATTCCACAGATTTACCACCCTCTGGCTAATGAAATTCCCCCTCTGTTCTAAAATGATGTTCTTCTTTTCTGAGGCTGTGACCTCTCCCACTATTAGAAACATTCTCTTCACGTCCATTCTATCAAGGACTTTCAATATTTGGTATGTTTCAATGAGATCTGCCCCTTCTAGTGAGTAGAGGACTAAAAACATGAAACACTCCTCATACATTAGCCCTTTCATTCCTGAGATAATTTTTGTAGATGTTTTCTGGACCCTCTCCAATGTCAATACATCCTTTCTTAGATATGAGCCCAAAAACTGCTCATAATATTCTAAATGTGGTCTGACCAATGCATAATAAAGCCTCAGCATTACATCCTTGCTTATAGATTCTCGTCTTCTCAAAATGAATGTTAACATTGCTCTTGCCTTTCTTACTGCCAACCCAACCTGCAAATTAACCTTTAGGGAATCCTGCACTTGGACTCCCTTTGTACCGGACTCTCCAATTTCTGAATTGACACCCTGTTTAGAGAACAGTCTATGCTTTTATTTCTTCTACCAAAATGTGTAACCATGCATATTACCAATGCTGTATCCCATTGCCTTTTCTTTGCCTATTCTCCTAATCAATCCAAGTCCTTTTGCAGATTCCCTGCCTCATCAACACTACCTGCCCCTCCACCTATCTTTGTAATGTCTCCAGTCTTGGCCTCAAAGCCATCAGTTCCGTCATCCATATAACCCTAACACGTAACTTGAAAATTAGTGGACCCAAGCCCGACCCATGCAGAAGACTACTAGTCACCAGCAGCCAACCAGAAAAGGCACTCTTTATCCCCACTCTTTGCCTTTAGCCAGTCAGCCAATATTCTATCCATACTGGTGTCTTTCCTGTAATACCATGGGCTCCTATCTTGTTTAGTAGCTGCATATGCAACACCTTGTTAAAGATCTTCTTAAAATCCACATAAACCACATAATTGACTTTTCTTTGTTTATCCTGTTGTTACTTCCTCAAAGTCCACCAATAGATTTGTCAGGCAAGATTTCCCCTTTAAGAACCATTGCTGACCTGCCTATTTTATCATGTGCCTCCGAGTACCTTGAAACTTCATCTTTAATAATGGATTCTAACACCTTGTTGATGTTAGATTGAATGGTGTTGGACTGAGTGGGAATATGAAATTAGTTTGGATAGATTATGCAAGAGTACAGGGGTAAGCAAGAGAATACTGTTGCCTAAGGCTGAATCATATGTGTTGTGAGCAAAATGTGAGCTTTAACACTGGGTTGAATGACTGTTCCATGCTGGGCTCTGCTCATATTGTAACAACACCAGGAGAAAGCATACAATCTATTTCTATTGCAAGGAAGACTTGTAAAACTTACCAAAGTTATCATTCTGGTATAGGGGACCAACACTGGCCGAACGTTATCTATTTGTGGTGCGAGTTGAGCTTCACTGGAAATCAGAAAGGATTCGTTGTACCAAATATCAAACTCTGTATGAAAAATAATTATAAAATAAATGACGATTAAATGTTGCCAGTGTCTGACCTTTCACAACTTGTGGAGGTGGGTGGAGGGTTGCAGGTTCCTTGTGCACCAGCTCTTTTGTGCTAAATATTGAATCTGTTGAAGTATGCGACTTGACCAGGACAGTTCAAAAAATAGCCTAGAGTTAAATTTATCCCAGGACTACTCTTGGTCTGGCATGATAAAGGACAACACTTTTTTCCACAAAATAAAAGATCCGAGACATTTTGTGTAGTCGAACAGACTTGTATGAGGAAATATGCATAAAGTTTTTTCTTCATGACCAAGATTATGGAGAATGGATATCGCAAGAAGTATGTATGTGGAGGGAGGTGAAAGTTGCTGTGGAATGTACTTGTAGAGCGGATTGTGGAATTTGAAAACAATTGCATTGTTGAATGTTAGAGAGGGAGTTACATGGAAATTGGGGAGACAGATGACCATTGTGGGGGAGAAGGAAGGTTTGGGTAGAAGATTAGGGGAATCAAAGTAATCCATTTTTCTCTATGTAGAATGCAAACAGAATGAATTGGTTTAAGATCATTAGTAATGATAGGGATGTGATGAGGAGGTCATCAATGTTAAAAGAGACATCTACATGGAGAAAAATGGATTGCTTCGATTCCCCAACAATGGTCCAGATAACGCCAGGACCTTTTATCCTAAAGCAGGCCTTCAGTTAAGAACTGCATTTTTGTTTAAGCCCACCCCCTCCTCTTTGTGAGGCTCATATGGTTACTTAAGCCTTGAATAAGGAACATCAAAACAAGTGTAGCATTTCTCTTGATATCACTGCAAATGCTCAGTGATATCTGTGCACACTTGCAAGAAAGCTCTGGAAACAGTTTAGACCCATGGTCTTTTTCTCCAGCCTGAAAATATTCCTTCATGCATAAATAGTTGGGCTTCTTGGGTTTCAGTGGTGACCACAATCTGCATGAACAAATGGTAAATTAACCAAATCTTTCTCTTTACAAGATATGGATGTTGCTGACTCAACTGACATTTTCATCTCTAGATTGAGGGAAGATATGAGAGTATAGAGTACCGAGGTTATGGTGAAGATTACAGTGCAGAATCAGACCACACTCAGAGAATTACATAAATTCTATGTGACATATGAGATGAGAGAAGAGCCAGAGAGAATAAGGGTATTTTGAAGAGTTAGGATACAAGGGGTTGGTTGGAGGAAGTGAAATAGTACTTGGTAATAAAGTATTTTTTGATCTTGGATATACAACTTAGAAGCCACAATTTTACTCCATGGTAGATGATTACCAGAACAAAAACTAACTAGTTGTGGATGTCATTTAAAAATAAGGCAAGGAAGTAATATTGCTTTACTTAATCAAGGGTACAAGTGGTTGCAGTCACATGATAATTCTTAATGTCCTCAAAAAATGGATAATTCACATTATTTTGTCAATATTTACTCAAGACCAAGCAGGAAGAATCAAAGAATGAGAAATAGCATGCTCTCCTTTATGAACTGAAAGCATTTCTGTTGCTGACTGTTAGGTTTACTCGTGTGTAATTGGTTTGATTTCTCAAACTATGCTAGGAATGGCTGGTGTGTATAATATATAATCACTGAGGTTCTTACGAGTAATCAGTTTTGCTAGAAAGTCAATGGTTTTCATAGGTTTGTAGTTAGTTTCTAATGTTTTGTTAAATCTGCTTTTTATGTCTGATACTGGGCCAATGGAAGATATGTGCCAATACTGTGGAATTTGGCAGCCACACCTCACTTAACTGCTATAAGCCTGTTCGTGAAGCATTGCTTTCCTGAGATTAATGAATACAGGGACAGAGGTTCAGTTATTGACTTTTCTGGATGTATGATGTACAATGGAAACATCAATTCAGTGGCTCTGTGCTGTTCTTTTGTGTAATGTATATTTCTAAAGCTTTCCTTGCTCAAAATATGTTGATTACCTCTCACTAAAATTGGATCACCCTGTTTTCAAGATGTATCTAATGTATTGGAATTATAGCTTGACTCTTTTCACTTCTAATTATTTTGTATTTGAAGCACTGGTGGATTTCGTTAAGAGTGCATGTTCTTGGACTCTGAGGATCATATAGATATTTATTGCATATAACATTAATTGGCAGATCAAGATTCTGAATTTATGGTCACAATGATGATGCAATGGTTGGATTACTTTATTGATAATGTTGGGAGATATCTTATTCGTTGAGAAATAACAGGTGGCAACACCAACAATGATGCATCAAATCCATTTTTTAGTGCATTTTCTCTAAAGATAATTGTTCCAGTTTGACAGGAGGTCAGATCAAGAGCTGTGTGACTTTATTATAATATGACATTCTTTATAGGATCTGTCAGGATGTAGGGTTAAGTTTCCACACACCATCACAGTGTTCCTCTGATAAAGGTTAAGCACATCACTGAATTAAACAGAATAAAGAAGGGGACGTAGATGATGCCTATGTGGCATCAGTGTTACCTGTAAGGACTAAATGTTTTTAAGGGACAAGGGAGAAAAAAGTTTTCCTACAAAACCCAAGACAATTTTTTAGTTTATATTGATTCATAACAGTCATGTTTACATTATGCTTTATTGTCTCTTTCAGAAACATCTCACACCCAATGGGTGAGCTTTTAGCTTCTGTTTAAAGTAAGATCTCACTAACAGTACTGGGAACAACAATTAGCACATCTGATTGAGGCAGGCATGATGACAAATGTGTGCACTTTTTTCAATTTTCTTTAAAATCCATATGAGTCAATGCAATACGTATGACGTTTGACATAAAGGACAGACACTTTAACAATACAGTAATGCCAATGGTATCATTCATCTTTGCTAAATGATGACTGGTTTTGTTTTCCTGGTCATTGTACTTGCAACTATTGAATCATGACACACATTATACCATGGCCTGTACATACCAGTCAGCAGCCGCAGCCTGCACTGATCTACCAGCTTCTGGCAGTACTGCACCTCCACTCGCAGGTCTTGCAATACATCAAAATCCTGTCGGTACTGCTGTTTCAGATCCTTTAACTGAATGATCAGGTTGAACTCATCTTCATCAACTATAGGCTCATCTTGTTCATTCATGTATTCACCTAGCATGAACATGTCATAAATCAAAGACATTTCAAGATTTTAAGTCTATTGTGCTCACTGCAGAATATTGTCACAAGAACTACAGGAAATGAATTCATTATAACTCTGATAATAAATTACATATGACTTCTGAGTTACATTATATACTTGAGGTTTGTCCCTTTGATTTCTCACATGTTAATGATGACCTATCATCAATTATTTAGATTTTAAAAAGCTAATTTTGTAATAGTGACCAAACATTAACAAACATTATTGAACTATGAATCACTGTTACAGTGGAAAGAAGCAGAAAAGTAGAAAGTGAAGACAGAACTATCCAAACTAAGTCCATCCACATCTATTCAGTGTGCATGACATTTCATTACAGTTAAGGATATTTAGTTCTATTCTCTCCATTTCTAGCCTAAAGCTAGTTGATTTTAATTGGGGATGCTAAAAATAACAGCTTGATTCCTTGCTGTACTGTATAGTAAGTGACGGAACCATTTTGAAAAATGTTAAGTCCACGAGATTTGCAAGCAGAATCAAAAAATAGTATTTTTCTGCAGATTTAGCAGGTTAGTGATGAGAAGGGGAATACTGCTGTCTTTCATAGCAGTTAACTCTATATATACTACAGAATTAAACTTGCAGCCTTCGG
Organism: Mobula birostris; assembly: GCF_030028105.1. Taxonomy (NCBI): domain Eukaryota; kingdom Metazoa; phylum Chordata; class Chondrichthyes; order Myliobatiformes; family Myliobatidae; genus Mobula; species Mobula birostris. The sequence continues at coordinate 112,289,673 of NC_092370.1, read as the reverse complement.
ATATGTGCTTCTCAGAACCTACATGCTTTCCTTGTGACATTACCTTGATCTTGTTTCTCCCGTTTCTTGATGTTGAGTGACCGCTTAGTGATGTCAATCTCTTCCTTGGTGTTGTTGATTCGCTCAGTCAGCTCCTTCATGCTCTTCCTCTTTTCAATGAGAATACTTTTATTCTCAATAAGAATTCGATTAATCTCACGTCCTTTCTCTGCTTTGAACATCTCAAACATCACCGACTTCTGTGGAGGAGTGCTAAGCCATGGAAGTGAGAAGCAGAAATCAGACTTTATCCTAAGTATTATTTTTCCTTGGTTTTGCTCCATTTTATATATCTTGTCTTCACAAAATGCTGTCTTTGCTCTGGTACAAATCCATGGGTTATTTGTCAGCGGGCACGTAACAGCTATTTCAGAAATCAAGGATCCTGATTATTTGCTGCACATTGGCTCATTTTGCTCATCCTTTAATCCAAAGATGCCAAAGAAATCATCATCCCTACAATTCAGTGTAGATAGAATTATGAACTGTACATTGGCCTTATGTCACATATGGCTATGAGTGAAGGATGCATCTCAAGTTACCTTCAAACCCTCCTGACTGCCCTCTCATCATTTGTGCAAAACTTTACACATCTATAATAGGCAAATGATACTATTATATTTAGTAGCATCACTGTTGACTTTAAGTTGTGTTGTTTCTTCCCTACTGTGCAGTGGCATGGAGATTATTGATAAGTTTCAAAGACATAACAGGCAGTGATGAGGGCCAAATGAGGGGAGCCAAGAAGGATTTGTAATTCATTCAGATCTTACATGACTAGACTTCTCTGCTAAACAACATATAGGCTGGTCAGCTTTCACCAAGGAAATGCTCACTGGGATTTATGACCTCCCACCACTGCAGAATCCATGCTGAAACAGCAGCATTTTCTAGTGTTTTGAGTGCATTTCTTCAAAGGCTGGGTCCTGTAATTTCAGTTGTGAGGCTAAGTACTGGTACACTAAAACTGAGGTTTGCATTAGACTGGGAAATTCAATGATGTTGCACTAGAAAACCTTGATTTTTTAATGGGACTTTTAAATGAAAGAGAGTGACACACAATACTGTTTTAATATCAGTAACAAATAGAGAAGGGACTTCTAGGGGTTTTGCACACAAATTTTCCTTAAATTCTATTTACCTAGGTTCGATCTCTTCCACTTTAACAATTGATTCTGATAGTGTAGACTCAGCACCAGCTACCTCTTGCTCTCTCTGTGCTATAAGTTTTGCAGGAATATCAGGAACAGGTTCTTTTGCTTGGGCTATCATTTCACGTTCCTTCTTGGTAGAGCTAAATTAAACACAAAGAAGGGAGAACTGGTGAAGAAAATATACAACGGACTGCCTTAAGGCATGGTATTAGGATCATTGTTCTTCTTAAATATATGAATGACCAAGCTGTGCACTGAGGAAATAATTTCAAAGTGTACAGACGGTAGAAAATTCAGAAATGCATTACATGGTGACGAGGGCCATAATGGAGTGAAACTGAAATGGGCAGACCAGTGGAATGTTGAAATGATATAAAATTTGCTGTGAAATGACACAAGAAAAGATGAATGAAGAATGGAAAACAGAATCTAGATGGTGCAATATTCAGCAGTGCGAAAAATATTTAAACTAATAATTATCGGCAGATGGACTAAGATATTAAAAAGACAACCAATATCCTTAAGTTTATAAACAGAGATACAAAGTGTGCAGAAATTCAATTAATCCATCAAAAATCCCTGATTTGGCTCAGCTGAGTGTTATGTTCAGCTCTTGCCACTAAATGCTAGGAAGGATGTTAAGGCCTTAATGAAGACGTAGAGGAGACTTACCAGTTACCAGGAAAGTCACTAAATATAAAGTATAAAAGAGCACAGGAAAAAGCATAGAATCTGGCAAATGGGAGAGCTACAGAGAGTAACAAAAGGAGCAGAAACAAAACTTGCACATTTATCAAAGTCAACACATAAAAATTTCATAACGCAGAAAAAGAGAAACTTTAGAAACTATTTATCCCATAAAAGCTGCTAGTGCAAATAAGATACTGCCAAAACTTGTTAAAATAATTACACTGGTAATTTAGTAGAGGAAAAGAACCCAAGGGGAGTAATATTATAGCCTTGGTTGAGCTGTTGTATTAATGCCAAAACTGTGTGTATTGGCATTGCATTTCTAGCAACTCTTGGAGTGTGAACAGTTAAAACGAAAAATCTAGAATTTGCTGTTATTCTACATAACTCTATAGATGGTGTGATTCTACAGGATTCTGCAGGATGATCTTTATACAATCAGTAAATTGACATGAACTTCAGGCATTTAAAATCTCTTTTTGTGTAAGCCACATAAGATGCAAGTTAGTTGCCACTAGCTACTAAGCCATAATTGTTGCTTACCCACTTCTTTTGTCCTAAAATCTAATTTTTTATATGCGGATTGTCAATTAAGCTATAATTAATTGAAAGTTCTGTGTTATTTAATTTTTCTTCAAAAAATTCATTTATGACATTCCAGTTTCTAACCTTTCAGGTGTTTGCATTAATCTTTGTTTTCTGTTCTGTATAAAATATTAGTGATAAATTATAGTTCTTCTAGGCTTTGCTATGTGTAAAAACATTACAATGTGACTGGCTGCCAGGATGGTTAATGCTATTATTATTGCTGAATGCCAGAACTACCCAAATGCTGGGAATTGTGATCAACTGAGGCGAATTATACATCATGGGGATTGCCAGATGGCTAGCTGTCAATGGAGTCCGCAGTTGAGTACAATTTCTTTGCCAGTCACTGTCCTCTGGGTCAGTGCATTAGGAAAAGGGGCTCACCAAAATTTTGTAAAGGAATTAATAACAATGAAGAAAACAAAAATAACATCAAAGAGACTCATCTTCAAACCTGCATTTCATTACAGGCTAGTAAGATAAGTAGCTGAAACACTGCAAGAACTCTGTCTATGATCTTCTAAAGTTCAAGCGCTTCATGGACCAGTGCTTCAGATAAACTCCACTTTTAAACTAAGGTAAGCATTGCAAAACAGAGAATTATATACCAGCTAACTAAACAACAGTTATTGAAGACAATACTAAAGTTCATAATTATGGATGAAATGAGAGAGCTTATTAAAAATAACTTACTAACTCAGGGTTCTAAAGTGGAGGTCATGCTTGATAAACCTTATAACTTTTTCAAAGAGATGACTGAAGAAGAATATCTAAAGATGTTAATTCTGTGGGATTCACAAAGGCTTTTGCCTTTTCACAAGAGTGAATGATTGAAACAAATTTGGTGGCTCTTTAAAAGAGTGGGCTAAGGCCAAAAGTCCGACTTCTGAATGTCTGTTTCCATGATAGATTGCACACAAGAGCAAATCTGTGTTGTCAAATAAAAATCAAACAAACATTTTGATGTATCAGGTTGTATGATATTAAACTAAGGTAAGCCAAAATAAACTTAAAGCCACTCACCCAGTTATTTCTTTGTTCTTTTTATTTTTTAATTTCTTAGCTTTAGCTGATGTAGGAGCAATTCCAATTCCAAACCCTTCTCCACTAAGGTCTCCAACGTGGGATTCTTCAGATATCCTGTGCTCCACCTGTAAATACCAGATGCCAAGATATTAAAAAAAATCAAAGCTCAAGGTAAATTTATTATCGAAGTACATATATGTCACCATATAAAACCCTGAGATTCATGCTCTTGTGGACATACTCAATAAATCCACAATAGAATAACATTCATAACAGAATCAAGGTTGTTTTCTGTTCTGTATAAAATATTAGTAATAAATTATAGTTCTTCTAGGTTTTGCTCTGTGTAAAAACATTACAATGTGACTGGCTGCCAGGATGGTTCATCTACTGTGAACCAGTAGCAGTGTTTCAGCTACTTCCCTTAATATCCTGTAATGAAATGCAAGTTTGAAGATGAGTCTCTTTTATGTTATTTTTGTTTTCTTCATTGTTATTAATTTCGTTACAAAATTTTGGTGAGCCCCTTTTCCTAATGCACTGACCCAGAGTGCACTCTTTGTCACTGGCAAAGAAACTGTACTCAATTGCAGACTCCATTGACAGCTAACCATCTGGCAATCCCCATGATGTATAATTCGCCTCAGTTGATGACAATTCCCAGCATTCAGGTACTTCTGGCATTCAGCAATAATTTTGTGAGAAGAGAGAAGAGAGCTTGGGCTGGGTGGTAAGAGTCCCTAATAATAGATGCTTCTTTCCAATGACAGCTCTTTGTGTAGATATGCTCAATGGTGGGGAGGGTTTTACCCATGATGGACTAGGCTGTATACACTACTTCGTGTAGGATTTTCTGTACAAGGGCATTGCTGTTTCCATACCAGACTGTGATGCAACCAGTCAATATATAATCAGAATCAGGCTTTCACCAGCATGGGTTGTGAAATTTGTTAATTTAGCAGCAGCAGTTCAATGATAATATAGGATGAAAAAAAGTAAATCAATTACACTAAGTACTGTGATTTTTTTTCTTTCTATATTATCATCTACTCCATTGAACTGCTGCTGCTAACAAATTTCATGACATATGCCAGTGATAATAAACCTGATTCTGATATACCCTCCACCACACATCTATAGAAGTTTGTCAAAGTTTTAGATCTCATGCCAAATCATCGCAAACTCCTAAGGAAGTAGAGGTGTTGCAGTGCATTCTTCATAATTGCACTTTAGTGCTGGGCCCAGGACAGGTCCTCTGAAATGATAACACTGGAATTTAAAGTTGCACCTCCGATGAGAACTGGGTCATGAATCTCTGGTTTCCTCCTCCTGAAGTCAATAATCAGTTCTTTGGTCTTGCTGAGATTGAGTAAGAGGTTGTAGCACCACTCAGCCAGATTTTCAATCTCCCTCCTATATGCTGATTGGTCACCACCTTTGATTCGGCCTACAGGAGTGGTGTTGTCAGCAAACTTGAATATGGCATTAGAGCTGTGCTTAGCCGCACAGTTATAAAAATATCCACACCATAACAAAAATGGAAAGGCTTAGCAAATGTTTAGCTCACTTTCGCTGTAATTAAAATCTGGAGATTATAGACTTCCAGTATGACTTTTAGTATGAGATTAACAGATAAATTGATTTGCAACTTTTGAAAGATAAGTTTCACTTCCTTCATCATGACCAGTTTTAATTCTTAAATGCTTTTATGGTACCTTTTCAAAATGATGCAAAATGACTCCGACCAAGATGTTACCCAAAGAAAAATCACGAAAGGCATAAAGAGCTTGTTGGCATAAAATGAAGGTTATTGGCAAAAGAACCAGAAACAGACATGGTGAAAAAAGTATTTATACAGTGACTGGTTAGGGTCTGGAAAGAACTTCCAGGGGTACACATGAAGATTCTTCAATTGTAAATTTCACAGGTTGGATCTTAGACAATGATGAAACAAAGTACAGAAAGGAGATAGAGAACCTAGTGTCAAGCCAGCAGTCTTTCTCTCAACACAAACAAAATGCTGGAGGAACTCAGCAGGCCAGACAGCATCTGTAGAAAAGAGTAAACAGTTGATATTTTGGGCCGAGACCTTTCACCAGGACTGGAAAGAAAGAGAAGTCAAAGTTGGGAGGGTGGGAGGAATTAATACAAGGCGGTAGGTGACAGGTAAAACTGAGAGGCGGGAGGGGTGTAGTAAAGAGCTGGGAAGTTGCTTGGTGAAAGTGATAAAAGGCTGCTGGAGAAGGGGGAAATCTGATGGGAGAAGATAGAAGACCGTGGAAGAAAGAGAAGGAGGAGCAGCACCAGAAAGAATTGACGGGCAGCTAAGGAGATAAGGTGAGAGAGGGAAACAGGAATGGGGAATCGTGAAGGGGAGAGGGGGGCAATTACCAAAAGTTGGAGAAATTGATGTTCATGCCATCAGGATGAGGGCTACCCAGATGGAATACAAGGTGTTGCTCCTCCAACCTGAGTGTGGCCTTATCATGACAGTAGAGGAGGCCATGGACTGACATGTTGGAATGGGAATCGAAAGTAAAATTGAAATGGGTGGCTACCAGATATATATACCCTCAATGTCAGCAAAACGAAAGAGCTGGTCATTGACTTTAGGAAGCTGGGTTGGAGCACATGTGCTGAGATGGAGATGATTGAGAGTTTCAAGTTCCTCAGTACAAATATCACCAATAATATCCTGGTCCAGCCATACATTTAATATGACCAAGAAAGCATACAGGCACTCTACTTCCTCAGAAAGCTAAGGAAATTTGGCTTGTTCCTTAAGGCCCTCATCAACTTTTATAGATGCGCCACAGAAAGTATCCTATCTGAATGTATCACAGCTTGGAATGGGAACTGCTCTGCCCAAGACTGTGTATAAAAATTGCAGAGTTGTGAACCCAGCCTAGTCTATCACGACTAGCAGCCTCCCCTCCATGGCTGGAATCTGTCTACACTTCGCGATGCCTCAGGAAAGCAGCCAACACAAACACAGACCTCTCCTGAACTGAACAATCTTTCTTCTTCCCCGTCCATTGGGCAGACCAAAACTCGAGAACATGTCTCATCAAGCGCAAGAACAGCTGAACAGCTTCTATCCTGCTGTTATAAAATTCTTGAACATAGACTTCATCTGGGGTAAAGATGAACTCTTAACCTCTCATGGTCATTGCACTTCATTTATCTATCTGCACTGCACTTTCACTGTAACTGTAACACTCTATTCTGCATTCTTTTATAGTTTTTCCTTTTATACTACCTTGACGTATTTATAGTATATATTTCAAGGTAGTATAAAAGGAAAAACTATAAAAGAATGCAGAATAGAGTGTTACAGTTACAGTGAAAGTGCAGTGTAGGTAGATAAATGAAGTGCAATGACCATGAGAGGTTAAGAGTTCATCTTTACCCCAGATGAAGTCTACTGAACCTACCGAAAGAAGCTGCAGAGGTTGTAAATCTAGTCAGCTCCATCTTGAGTACTAGCTTACAAAGTATCCAGGACATATTTAGGAGGCAGTGTCTCAGAAAGGCAGCGTCCATTATTAAAGACCTCCAGCACCCAGGGCATGCCCTTTTCTCACTGTTACCATCAGGTAGGAGATACAGAAGCCTGAAGGCACACACTCAGGGATTTAGGAACAGCTTCTTCCCCTCTGCCATCCGATTCCTAAATGGACTTTGAAGCTTTGGACACTACCTCACTTTTTTTAAAAATATACAGTATTTCTGTTTTTGCATATTTAAAAAAAATAATCTATTCAATATACGTAATTGATTTACTTGTTTATTTATTACGTTTTATTTTATTTATTTTTCTCTCTCTCTCTGCTAGATTATGTATTGTATTGAACTGCTGCTGCTAAGTTAACAAATTTCACGTCACATGCCAGTGATAATAAACCTGATTCTGATAAATGGCAGGCAAGCATAGGTTTTCAATGTATCTTGATACATGTGACAAAAATAAACCAATTACCAAAAGTGTGCCTCATAGTCACCTGAAAGAAAAGAACTTACAGAACCACAAGTGAGTGCAAAGAAGTGGAATTATTCAGATTGCTTCTAAAAAGACTTGATAGATTAACTAGCTTCCCTGCATAATTTGTGATTCTATGAACTTCTGATTCTCATTCCTCACTGCTTCCACTATCCACCTTTATTCCTTTTCCTCTGAGCTCTTTGCACTTCCTCTCTACAATTCAAAAGAAGGTTCGATATTGAAAGGATACAAGATCTGTATCTAATTTTCCATTTGCACTTAAGAGCTACGCTTGGGAAGAGGAAAGAGTGCAGAATTTTGACGTACAGAGCCAGAACAGATGGAGGACTATAACAGTATACAAAATTGAAATAATACTTACACAGGAAAAACAGAACATACTACCCAATTGGCTTACAAAGTGCATACACTTCCATCCTTCTTCATTTAATCTTAATACATACCTTTCTAATCCAATGTCCCTGTGTGTTTTGAGTTTTTCCTTATGTAATTATGCTATTTAGTCCCAATGCTTAGTATTTGTGATTGTGAGGTCCACATTTGTGTCCATTGCCTGGGAATGGCTTCTCTGAATTTTATTCAAAGATTCAAAATACATTTATTATCAAAGTGTATGCAGTATACAATCCTGAGATTCATCTTCCCACAGACAGCCATGAAACAAAGAAAACCATAGAACCTATTTAAAGAAAAACATCAAACCCCCATGTGCAAAAAAAATCACGCATCCCGTAAAAAAAATTAGTGAAAAACACAGAATACAAATCACAATGACATCGAAAAAGTCCAAGCATATTCTGTTCAGCCCTGTTCAGTTCAATCCAACACCACTGTATACTGTTATATCTGCAGGCTGCAGCACTAGTCTGCCCTGATCAAATCACACAAAACAGCAACAAGAACGAGGCATCCAGAAACCAGAAACACATAATGAGAACTATAGAATCCAATCTACAAATTGCATCAATAAAACCTTGCCCAAGGCCCATGGACTCCGGAACCCTCAAGCGAGAGAGAGAGAGAGATAGAGAGAGACCACTCGTACGAAGGCACCTTCCTCCGGGAGCAGCGAGCGAGATGGAAAGAGACAATGTTCACACCCAAGTAGATGGCAATGAACCTTCGCCTACCTTCCGCTCTCATCCTCATTGACTTCAATCTTCCTCAACGATTTAATTGGCGGGATTGGTGAGAAAAGGAGTCGATCATGGGTTCGCACCCTGTCTCCAGGCTTCTTGGCTTCTAGGCAGCATGCTTCGTTTGAAACCTTGCTGAACTCTCTCAGAGACAGCAAAACGTCAGTTCGTTCAATCGGCCCGAAAACACACCACCAAAATGTAGTCATAGTAAACGAAGTGAAAGTAGTAGTTTCATGAACCATCTGCGTCTGAAGTTCATGATCATTAGTGATCATCTAATATTTGTGGCCTTTAAATTAGACCTTGATAAAAAAAAATGCCTTATGTTCTTGTTGCATGTGTATGTTATCTTGTTTAACAATGATCATAAGAATAATCAATAATATTAGGATATTCGGTGGGGGGGATGATTCTATATTGAATCTAATGCATGTTTTACTTAACTTTCTGCAGTTTCACAAAGTTTTCTCATTATAAACCCTGAAGAAAGCTTCTGGATCGGGTGATTTTTGAGAAGGTGTTTAACTCGCGTCTGAATGCCATACGTTTGAATGTCAGCAGCCAACCCCAGTAACATAGATTGCTGAGCCCTGGAAGTTAGGTCAGAATATGGCGCATCAATCATATCTTTGTGATGCTCAAGCAAAACCATGCTTAGCATAGTTGCAGCATGAGCCCATGCCAGAGCTGAGGTGGCAAGAATGAGAGCAGGGTATGCTCAACGTGAAGCTGAAATGCTAATTGAAAAAACTCATGTAAACATGGAGAATGTACACACAAACATGGAGAAAGCTGGTGTAGAAGCTACATCGAGTGCGCTCAAGGAGGAGTGTGAAGTTGTGGCTGCTTTAGCAGAGGCAAAGGTGTATGAAGCAGCAACTGACTTAAGACAGTGATGGTCATCTCTCTAGGAAGGTGACTGAAGAACCATCCATTGGTGCAAGTCCTCTAATATGACGTGATTGTTCAACGTGTGATGAAATCAAACCAGCAGACAAAGATAGGAACCAGCTTTCTGCCATACTTCACACCAAATTTTTACCCAATACTCAAAGGTTCATATATTATTAAAGTATACAACCCTGAAATTCTTCTCTGGGTAGCCATGAAACCAAGGAAGAAAACCCCCAAATCCACCCCCTCCCCGCACAAAAGAACAAAAAAGGAACAGGCATGTCAAACCCCAAATTCCTCCTCACACACAAAAAAAGAACAAAAATGGAACGGGTAAATCAACCCCCACCCACACAAAAAAAACGAGGAAGATTGGGCGAAAAACACATAATATAAAAAACAATAAGACTTTTCAAAAATCTATGGTCCAAGTCCACATCCAAAACACAGAAAACCTGGGCAATGCTCTCCGGGCAGAGCAACAGGTTCTCCCCGCTCCAGTTGTGTAGCAGAGTGATCAAAAGGTAGGTACCCTCCGGACTCGTCTCGATGCTTCTATCTCCCTCATTGCTTTATTTAGTGCACAGCAGAGCCTTTAATCAGTGAAATGGAGTCAACATTGGGTTGCACCCTGTCCCACAGAATGCCCACCATGAGGTTCATGTACATTGCCTGTCTCCTGGAGTTCTCTTGGAGACTGCAGAGTGTCGAAGCACCCAAACAATCTATAAACTTCCGCATCTGGCTCAACGCTTCAATCTCCCTTGTCACTTTAATCGGCGAAATGGGGTCGAACATCAGCTCATGCACCATCCTGCAGCCTGCCCGCCATGAGGTTTGTGCACACTGCTTCTGTCATCTGGAATCCTCTCCAAACAGCAAATCACAGGCTTTAACAGTTCCAGAATCACATGCAAGATAAAAAACAAATGTAAAGGACATAAAAGAAATGAAATATATGGTTTCATGATCTATCCAGAAGATGGTGACTGAAGGAGCATTGTACACAGGAGCCATCTTGACCGGAAGTCTGAACTTGCATCCTCTGCTTCAAATTCAAGCTCAAAGAAAGATGAACCCTCATTTAGGTACAAGTTGAAAAGTTCCCCAAATCACCCAACTTGGAAACACAGGGGGGGGTTCACCACTTGATAAGAGCACACAAGGACTCAACAGTGCCCCAAGTGCATCAGTGGCTCACCTTTCAGCAGAACCGACTGAACAGCCTTCAATAGCTGCACCAAGCTGTGGTGATAAATCACCATTGGACAATAGTTTGAGTAAGATGCTGAGACTGACCAGAGAAACCCTGGTGTACAGTCAGTCTAAAAGTGGACTCCAAGACAGTCATCTGGAGAGTGGTGGAGAATCTGGGGAGGGTAGCAAGGAGAACTAGACGAGCAGTAACAATATGATACAATATACCCTCCTGCTGAAAGGTCTTGACCCGAAATGTTGACCGTACTTTTTTCCATAGATGCTGCCTGGCCTACTGAGTTCCTGCAGCATTATATATGTGTTGCTTGCATTTCCAACATCTGCAGATTTTCTCTTGTTTGTGACAATATATTGCAGAACACAGATGGACATATGGTCTCCAGAAACTGAGCCAAGAACCTATTGACATATTGGTAGAATTAGACCCAGATACAGCTGTAAATTCAGAGCCAGCACCTTGGGCTACTGGTTCTAGCTCACCTACAGCAGAGCACGGTGGGGATCCAGCTGAGCATCCAGATGTGACTATCTCTCTGCACACTAAAGAGGTGTTCTGGAATATCAGAAGTTACCGGAAGCAGAGCTGGTGGATTTGTCATGAAGTCAATAGGAGGGGAGGTCTGCTTACTTCGCCAACTCTCATTGACTGTGACCATATTCCCAATAACTGGGATGAAATCCCAACTCCTGAAGTGGCGCACAGCTGTTAACATCTTAAGGACATAGCTGACAAGATCCTCCCATTCAACACTTCTGCTGAGATTCTCCTTTTGCTTGACAAAGGCACCATCAGTGCACATAAGGTACGTGAACAGTGCAATGCTTGTCATGGTGCACCTTATGCCTAATGACTGGACCTGGCTTGGGTCAGAATGGGGGAAGTATGCCTTGATGGTGCTCATCAGCCCACTGTCATTGCATTTAAGACTAATGTCCTGAAAAATGGGCACCCAAAGCATTTCAGACCCTGTGGGAGTAGTATCAATATGAAAGTGAAGTTTGTAGGGGTAGCCAAAGACAGCCTCTGCTGTGGTTGGTATATCTGTAAGCAACCTCTCAGCGCAGAGCAACTGAATTGGGGAAAGGTTAGAATCCTTCTTGTTTAAACACGGATGAATTCAGCGTACGTGCAGTGCATCAGGACGCAGGAACCTCTTCCTATCCAAAATTACCTTCGTGAACTCTGTTCCTTTCTTGACTTTGAGGAGATACAGCAAGTTGGAGGACGTATTAAGAAGGCACAACTCACTTCAGAGGGATCTCACCCGTTCGTTAACCCTGTCAACAGTCTGCTCATCAGCCATTACTATGAGAAAGTACATCATTAGGGATGACATTTTTGAAGTGGAAGAAGTTAGACTGTCCAGTAAGACTGTTTCAAGACTAGTCTGTGAGACTGTCCATTCTTTTGCCAGATGTAATGAAATGATCATTTGACTTTTAGTTTCTGTAGTTAACTTTGACATTGTGGATATCAGGCAGGGAGTGTTCTGCCTCTATAGACGCTGTTCATTTTGTATGCAGTTTGTCTTTTACAAAGATCACTTCCTGTTTGCAAGATGGTTTTTTTTTACATCATTTCCTGCGTGTGTTAATTCGGATTTCAATTTGAAGCACGCACTGGAGAAAGACATCTATCTCTATCCACTCAGCTGTTTCACAAAGTTTTCTCATTAAAAATCCTGAGGAAATCTTCCGGCTTGGGTGATTTTTTTCAGAAAGTGTTTAATTCCCTGGCTAGCTTTGTACGTAACACACTGCAAGGGCAGTAGAGTTACCCTGTGGGATTTTTTTTGGGGGAAAAGTGTTCCAGTTTAGTTGATATTTTATGGTAGATATAACCTCCTAGTTCTGTCATCATCCCAGTAAAACTTTATGTCACTTTACAAGTGCTGTTTTTTTCTTGTAGTATGGATATCAGAAATGTTTGCAGCACTCTGTGGATCTGGTTGAACAAGGTTCAAGTCAAGTTTAATGCCCTGTGCATAAATACAGTCAGTTACAGCTACACTGAAAAACTTGCTTGTGGTATCAAGGCAACTCACAGAATATAAATTATGTGTAAATTACACAAGGCAAAGACTTCCAGATAGGATTTTTTGTACAAAATTCTTATCAGAGACAATTTATGATATTATAAAAGGCGGTCGGTAGTGTCTTGTTGAGGTTGGAGAGTTACGAAGGTCAGTTCAAGAACCTGATGATTATAGGAAAGTAGCTATTCTTGAAACTGGTGGTGTGGTACACTCCAGGCTTCTCCACCTGATGACAACAGCAAGAAGGCAGCATGACCCAGATGGTGGCAATCCCACGCAAATTTAATAGATCTTATCTACTATTCAAATATAATCAGATTGGATTGAATCTGTTTTGTTTTTTTTTACAGATTTACTCATACCCATTACTTTAAGTGACTGTTAAATATGTATTCTCAGGTCCCTCTATTTCCCGAGCCAACTAAGCAACATATGGCACATTTCTCTTTTCGTAAATGTATAACAATACCCTTCGCAATGGACTGAAGTTCAAATGTGCCATTTAACTATATTGCATGCTCTTCTATTTTTGCATGCCTTCTTGTATTAAATTGTAGCTCCTCTCTATATAAGCTACCTCCCAATTTATGTTTGCAAGTGTTCAAATTATATTAACAAAACCCGAAATCAAAATTGTTTATGTAGATAGTGACACAAACACTGAATCTTCAGTCAATCTGTAAAAGACCCCTTGGAGAGGACAGCATTGGAATTAATAGGTGACTTTAACATGCTGTTGCTGTTGGCAGACCATGATGGCAAAATAACTGATTCAAATCTATAGTGCCTTACCAAACACCCATCCACCCATATCCCTCAACCAGCTACATTTTCAACCATTTACTTGCCATCATGGTCTGCCAACAGCAACAGCATGTTAAAGTCACCTATTGATTCCAATGCTGTCCTCTCCAAGGGGTCAATAGCCTTGTTTGGCAGCCAGATTAGGAGAAGAACAACTCTGATTCCAAATCCGGATAAATGGGACTCGTTAGCCTTGCCAGGCAATCTGTCTAGGGCAGCCTTTCTCAACCACTTTCCCTTGGAGGAACCCTTGAAATAATTTTCAGGTCTCAGGGGACCCCTGTGTAAAAATTATTATATCTGCAGCTCACTGTATGTTAGTATTTTTAGCCAAACTTTCTTGAAAAAAAAACAGGCAGTTAAGCTTAGCTTACCTTTCTTGAAATTAATCTCTTTCTTTCCCTTTCATAAATTTTAAAAACTCATAAGTCAAACATAATAAATTTCTGTTAAATAACTGGCTTAAACCAAAATGGGATTTATTTTTTCTAAAGGTAGGCTCATAATTTAAATAATGGTTGTAAATTGATTTTAATTGATGCTATTTACAATATGAAAATTTATTGACAATTTTGAATAGTAAAGCTAATAAAACCATAAGTCAAAGCAATATGAATAAAAATTTAGCCTAAGACACAACTTTATACAAGACTTTGAAAAAACAGTTTGTTACTAAGTGACATGATCAGGCTCAAATATAGACTAGCATGTGAAGCCTGTGCTTGTTTTTTGCTGGACAAGTCAGTTGGCGGCACGTTAGGGGAAATTGGGGGAGTTAATTTGGGAGGGAGAAGCTAACGTCACATCCAAGGTGGACGAGTCCATTCAATGCTCAGAAAATGCACTTCGCGCTCAACTGCCTACCATCCTCCTCTCTGTGCAATACAACACTCACCAATTATCAACGGTTTCCCCTATCTTGCATCAAAAACTGAGAATGGACTCAACCAAATAAACATGGTCCCACTGCACACTGCCAGACTGGCTGAGAGACCTCTAACAAGATTGCAAACGGGGCTGCTTGGTCACTGCCTACCACTGCAAGTGCTAGCATCGCACAAAGTTCAAAAAACAATGTTTTTCTTTTTAATCATGATCTCTCGTGGAAACCTAGGGTTCTGCAGAACCCCAGTTGAGAAACCCTGGTCTAGGAGAAGGAAGACTTTGATACTTAACCGACAGCCTAGTAGTCTCTGCAGTAATTGCAACTTGCTGTGCGATTGTGGAACGTCCCCCGACCTAAAGAATGGAATCAGTTTGTGCACACCGATCGTCACTATAAACCTATGTAGCACAGGCGGGAAGAAAAGTCCTACAGCGATGGAGTTCCCTCCTGATCTTCACAAGCAAAGATCCAGCCATCCATAAAATAATGCATCTTTTTTCTTTTTCTAAATTATTCCTAAGTGCCACATACACCCTCCCTCACTATATATTTGTGCACATGTATCAAAGTCCCCATAATAATCCAGTTCTGAAGAACAATATTTCTTAGCATTTCAGACACTCACCAGATCATGTGCAAGGCCTGAAGCTTTAGTAGTTTTATCAATGAGGATGTACTTCCTCCGCAATGCAGCCTCAATGTCCTGTTTCTGTTGCCTTGGGGTAATAAAGGGAAAGGTTGTTTTTGAAAATGAACTGAATTATGGAAAAGGCTCACAGTCTAGTATTTACTCATGCAGCTTCTTTTGCTACCTTTTCCTTATCTGAACTGTAAAAATCAATAGGGATGTAGACAGCAGTAAGGCTGAGGTCTGGGAGGAAGAGGTGAGAAGGTTGGGGGTTGGGATAGATTAGAACAGGCACAAAAATAAATACATTTGGTGGGTCAGTGCAGAGGGAGTTTGACTTTACATTGTATCTTTGGTGCACTTGCAGAGAAAGTGATTTTTTTTTCAGGTAGTGTGGAGGAAAATTTGTTATATATCTGAGCACTCTGTAACTGATTTAGGAACATTTATACAAGGGCATAGAGAACTTTGTTCTGTTACCTAACCACAATGCAACTTGTCTGCATGTACAGTATTTTATGGAGTAGGATGGAGACAGCTTCACTGTGTTGTAGATACCCTCTACCTTTATTAGGACGGTGTTAATTTAGTGGAACTTTTCCCACTGTCGCTTCCCTAGGAATGTTTTATATGTAGGGAATCATCACAACTTAATGAGCATGTAATTATTTAAGATAAGAATATACATCAATACTTACTGCAAAATAATCTTGAATTGCGCAAAGGACTCACGGATTTGCCTGACATTAGTAATCTTTTGTTTTAGAGAAAAAATTATAATGTCAGTGTTGGCATAATCAGCATAAACAATTATTCCATTATCTCTTTAAGGTTATAACTTCAATCTCTGTGACAGATTTTTTTCTTAAAGAGACTAAATTCAGATTTTTTGAACTGCTTTCATGGATCCATTATATGTCCTTACCTATATAGTTAGATTCTTATTGGAAAATTGTGGCATCTTCTCAGCTTCAGCATTAATGGCCAATACAGTACTCTCAGCAGTTCTTAAGAGCAGTTTACTACCCAATTTTTCGTTACGTTACAAGATGGCTCAATATTAGTTTTGAAATTGAAAATACTGGATCATAAGTTCTGGCAGTACATGTCATCTTGTTTTCAACTAAACATGGATTAAAGAACAAGCTGATGAGATATATTATTGTACTCAAAGGAGACTGGCCTAGTTCAGACCAGTTAGGTGGACAGGAGTAACACATCAAGTGAATTGAATATGTAAAATACCCTCCATGCTTAGCTTACTTGATAATTCAAGACAGCAATATTCCTAATGGCTGAGGACGTACTTGCCAGATTGTAGCAGACATTAAAAACCTCCAGGAAGACCTGTTCTCACATTAACTATGATGATGAAATTAAGAAATGCCCTTAGTTTATTTGTGGCTAAATCATTTCCAGATTTCTGCCAGACACATATCTAGGATCTCCCAGTTAAAGGCAGGCATAATTACTAGTTTTGGTAGACAATTTTTCAAATTTGAATGTGCTGCATGAGGTGGAATGAAATGTAAGGGGGTTTGTATCCCTGGTCAGTTAAGTGTTTGGGATGGGAGGGAATGATGTATCGCATTGCTATACTGCGGTACATACATAGCATCAGTGCTACAGATCAACCAGGATTCAGAAGATCAACGAAGTGTTATTTCTTACAGAAACATCTGCATGATGCTAAGCTAGGGCACATCATCAGTGATTCTTCCACTGAGCAACCTCAAAAAAATGTGTGTGCGTTCCAAATGCACTGCAAGTGCAATGACACTTATGTCCTTTCATTATTAAACCTCTCTAATCTGCATGAACCTTCAAAAATGTTTAAGTTGCGGTTGTAAGGAAAATATAGATAGTCCTTCAAACATTACAAACAACACGTGTAGGATGACAAATCAATAAAATACAAAAATTGTACAGATTCAGTTTCAGACTTAGATTTATTTATCACATGCACATCGAAACATACAGTGAAATGCATTGTTTGTATTCGCAACCAACAAATCCAAGGATATGGTAGGGGCAGCCTGTAAGTGTTGCCACACTTCAGGAGCAAACAAAAATTTTATGACGACTAGATATTACTGATGAACTGAATGGCATGTTGAAGATGTACTTTGGATGTCTATATAGATTTGGATACACCCTTCAGCCAATGTTAACAAGATTCTGAAGAATGAGTATAGTGTTCTCCATTCTGGACAGTATCAGCAGCAAATATTAGGGCTGCAGAATGAAGATGGCACCAGTATGATCATTTAGGATTGATTCTGAGAAGGTGATAAAGATGAAACCCAGAACGTGACATCGGTTGTTCACAGTGATGCCTAAGTAAAGCATTTTCATGTAGAGAGAGATGCAAAAATAATGGTGACTCTCAAACCAACATAACATAACCATATAAATTAGGCAGTGACTAATTGAGTATTTTCTTATTGGTCTCCCATCAATTCTCATCTTCCTACTTATTAATAATCAACTCAAAAGGTGAGTTGAAACCCTCACAACCAAGAATGGACAACAAGGAAAAATGGTGCAAATTTATGTGATTCAACTGAACAATAAAAGTTAGACAACATGGATTTTCCTCAACATAGGTTGGTATAACTACAAAGATTTAGCCTTCATTTTCCTATGCTCCTATTATGTACAAATATTACGACGGAACAGAAATACAAGCAAGTTATTACTGTCATGGTTAAGTTACCGTTGAATGATGGACATATTGGTACTCAGATGACCATTTTATATCCTCTCGTGGAGGGGCAGAATTAAAATAAAAAGAGAAAACAACAGTTTGTGTACTGAGAACACAGGTGTGAGGATGCAAATGGATAATGGGAGAGAAAGTTGAGTGCTTTGAATGGAATTTTTGAATTCCATTCCATTTTGTTATAAGCCTCATATCAGTGTAGGTCAGTGGATATTGTATACATTGAATATACAATTTGACAAGGTCCCAAAAGAGTAAATTACCTCTTGTCTATGCTATTCATTATAATTCCCTAAACTCTAGCAGATTTATCAAACATGTTTTCCTTTATCAAAATGTATGCTTACTCTACCCAATTCTATCATTATTTTAAATAAATATTATTTTTAAAATATTAGCTTTATTTATCACATATACATTGAAATATAGTGAAATGTGTTGTTTACGTCAAGTCAAATCAGCAATGATAGTGTTGAGTAGCCCACAAGTGTCGTCATGTTTCTGCGCCAGCATAGCATGCTCACAACTCACTAACCCTAAGTAAATATCTTTGGAGTATGGGAGGAAACCCATGCGATCACGGGCAGAATGTACAAGCTCCTTACAAACAGGTAGGAAACGACTCCCAAACTTACCTTTGGTTGTTGTAATGTGTTGTGCCATCCGCTAGGCTACCATATTTTCCAATGCCCTGTTAATACTACCTTCATAAATTATTCCAGCATTTTCTCTATCATTGGTGTCAAGCAAATCTATAATTCTCAGTTTTCTTAGTGAACTTATCCTTGCTAACTAACTCTCACACCACCACGCCTCCCCCAACTATGGACACAAATGTAGAATCAATGGAGTTTCGGAAAATGGCAACTATAGGCACTCCTTTCTGAACCCTGGGATAGTGATCATGGGATTCTAGGAATTTATCAGCTTTCAGTCTCATTAATTTCAGCAATACTTTTATTTTCTCAACTCACGCTAATATTTTCAAGTCATCATTGACTCTAATCCTGTTGGCCTTTACCATCTCCTCTGAAGAAGACTACACAGAAGAACTGCTAAAAGTAGACATGAAATGCTACTTTGACTTCTCTGCCACTTTCTTTTTCCCTGATAGAACTTTTTTAAGCCTCAGTAAGTTAGGGGTCCACATAAACTTTAGCTAACTTACGTTTTACAAATCTATTGAAGATTTTAGAATTTGCTCTATGTTTCTCACTGATTACTTCTGTATTCAACTTTTCCTTTACTTATTAATACTTTCAACCCTCCTTCACTGAATCCTGAAATGTTCCCAATCCACAGGTTTATTGTTATACTGGCAATATTAGATACCTTTTCCTTTGACCTAATACCCAAAATGTTAACTGCTTATTCCTCCCATAGATGCTACCTGACTTGCTGAGTTCCTCCAGTATTTTTTGTGTTGCAAAGATTTCTAGCATATGCAGGACTACTGTGTTTACCATCCCACACTTCTCAAGATAGCCAGCGCTGGTCTATTTTTCCTAGTTCCTCTTTGCTTTAATTAACCCTTGTTATTCAATTCGCCAGGCCAGTGTTCTAACAGAAAAAAACTTATCTTTCTCCAGTGCTGATGCCATTACCATAATGAATCGAAACCCATTCATTCACACTACTCATTGAGCCATATATTCAACTCTTTGATCTCATCGATTTGATTTCAACTTACATACTGCTCAGGTAAGGATAATAGCCTTTGTTGTTCTGCTTTCCAATATATCAATCTAATCTCTCATCAATAAAACACCATCTTTGATAATACCTGATTGTTAGCCCAGATCTTGTATTCACAATTGTCTGACTTACAGACAAGACTGCTATCCTTAAGCAACAGCAATACACAAAGTCCAGTGTATATCATTTAAGTGGGTAAATTAACTACAGAAAGCAAGCATTGCATTTGTAACAGAGCTTGTGATGGAGAATCAATGCTTGTCGTAGCCATATCTGTGACTCCTCAACAGTACTGCCATATCTTCTAGGTAAAAATTTTTATAAGTTTTCAGTCACTCACATTAATTTCTTCTATTGTTCCATCTAAGTACCTACAGACTTGAGTTTTGATGTCTTGAACCTGATTTGCAGTTAAAGTTTCATAGCTGACTTGTCGACGGTTAGCCTATTTAGGAAAGAAGAAGATATCACTTGACAATCTGAGGAATTAAATGAATACTTAATTTAATAACTAGAAAAAAGGCTAGGGTATGGCAATATTCTGTAGCCAGAGCTAATTGTGAGAATAGATCATTCAATATTCAGAGATACAGTATATTTCAAGAATATATTACTTAATAATTCCTAAGAATATCTGTATCATAGATTCCCAAACAGGATACACACAATATACCTGTATAATTTGACATCCAGAGATAATCACAATGAGGAAGCAGCTGATATCAAGCTAATATATCCATTGCTATTCAGAGAAAGTTTCTAGAACATATTACTCAATATCTACAGAGAATTGCAGGAATATTATCTATAGATATCCAGACAGCTTTACAAAGGTACATTATTTTATAACAAGAGGTATGTTACAAAAATGTATAACTGGGCATCCAAAGAAAATTATTCTCCAAAGTAAAATCTACAATAAATGCTGGAAAAATAGAATATCTAGAGAACATTGATTGAGTATATCATACAAAATCAAGACAATTTCTTGAGGAATTTTGAAAATCACTCAATAGCTACATGGGCCAGAACAGCATGTTATCCTGCTGCATCTCTAAATAAAATAAAATATTTCAGAAGTACACGTCTAGTTATTCAAAGGGATTTTACGTGAATGCATCACTTAAGTGTTCAAGCAGTAAATGGAAATATCAGTACTGAATATCCAAACATAACACTGAAATGATTGGAAAATATTGATGCGAAATGATATCACATAGTTGCAGATGTCTGTGTTCCTATGAACAGCATAATAAACAGATAGAAAGCACTATATACAAATTCTGGAGGAACTCAGCAGGCCAGGCAGCATCTATGGAAAAGCGTACAGTTGAGGTTTCAGACCGTACTGTCAAAGGTCTCGGCTCAAAACATCAACTGTGCTCTTTTCCATAGATGCTGCCTGGCCTGCTGAGTTCCTCCAGCATTTTGTGTGCGTTGTTTGGATTTCCAGCAGATTTTCTCCTGTTTGAGATAGAAAGCACTCTACAGCCAGGTATTATTAACTTGAAAAATCATACTTTCGATCATGTTCAAAATTAATCATACTTTCAGTTTCTTAACTAATTTTTATGCTATCAAAAATGATGCAAATATTTGAAGGAGGTAATGTGAAATATCTCACCAGTATATTATACATAGCCAGCTCATCCTGAAGCACCTGGATGTCATGCTGAAGTTTCTGAATTAGTTTCTGGGATAAAGAAACATAACTTAAATAAGGATGGGATATTAACTTTCTAAAGATCATTAGCTCTCTCTTTATCACTTATTGATGAAGTTGCTTTTTGTGTCATATTCATTTTTCACAAGGGACCAGATACTTATGGATAGAAAAGTTGAAGACAAGGTTGAATGCGAAGAATAGCTAAAAATTTAGCATGTGGAAGTCTTGCTAAATTTAGTGCGAAGACAAAGTATTTTTTCATTCTGTTTCCAACCCAACAGCCAGTCAGACTAACCAGGCAAGAAATTCAGCGGTGCATTGGAGCAGCAGTAACTTGAACTGTACTGTTTGCTGCAGTGTCTTAGCACATTAAAAATACATGCCTGTGATGTCAAATGTATAACAGTATTCAACAAAAAGTGCCATTCGAAAAGTCCCTATAATTACAGAGGCCAGTGTATGCCCCTGTAAGCAATTGAGAGAGAGAAAAAAAACAGAAGAGTTGCTGTACAAGAAACTGAGGTACTTACATGGAAAAAAGGTGGGAGTTGGTCCTGAATACTGCACATTCAAAATTGTGAGGGATAGGGGGTAGTCAGAAGATCCAGGGGCAAAGGTTATGTGAACATATCATGGAATAAAAAATGGTTTTAGAAGTTTGGAGATAGTAGGGGAGTGTGAAAGGGTTGGAGTTATTGGCATTTTATAGGACAGAATGAGGGGGAGGGATTGTAAAGACATGAATGGAATGGGGAAATTGATAGATTGGATGCAGCAAAGGAGGCTTGCGGTAGAATATTGCAGGCATAAAGCAAGAGAGGTTGGCAGATTGGCAGAGGTTGGATGAACTGGGCCAGAGAAAAATCAAACTATAGGAGAGGGTCAGAATACCATGGAGCAGAAGATGGATTTGGAACATGAATAAGGGAGTGTGGCAGATTGTGGGTAAAGCTTAAGGAGATCATAGATAGGGAGAGTAACAGAAATTATGTGCAGAAAAGATAAGAAAACTAGTTGAAAAAGTTAGGTTCTTGCAGCAGAAGGGAGTCAGATCAAGGTGAGAAAAGGTTTAATAAAGGTAGAAGAGGATTTGGCGAACTGGAGTGGTTTTGAGGAACATGATGTAGGAGGTGAATCAAAAGATATATGAAAGAAGGAGTTAGAAGAGAGAAGTAAAGAGCATAATCTGCAGATTTTAGGGGCTTTCAAGGAGAACCAGGAGAAATACGGAAGGATCATTGGAGGAGCCAATTTAGAAAGCACTCACATTCTGTCTCACAAATACATTGTGGAACTTAATTGAAATGTTATGACAAAAAAACCTATCTTGAAAAATACAGGTATGCACATGTACAATAGCCTATAAAAAGTAGCCTTCCACCATCTATTGATGCACCAGGAATCTAACTTCCATACCAGGAATTTCATTACACATTCTAAGGAATGCATTATAATAGCAGGTTCTGTACTTTGTATGAGATAATAAAACAAGGTCTTTTGATTCTTGGGTCCTGATAGTAGACTAAAGTTCCAGTAAGACTACTTGAAAAACAGCAGATAACTATTTCTAGATCATAACTTATGATTTTCCTTCAATTATTATCACAAATAGACACATTTATCCATCTACTATTTGTGATGGGTAAAAGAATAAATTGCCAAGCTAACGATAGAGACTGTTTTTCAAAAATGAACAACCTAATGTTCTTGGAAACTTTCTAAAAGATGTAAGAGTGTGATGAAAGCTAATGATAAATGTTGAGTGCCTGTTGGATAACATATTAAATTCTACGGCTTAGGTTAACTGGGCTCTTTATAAATAAATGCGCTAAGTTTCAGTTTTCAAGAAGAGAATTTTACAACACAGAAGCAGGCCCGACAGCCCACCAATTCTGTGCCAACCCCTTTCCCATTTACACTTTATTCAGAATCAGACTACATAAGTTGTCCTGATGGGACCTTATACACATCACCTTGATGGTCAACTCAGACTTACAAACATGAGCCTTAACTGATCATCAAGCATCCATTTATACTAATCCTATACCAGTCCCATTGTATGTTATTCTCCCTATTTATTTATCAAGTTACGTGTGCTCATCGTCTGTGCAGGGCAGTTGGCCGGGGTCTTCACAGACACTTTTAACCTGTCCCTGGCCCAGGCAGTTGTCCCCATAAGCTTTAAGATTGCCACCATTGTGCCAGTGTCGAAGCATTCCACTGCCACGGGCCTGAATGACTTCCACCCAGTTGCACTCACCCCCATCATTGCAAAGTGCTTTGAGAGACTAGTTCTATCACATCTGAAATTCTGTCTGCCCTCTACCCTGGACCCCCATCAATTTGCATATCGCACCAACAGGTCAACAGAGGATACCATCTCTACGGCACTTCACTCTGCCCTGACCCACCTGGACAGCCCCAACTCTTACGTCAGAATGCTGTTCATCGACTTTAGTTCGGCATTCAATACTGTGATCCCCTCCAAGCTGATCGCCAAACTTCGCCAGCTTGGTATCAGCTCATCCCTCTGCAATTGGACCTTGGACTTTCTAACTAAAAGACCCTAATCAGTTAAGTTAGACAACCTCTCCTCCTCCACTCTCCCCCAGAATACCGGCGTGCCTCAAGGCTGTGTGCTGAGCCCTCTCCTGTACTCCCTTTTCACCTGTGACTGCGTTCCTGTACATGGTTCTAACTCCATAATCAAGTTCGCAGACGACACCATGATGGTTGGCCTGATCGGGGGGGATGACGAGATGACCTACAGGGACAAGGTCTAGCACCCGGCTGCGTGGTGTGCTGACAACAACCTGGCCCTTAACACCCAGAAGACCAAGGAGATCATTGTGGACTTCAGACATGCTAGGAGCCACACTCACGTCCCCATCTACATCAACGGAGCTGTAGTGGAGCGTGTATCAAGCTTCAAATTCCTTGGTGGCCACATTTTTGAGGATCTCACCTGGTCCCTGAACTCCTCCATCCTAATCAAAAAGGCGCAACAGCACCTTTATTTCCTGCGGAGCATCAAGAAAGCTCACCTCTGTCCCAGGATACTGACAGACTTTTACTGCTGTACCATTGAGAGCATACTCACCAACTGTATCTCAGTGTGGTATGGCAATTGTCCCGTATCGGACCACAAAACACTTAAACGTGTGGTGAAAACTGCCCAGCGGATTATCGGCACCCAATTGCTCACCGTTGAGAACATCTACCATAAATGCTGCCTGGGCAGGGTGAAAAGCATTATCAAGGATGCATCTCATCCTAACCATGGACTTTTTACTCTCCTCCCATCCGGTAGGCGCTACAGGAGCCTCCGCTCCTGCACCAGCAGGCACAGGAAGAGCTTCTTTCCTGAGGCTGTGACCCAGCTGAACCTCACATCACAGCGCTAAGCAGTATTGCACTCATATTGTACTGTCTCAGTACTTTTATATTTGTGTGCTGTAGCACTTACTTTTTATTCGCAGTTATTTTGTAAGTAACACTATTCTTTGCATTTCTGGTCAGATGCTAACCGCATTTCATTGGCTTTGTGTCTGTACTCGGCACAATGACAATAAAGTTGAATCTAATCTAATCTAAAACATAGAACATAGAAAACCTACAGCACAATACAGGTTCCTCGGCCCACAAGGCTGTGCCAAACATGTACTTACTTTAGAAATTACCCAGGGTTACATATAGCCCTCTATTTTTCTAAGCCCCATGTACCTATTCAGGAGTCTCTTAAAAGACCCTATCGTATCCACCTCCACCACCATTGCTGGCAGCCTATTCCACGCACTTACCACTCTCTGTGTAAAAAACCTACACCTGACATCTCCTCTGTACCTACTTCCAAGCACCTTAAAACTGTGACCTCTCATGTTAGTCATTTGAGCCCTGGGAAAAAGCCTCTGACTATCCACATGATCAATGCCTCTCATCATCTTATACACTTCTATCAGGTCACCTTTCATCCTCCATCGCTCCAAGGAGAAAAGGCCGAGTTCACTCAACCTATTCTCATAAGGCATGCTCCCCAATCCAGGCAACATCCTTGTAAATATCCTCTGCATCATTTCTATAGTTTCCATATCCTTCCTGTAGTGATGTGACTAGAACTGAGCACAGTAATCCAAGAGGGGTCTGACCAGGGTCCTATATAGCTGTAACATTACCTCTTGGCTTTTAAGCTCAATCCCACGGTTGATGAAGGCCAATGCATCATCTGCCTTCTTGACCACAGGTTGACCATACAGTCAACCTGTGCAACAGCTTTGAGTGTCCTATGAACTCGTACCCCAAGATCCCTCTGATCCTCCATACTGCCAAAAATCTTACCATTAATACTATATTCTGCCATCATATTTGACCTACTAAAATGAACCACTTCACACTTATCTGGGTTGAACTCCACCTGCCACTCCTCAGCCCAGTTTTGCATCTTATCGACGTCCTGCTGTAACCTCTGACAGCTCTCCACACTATCCACAACACCCCCAACTTTTGTGTCTGCAGCAAATTTACTAACCCATCCCTCCACTTCCTCATCCAGGTCATTTATAAAAACCATGAAGAGAAGGGATCCCAGAACAGATCCTTGAGGCACACCACTGGTCACCGACCTCCATGCTGACTATGACCCATCTACAACCACTCTTTGCCTTCTGTGGGCAAGCCAATTCTGGATCCACAAAGCAATGTCCCCTTGGATTCCATGTCTCCTTACTTTCTCAATAAGTCTTTGCATGGGGTACCTTATCAAATGCCTTGCTGAAATCCATATACACTACATCTACTACTCTACCTTCATCAACGTGTTTAGTCACATCCTGAAAAAAATTCAATCAGACTTGTAAGGCAGCACGACCTGCTTTTGACAAAGCCATGCTGACTATTCCTAATCATATTATGCCTCTCCAAATGTTCATAATTCCTGCCTCTCAGGATCTTTTCCATCAACTTACCAACCAGATTCTTCCACTCACCTGTTCATTAGGGAAATTGTCCAGATTCTTCCACTCACCTACTCATTAGGGAAATTTTTACTGTGGCCAACTAGCCAACCAACTTGTATGCCTTTGGAGTATAGGATGAAACCAGAGCACTCTGAGGAAACTCACATGATCATGGAAAGAATGTGCCACTCCATAGATATGGCACTCGAGGTCATGATTGAACTTGGGTCACTGGAGTTGTGAGGCAGAAGATTTACTATATGTGTCACAGTGTTGCTCCGTGTTGGGTTTGGATTGGGTCAACTGTCAAAGAAATCATGTCCTTGGGCTTGGATCAGTCTTGATTGCCACGGTTGCAATCAGTTTTGGTTTTATATTCAATGAGATGCCTGGATGTCTGGAATGCACTGCCTGGTTTGGTGGTAGAGGCAAATACATTAGGGGATTTTAAGATACATTTGGATAGGCACATGGGTGTAAGGAAGATGGAGGGATATTTGGAATGGTGTAGATAGGAGGGATTAGTGTTTTTGATTTGCTTTTAACTGTTTCAGCAGAACATTGTGTGCTGAGTAGCCTCCAAAATCCAAAATTCAAAAACAGAAATTAAAATCTAACTTCTTTTGTTTCTAAACAAGGACATAGATTTGAAATGTGAAGTCTTGCTTATCTCTACAGATGCTGCCTGATTTGCTAAATGTTTCCAGCAATTTTTTTTGTAAAGGAAGAGAGAAGATGTCATTCTCTCAATCAATGTAGGAGTGAGATTACAGAAATATTATACTAACAATTTGTATTTGTGATGTCCGAGTACTTATATGTGTTAGAAAGAATTAAGAAATAAAATCAATAATTTGTACACTCACCATAGGGTCACTATGTACATTAGCAACTGGTTCAGCTGGTATACACTTCATTCTTGATGCAAACCGGAGTGTAGATAACTGAAACAAAAGAATGACACTGTCAGCCTCCAACGAGGAAGATGTTTATTTTGGTTTATACCTTTTAATTGCTTTCTGTAGTCATTATTATTAATGTGTGAGCTTAATGTATGTTGAAGAGTTATTGGATCACTTGTGCTCCAAAGTCAAAAGTAGTATTCAGCAGATCTCCATATTTACTAAAGTTCTAGATTTGGAATAATGATTAAAAACAAATGCTTTCCTAATAGCCATTCTCCATACCAATACACTTTCTATCATCCTGCCACAGCTCAGACCAGAGTTGGAAAATGACACCTTCTAAATTTATGCCTTACTTTTAAACTAGGCAGTGCATTTGCATAAGAACTACACGAGGAGTGCCTGCAGGGTGTCTAGCCACCCTCCTTACCAGGCAGGACAAAAAACAAGACCTGTCAAAGGACGGATGAACCCTCTCGTAGGGGCAATGGCTATCTAGCAAACACATGCCATGAAGTGCAGAAAGGGCATCCCTTGCATCGAGGCTTGGTCTGACCATTCACTGTAACAGAACTTCCCCCAGCCGTCTTGGACCCCACCATGCCACTGGATCCGGTGGGGGGAGGATGTCGAGAGGGTGGGTCTGGACCTGTGAAACCCCCTACTCACCTAAAATCCATTCACGCACACGCTCTTCCTTTCTGAGGAGTAGGGTATCCCCACTAACTGACTGAAAGGAACTATCATCATCCTGAGGGAGAGGGAGAGGGAGAGGGAGGAGGAGTTTCATTGGTGTTAAATCAATTTGTGTGCCATTTGCACTGAATGGGAAATATAACAATAGTGAAGATGATTTGCCATTCTTGGGATATATGCATTATTGACAGAACTGATTTTTAGTGCCAGTCCCAAAGAAGGTGATGCTAAGCCTCTTTCAACTGCTTACAGTAGTTTAATGCAAATGAACAGACTGTGTGGTTACCACAGAAGAAATCAAGAATTGGTTGTGATAATATTAGATCGTAGGCCACACTAGTTGTGTGAGGCAAGTTTCTTTTTTAGACTAAACTTGGATAACAGAAGGATGCTTGACAGCTGTGACAGGTACAAAGTAAAACCATGCAATGTAAATGACAACAAAGTTTCACTCCCAGAGGAGCTCAATACCTTTTATGCTCACTCTGACCAACAGAACATGAAGGTCCCCACAACTCCCAATGACCCAATGATTTCAGTTTCTGAGACCAACCCGAGAGCACCCTTAGGAGGCTGAATTCATGGAAAGCATCTGGCCCAGACAGCATACCAGGCCAGGTACTGAAGACTTATGCTAATCATCTTGCTGGAGCATTTACAGACATTAACATTTTGCTTCGGCAGCCTGAGGTACCCACAAACAAAGGAGCTTAGGTCCCAACACCAGCTGCAGGAACATTCATTACCTCACAACCATCAGGCACCTGAGCCAGCATAGACAACTTCACTGACCAAAACTCTGAACTGATTCTACGACCTAATGACTCACTTTCAAGGGCCCTACAACTCATGTTCTCAGTAATTATTTTATTTGCACAATTTGTCTTCTTTTGCACATTGGTTGGCAGTCTTTGTTTATGTATAATTTTTTTACAAATTCTAATGTATTTTCCTGTAAATGCCTGAAAGAAAATTAATCTCAAGGTAATCTGTGGTAACATATATGGGTAACACCCTGGGAAAGGTCACTGTTAACATAATGGTCTTTCTGTAGAAGCAATGTTTGGGTTATGGTTAGAGATAACAAGTGCTTTGGGATGTGAGCTGGGTCCTTTGTTCGGTGGAGATTAAAAGGGAAGACGCTAGAGAGAACCGGTTGTAGGATTTGACCCGGTGGGGGACCGTGATTCGATGGAACAAGGTGCCTTAGTCAACTGAGGATCGGTGAATTTGACTTTTGGAAGAGTAGAGCTCCAATTTGTGCACATTTGACTGTTTAATTATAATGAGCCCTTTTTGTTTTTTCTTTCTTTTCTTGACTAATCGTTTAGTTAAGATTCATAAATATAATTCCTTTAAGCATATGCAGTGTGCTCTCTGTTATTTCTTGGCACTGAGTCATAGCAGGGTAGCAAATCACACAGTATCTACACAAACTGGGGTTTGAGGTGGGACAGTCGTCTCAATCTATGGGTCTGGCAGGATTGGAGTATGTATTTCCTAGACTTTATGCAGCCAAGGAAACCAATGGAGTTTCATAAGTACTTTGAAAATAAATTTACTTGATTCTGACTTTAAAATAAGAGAATTGTGACAGATTCATAATCACATCAGGAGCATCAGTTTTTATTTATTCCCAGATTCTTTAAAAACTTTGAATGAAGAGTCACAAATGAATAATTAGTTCTCTAATTGTATCTCTCTCTCCACTTTCAAAAGTATTTTGGGATCTTGTTGAATTGAATTTTCCTGTAAAGAAATCATCAATAGGTTCTTTTTACCCAGTGGCCATATTTATTGCATGATCCAGATAGATATCTCAGGCAGATTGTCTGAGCTCACCACTGTCAGACCTGGACTATTCTCATCTGACATTTAGAGTCTTTTTATTTTGTAACAATAAGAACTGTTAGGTATCTGGAGATGAATCCTACTTTGCTCAGTGAACAGGCTGTTTAAAAATATTTAAGAGACACAAGTTCATAATCATGCCGGTGGACAGAAAAACACACAGGATCAAAGCCAAGCAATACATACATGTTGGCTTATAGACACAAATAATATCAAATTGATCATTTGATATAAACAAAGTTAGAAGAACCTCTTGTGGAAGTATGGTTTGATAGAAGCACCAAGATGCATGAACTATGCTTGATTTCCTACTGTGTTGGATTGGAAGAAAGGCATTATAATCAGTCTCAACACCTTGGTTTAGGAAAGCAGAAAACTCATGCTGCTCTGCATAGCTGCAAAACATTTTTGTAGACTGTAGAAGTACTGCAGATAGTTATTGGACTCCAGTAAAAGATAGTTAGGTAATGTTGTACATCAGTAGTCTTGGATCAGATGGACCAGGGAAGACAATCTCATATTCAATCATTGATATATACACTTGAAATTTTGTCATAGACCATATTTAACACCGAGAATTAGACATCAAATGGGACTGGTTCCTGACCCATATTGCTCATTTTGCCCCAATGGAACTGTGGGCTCTTTTATACATGTTGTATGGGAATGTCCAGGGGTTTTTGGTTTGTGGGGGAAGGTTATCGGTACTCTTACAGAACTAATGGGGGCACAATTACCAATGGACCTCGCTGTACATCTTCTAAATGATGACTCCCACCTTTCCCTTATGGAAAAAACACGCAAAGTCTGGCTGGCAGGCCTGACTGCAGCTAAGAAGATTGTAGTTCAGCGTTGGAAACCTCCCCATGATATTCAAGTACTCACTGACTTCGGAGCTTTTTGGACATTTCTTACCTGGAACTATCATCAGCAAGAGTAAATGATGCACGACCAAATGCAATCTTAATGTGGACAAATTTGATATCTAACTCAAAAGATCTTCTGTTAAAATAGGAATGCTCTGTGTATGCACTACTATTCAGTTGGTTGGTGGAGGGGCGAGGGATGGGGGGAGAGAGGGGTGGAGGGGCGAGGGATGGGGAGTGAGGGGTGGAGGGGTGAGAGATGGGGAGAGAGGGGTGTAGAGGGGGTGGGGATGAGGAAGAGGATGAGGGGTGGAGGGGGGATGGTGATGAAGGTTGGGGGGGTGGCTGGGTTAAACAGTCAAAATGTAATCGGCAACTGATTATATTGAATGTAATTTGTTGATTTTGCAATTAAAAAATGATTAGAAAAAAACAATATAATAAAGGTACTTAAACTGTAATTGCTGTTCTCCCCCACCTATGCTATGACATTTTCTGTGACACCTATCACTCATTTCGCTATACAGATACATATTCTCATTCATTCTCTCTCCCTCTCCCTCCTCACTTCCACTTCAGTTCACCAGGTTCTGATATGTCTGTTAGGAACAACAATCTGCAGCAGGTTAGATGACAGATGTTTGGTGGAACAGATGGGGTGTGGATGGAATTTTGCACTTCATCCATCTCTTATGTGATTCATTTGTGTGCTCGACAACTTTCTTTGCTGTTGATTCCTTTTTATCGACCGCCATCCTTCCACATTGTTACATACTCTTCTCACACATATCTAGGAAAAGCAGGCTGTTTCAATGACAATTTGTCCGTCTTAAACATCCATAGGTTCCACATTTAGTTACATTGTGAACTATTTAATCTGTGGCAATTTGTCAATGCTTGCATGGCAATATCTTCAAATTTTACAGTGCTTAGATGGATAGTGTGAATTAGTGTGTTGTTACTTCTTTACTTTCAGGTCAAAATCTTAGAATTTCCCACCTGACAGCAATGTGGAAGCACCATTGTACATGGATTGCAGTGATTCAACCTGAGGACTTTTTATCATATCACTAAGGCATAAAAACAGAAGGCCATTAGATAATGGATCTCCCATTTTGACAATGACTTTAAGAAAAACATAGTCAAAGGAACAATGACAAATCTACGTTTTCCCATAAGGTCCTTACCGTTTCTTCAATTTGAGCAGCCTCTCCATAGATATTTGCTACCAAGATTGTGTTGCAGGTTCCACCTAGAATATTGAGAAGTGACTGTTATAATACTGCAGGCTCAAACTAAAAATTGAAGGTTGTACATTAATTGTTGTATTGCTTCCACTCATGAGAGAAAAGTATCTGAAAATAGATGACATAAATATATAAAAAGAACATGTCCTGGAAACTGAAGGCCTTTGCTTGTTCAGTGGCATATTGTTGGGAAATTAAGTAGCAGATTAGGTCAAAGGGTCATGTGGTACAGTGTAGACTAATCAAGCACGTAAGGGCAGTGCAGTGGTGCAGCTGGTAGAGCTGATGCTTCGTAGAACTAGAAGTTTGCACATGTTTGCTGTTACCGCTTGGGTTTCCTCCCACATACAGGTTGGCAGGTATCCTGGCTCCTGTAAATTGCTCCTGGTGTATAGATGAGTGGTAGACTCTAGGGAAGCTGATGAGAACATAGTGAGAATGAAAAAGACCATTATTTAGTGGAGAACAATTGAGAAAACTTTGGAAAGAATCACAGAGGAAATCCTTTCATGGGTAGGACACCCACATTATATGTTTCCTTGGCACATTCTCCTGGTACCGCTACAATGGCAGAGGTACAGTAAATTAAAGCTTTATTTTAATTCTCAATACCTAGGTGGGAAGAGAAGGATAATAATAAAAACCTGTTCATCCTTGTTAAGAAGTTGAAGACTGAATGAGTGCTTGCTAGTTCACTTCTGTTAAAATTCATCTATCTCCATATTGGGCAGGAGTCATAAAGGTCGTGTAAGACAAGAATAACAACTTTCCTTCCCTAAATACAGTAATATTAGTAAGTGGTTGAGGTTTAACCGCAATATGAACAGGTTTTTATTCCCAATTTAAAAAAAACACACAAACTTTAAATTTAGGATTTCCATAATAGGACTAAGATATCTTTGCTGGATTTCTAGTCCAGGTCTCTGGATCACTAGTCTAAATATAGCAATATACTAATACTCATTTTGTCTACTGCCAAGTTGAGGCTAGAAGCAGGTTAGTGGATAACACCTTGTATTCCATTTTGGTAGACTCCAACTTGAAAGCATTAAAATTGATTTCCCAAGCTTCCAGTAATCTCTCCTCTCTGTAACCCTGCCCCTTTGTTTTCCATTATCCCTCTGGCCCCATTGCCCCTCCCCCACCCATCACCCTCACATTCCCCACCTCATTCCCTTCATTTTGTGGTCCATTACCTCTTCTATCAGCTTCCATCTTTTTTAAGCCCTTTGCCTCTTCCACGTATCACTTCCCAGTATCACACATCATTCCCATTTCTCCCAACCACCTGCCCCCCACCTATTTATCTTGTCCCTCTCAGTTGGATTCACCTATCACCCACTAGTTCAAGGACCTTTCCCCCTCCCCACAACTTTCATTGTGACTTCTGCCCTCTTTCTTTTCAGTCCTGATGAGGGGTTTCGGCCAAAATACTGACTGTTTATTTCTCTGCATAGATGCTGCTGGATTTGCTGAGTTCCTTCAGCATTTTTTTTGTGTTGACCTTATTTCATTCAATTAATATCTGATGCTTCTGTGCATTCACTGCTTCTTCTACATGCTTACCTATGGAATCCTTCAGTACATGTGTGAGTTTGCTCTGTCTAAATGGAATATGTTCTCTCTTGGAATCAGTAAGAGCAATAATGGTCTGCTCAAGGAAGGAGAGTGACTTATTGATGTACATAGCTTCTCGCATCACTTGTCCTTCAGACTGAAATAACAAAAAAGTAGTTAGTCCAGATTAAAAGGATATGATATAATGGTTATATTGTTATTTGTGTTTTGTTTCTGATTTATTAGTGGCAGGGAAATCAAACATTTTACAATTTGGATTTCATGTTTGTCTTATTTCATTCAGAGTTCTGCTTTTCTTTAAATATTTTTATTAGTTTCTACATAAAAGAATACAGAGTACAAAAAAGTATATATAAAAGTAGAAACAAACTACCAATTACATTATATCTATTCATAATAACAATCTCATTACCCCATATTCATGTAGGTTAGTCAAAGTTATATTGAAATATACTAATTTATTACAAAAAAAATCTAACCCCTACCAAGACCGAAGCTGTTTATTAAGGAGAAAAAAAAAGTAAAATACCTTCTTGTATAATAAAAATTAATAATATCCAACATCTAAATTTAAACAATGAATTAAGGGTTTTGAAAATTTTGCAAATAATTCAGAAAGGGTCCCCACAATGTTTGAAAGTCTTGACGAGATTCAGAAATTGAACAACGAATCTTCTCTAAATCTAAGCATGACATAACGTTGCATAACCATTGAGCATGAGTAGGAAGAGAAACATCTTTCCATTTAAACAAAAGTGCCCTCCTAGCTATAAGAGAGCTAAAGGCCAAAATATGCAAATCTGATGTCTTCAACTTGATATCTTGTCCAGCTGTCATAGGACGGTGGCTGGGAACAGACCCAAGTGCAAGACACAGACACTGAAGTACTAGGGACAGGACTAGGATACAGGGCGATGGCAAGGACATGGACAGAAAAACTAGGAACCTGGAACATGACTGAACAAGAGAGCTAGGAGCCTGGGCTTGGACTCCGAGCCAGAGACTGGACAAGGACCCAGTACCTGGGTCTTGCCTCTGGCTTGGACCCCAGAACTAGGCAAGGACGAGGCTTGGCAGGCAGGCAGGACGAGGCTGGAGTCTTCAGGCTAGAAGCTAGAGGCTAGAGACTTGGCTTGGCAAGAGGCTCGAGGCTAGAGGCTGGAGTCTACAGGCTCGAGGCTAGGCAAGAGACAAGGCAAGGCTTGGCAGGAGGCTGGAGACTTGAGACTAGAGGTGAGGCTGGAGACTTGAGGCGAGGCTAGAGGCTGGAGATGAGGCAAGGCTGGAGGCTGGAGTCTTGAGGCGAGGCTGGAGTCTTGAGGCGAGGCTAGAGGCGCAGATCACCACCCGACAGAGGCAAGGGACAGGAAGGGACAGAACCAACCCCAGGTAACGGCAAGACGGCCTGGTTTACTTGGGCGGAGGCAAGGGACAGGAAGGGACAGAACCAACCCCAGGTAACAGCAAGACGGCCTGGCTTACCTGGGCGGAGGCAAGGGACAGGAAGGGACAGAACCAACCCCAGGTAACGGCAAGATGGCCTGGCTTACCTGGGCAGAGGCAAGGGACAGGAAGGGAGCTAGGTACAGGGTGGCTCCAGGACCAGGCAGCAAGACAAGGCAAGGCTACAGGCAAGGCAAGACAAGAACAGAACTTCAGGCGACGTGAGAGTTACCGGCAAGACTAAGCAGGGCTTCTGGCAAAGCAAGGCGAGACAGAACTTCAGGCGAGGCGAGAGTTACCAGCAAGACAAAGCAGGGCTTCAGGCGAGGAAACAGAAGGCAGAGGAAGGGATCCAAGGAGTAAGGACAAGAACAATCCAGCAACCACGCCCTGGTCTCTGGAGGTATTTATGCAGCCAGCCCCAACTAGCATCAGCTGCCTCAATTAGCTCAACAAGGACAGAAACAGGGTAGATAGGAAAACCTGGAGCAAGGGTCGATGGACCGGACCGTGAACCGGAATACAGACTTCATGGACTGGACCATGACACCAGCAACAATACCGAATAGGGCCGTCAGAGGATTAGGCTTAAAATTGACTTTGAAAAGCACAGAAAAAGTTTGAAAAACTTCCTTCCAATATTTTTCAAGACACGGACAAGTCCAAAACATATGAATTAATGAAGCTTCACCAATATTGCATCTGTTACAGTAGGGAGATATATCCAAATAAAAATGAGTTAGCTTATCTTTAATCGTATGGACTATGTACCACCTTAAATTGTATGAAGGAATAGTGAGCACATAGCAATGACGTATTAACCAGTTAAAAAATTTCATTGCAAGTTTCCTCAGATATTGATGTCTTTTAACTTCACGGTGCAAGTTGATCTTCCAGAGCAGGGATCTGTAGTCTTTGCATCAAAGATATAGGATGGATAAGGAGAAGATGGACAAATTCCCATTATCATTGTTGATTTTCATTTATCTCTGGACCAAAACTTCGAAAAACAGATGATGTGGTCATTTATTCCATTGCTGTTTGTGTTACCTCATGCGCAAAATCATTACCAAATTTATCGACAGTATAAAGAAACACCAAAATGTACTAGAAAATAATGAATATGCTTAAAGCTATGGCAGGAAAGATGGCCTAACATTGGATAAATAGTGTGCTATTTTTTCTTTCAGGCAATGGACTTTTAACACTCTTAGTGGTTCTATCTCATCTGAAGATACCACTATTTACTAATATGCTCATTAAAGCACACAAGTCCTGTTTTGGGTAGCTTGACCACAAATGTCTGCCCTGGAGATTTACCATCTGGGTAAAAATCAGAATGATGCATTTGATGGTCACTCACTCCTGTCTTTCCTAAACGTTCAGAACCCGCAAGATCCACCATGTTGAGTTTTGAGGTCAAGTACTTGACTTCTGAAGCCTCCTTCCATCGGGTCTGCAAACCAAGAATATTAAGGTATAATTAAGAGGCTTTACTAAAAATTTAACTTGTGGAAATAGCAAACAACTGAAAGACAAGAGTTAAGTGCTTGAATAGATGAAGGATGTATTATTCCTTCATCAGCTTTCCTGATTTGCTCAGTTGCTAGTAACAATCAGTAGATATAGGTCCTCCATAGAATACCCAACTTATTTACATACCAAAGAGCACTTGGGAGACCAGCAGGGTGAATTTGCTTAGTGCCATGGGGCTATAGGAATCTTCTAACAAATGGGAATATGGTTCATCGCAATATCTGAATGGTTGAGTGAAATGTCATGGTTTTACTACACATTGCCCTTGGTTGATCTTTCTTTTTACTAAAGTACATTTTTGGGTATTTCTGACAGGAATGGCACCTTGTTATAACTTGGAGAGGACATGTATCTCACAACCTCAGTGAATGTTGCTCAATATTTACTTCTGAGGCACACTAAACCAGTACCATAATAATATCCCCTATATGAACAAGATATTCAAGTTTTCTGTATATACACCTTTTCAACATTCTCAAAGTGTCATAAGGGGGCATTGAGAGTGGACCCCCACATGCAAGACACAGACACTGAAGTACTAGGAACAGGGCTTGACTAGAGGGCAGGAACAAGAACACAGACTTGGGCTAGGACATTGGTTAGGAAAGCGGGACCAGGACAAGGAACTGGGAACTAGGAGCCTGGACTTGGACTCCAAGCTGGAGACTGGACAAGGACCCAGAACCTGGGTCTTGACTCGGGCTCGGACCCCGGAACTAGGCGAGGACATGACGTGGCTACAGGACTGGACATGGCTTGGGTTCTTCGAGGTGAGGACATGACGAGGCTTGGGTTCTTCGAGGCGAGGACATGATGAGGCTTGGGTTCAGACTCTGAGCCAGAGATTGGACAAGGACCCAGAACCTGGGTCTTGACTCAGGCTCAGACTCCGAAACTAGGCGAAGACATGATGTGGTCTTGGGAGACAGGACTAGGCAAGGTTACAGGACAGAATGAGAGGCTCCTGGGCAGGATGAGGGAACTCCAGTACAGGACGAGAGAACTCCAGCACAGGACGAGGCACATGGACAGGATGAGGCACATGGACAGGACGAGAACACGAAGCCTTGACTTGGTACTCAGGAAAAGCTGAGCCTTGGACCTGGGATGACAGGAACCTCGGAACCTTGGACTCAGGACGACAGGAATGCAGAACACAGAGCAATAGTCGTGGGGAGGACAGGAACACAGAGCCTTGGTCTAGAGCACGGGAACATGGAGCCTTGGACTTGAGAGACAGGAACACAGGGACATGGAACACAGAGCTGTGACCCCTCCTTAGGAACAGGACGTAGGGCCAGGACTTGTACACGGAACACAGAGCCAGGACACCTCCTTGGGAACAGGACTTGGGGCCGAGGCCTGACACAGAATACTTAACATGATGAGATGGTTCCCAACACTAGGTAGCAGCAAACGGCTAGACCTACTTAGCGAAGACGTGGACACAGAGACGGTACCCAACACTAGGTAGCGGCAAACTGCCGGACCTACCTAGCGAAGGTGTGGACACAGAGACAGTTCCAACTCAAAGATAGACAGTTCCTTATCTTGACACAGCAAGGCTCTGGTGGTAGAACTTGACAAGGTTGCAGGCAGGGCTCCAGACACAGGCCACAGGCAAGGCTTCAGAAGGAAGGGGAAGGGAAGGGAACAGTTCAGCCTCAGGGTAATGGGAAAGACAGCCTGGCTTATCCCACAGAGGTGAGGACAGGATACCAACGAGACAAACCAGCACCCACACTTGAACCCAGGGCCACTTATATTCCCAGCCCCAAGATGAGCATCAGGTGCCTATGATTAGGCCCAACTGAAACAAGGGACAGCCAGAAGACCCGGAGTCCACGGACCAGACCGTGAACCAGAATGTGGACTTTACGGACCGGACCATGACACAAAGGCAGATTGAGAAAACCTCTAAGACTAGGTACATATCCATGTCACTTCGTTCCAAAATCTGCTGAACGCATAGAGGAGTAGGAATAGTTACAATTGAATTTATTTAATTCAATCAGCTCATCCTGTTTTTGAATAAAAGCACAAAAAGATTGAAAATGTTATCCTTCTTCATCCTAAGGGTCATTTTGCTGAGATAAATGAAGTAAATTCTGATGACTATTTGTAAGATTTATAAACACCTTCCCCTTACAATTTCCCTTTCAACAATTGAATGACCACCTGGTTCGACTAGTGTTCTCAACCCAGAAGGACTGGTGACACTCAAGGCACATGACATCCCAATAATAGCATTTTCTTTATTTATTGCTAGGGGAAATTAGGGAAGAGTAATAAATAAAGAAGGTACGTCTTGCTAAACTGCTGATGAAGGTACCCTCAGTTTTGAAGGGCAGGGAGCTTTAGTTTTTAGAACAGTTGATTACGAAGGTGGTGATAGATTTGGATGCTTTCCAATTTAGATGAAAAATGGTGGTGTTCCCAAGTATTTGTTTCCCCTGTATTCTTGACCATACAGGCTTGGAAGCTGTTGTAGCCAAGACAGGAAACTGCAGTGTATTTTGCAGTTGGTAAATTATATAGCCATGGAGTGCTAGATGAGGAGATAGTGAATGTCTAATGTGACAAGTTCATTGTGAAGCACTGCTGGGTACCTAACCGCTGGTTTGCTGTAGTTATGTTGATACTTCATCACACACAGTAGCATAGCAGTCAGCACAAAGCACTTTCTTACAGGATTCGACTCCCACTGCTATCTATAAGGAGTATGTACATTCTCCCTGTGACCATGTAAGTTTCATCCAGGTACTCCTGTTTCCTCCCACAATCCAAAGACATACCGTTAAGGTTAGCAAGTTTTGGGCACGCCACATTGGCGCCAAAAGCATAGCAACACTTGGAGGCTGTTCAGCACAATTCTTGCTGATTTGTTTTGATGCAAACAACACATTTCATAGTATATTTAAATGTATACGTAACAAATAAAGTTAAACTCTCAGTGTTTATCCTGGGATGTTTTACTTGGAGGATTGAGTAAAGGCAATATCACTTGGTGTCAAGGGAATATGATTAGATTCTTTTTTGTTAGTGGTAGTCATTGCCTGACACATATGGCTTGGATATTTAATGTAGCTTTTCCATCTGTATGTCTTGTGTTGCAGGTATGGTCTGTTTTATATTCTGAGGAGCTATAGGTTGCATTTAACCTCCTGTGATATCGGTGAACATCCCATTTTTGATTTTGTGATAGAAGAAAGTTCATTGATAAAGATTGTTGGGTTTAGTTGCGACACATTTACAGTTCTTCAGGTTGGCTAATAATGCTACTGTTTATCTCGCTTGGGAATTTGTGAATTATTATTACTAATGTTAAATAATTGGATCATTTCTTAATGCATGCATTACTAAATGACAATAAAGAGGACTGTGTGTCTTCATAATGTAAAAAAAATAGAAACCTGTTGGAATTCACTCTACTTCACATCACACCAGCTTGTGCGTTTATCCTGTTGTTTCATTTGAAGAATTTAAATAAATTTGTTTAGGTGGCTTTTAGGTAATAAGAATCTATGCATGTTGGGAAATTAACAAAGGCTGCAGGGCAAAGAGATGGCATCTCAGCTTACCTCAACATATATTGTAAAGATGCAGTGAGATCTGGAAGAGTTCGTATTCATTGAATGGGATGCAATAATTCTGTTGGTTTCGCCCTGTGACACGAAAGAGTTGCAGTCTCAATAAAAACCACAAGGGTCAGAGAGGAATTACAGGGTAAGCAAGTCAATAATGCTGCTACAAATATAAGGATACGATACAATACAGTGGATTCTGGTTAATTGGGACACATTGAGACCAGTACATTTTGGCCAAAATAAGCAGCTGCTCCAATTAGTCAAAGTTTCATGGAAATAGTTAAAAAGGTGTAAGAAAGACATTACTGTTTAACTGAGTAAAAAAAAACTATGTATTTAAATGAAACATAGAACAAATTAGAGCACTACCAATACTACTACAGTACCATAAAAAAGTGTGTTAGTTCTGACGGATATCGACGGAGGAATTCATTCAGTGTACACTGTACATGAACAGTATCAGAGCAGACACCTAGTGCAGAAAATGACTTTGATGATTGCATCCCCCAAATCTCAAAGGTTCAAAGGTCCAATTTAATGTCAGGGAAATGTATACAATAAACATCCTGAAATGCTTTTTCTTTACAAACATCTACGAAAACAGAGAAGTGCCCCAAAGAATGAATGACAGATAAACGTAAGAACCCCAAAGTCTCCCGCAGCTCCCCCCTCCCGTGCGAAAGCGGCAGCGAGCAACAATCCCCCTCCCCCCACCGGCAAAAAAAAGCAAGCATCGGCACCATCTCCAAGCACTCGAGCGTGAGCAAAGCAATAGCAAAGAAACAGATTTGCAATTACCCCAAAGACTTTGCATTACACCCAGCCTTCGACATACCGCAGATTCTCTCACTCCCTAATAAGGGAGAAAAAGGTGTCTCCATTTTCCCAGTGAGATGGGGAGACACCAGTGAGATGGGAAGTCCATTACATCGCTTTTTTCGAGCTCTGTGCCCGAAGATCGCAAAGATTCTGGGTTTTCAGGTCCACAGCAGATATCCTGACTCCCCAGCGACACACGGGTCTCCTGTCGTAACACCGATCCTCGATCCGCCCATCTCCAGAGCCCCGAGATCTTAGGCTTCTGAATTCAAGCTGGACTCTTAGACCGAACCCTTGGCGTGCCGAACAACAGCCAGTCCTGAAACCCTGAAAACGGGTCCCATTCCCGCAAAGAACCAAAGTCATTTTTATTTTCATTATAACATTAATAATTGTCTCTGTCTGGCGGAACTGGTCCTCATCTCAATAATTTCTTCTTCGGCTCCTCCCATTTCCTTCAAACCAAAGGTGTAGCCATGGGTACTCGCAAGGGTCCCAACTATGCCTGCCTTTTCATTGCCTATGTGATTGTTGATACCTTCAAATTCTTTGTATTTCCTAACTTGCTGAAGTAGCAAAATCTTTTCATTTTCTCCCTGACTTTTTCTGCCATCTCCAATCCTGAATGCTTGAAATTCAGGATTGTGTTAATGCTTATTTCTCACTAACTATTAGTGACAAAAATCATTGCTTTTTGAACAAAAATACATGCAAGTGACACTATTTAGAAACTGTTCACTCTAAACACAGTGTAGTGCCTAGAAGTGCATGTGACTGATGCTAGTTAGAAACTATTCAACAGTCTTCTGGCCAAATTAAGCAGCATAGTGTCCCAAGTAAATTTAGGGAATCCTGCCTATTTACTCAATTAGTTTTTGTTCTTTAAGAGTTGTCCCAAATAAGCAGCTGCCCAGATTAACCAATGGCCCCTAATTAAACATAACCTACGGTATACTGAAACATGACATTTTAATTATTGCACAGCAATACATGCTCCAACCTACAGGCAGTTGATCTTTGATAATTTTGCTTATGGAGTCAGCGTTTAGTGAATTATTCTCAGAGTGTACTAACTAAACTGCCATTTCCGTTGCACTATATTTTAGAAGTTTGATCAATTAATTTTGCACCTTTACCCACTTTCGCAATTAGTTTCCTGACATATCAGATCTCAAAGAATATGTTTAATTATGGCTACTGAGATATTGAGAAACCCAGTTATGCCACTGACTGCTGGTCTTACTAGTGCATTTTGCATTAGACTGGATGTGGTGACACAGCTGGACAGGATGGCAAAGAAGGATTTTGGTACACTGGTCTTCATCAGTCAAAGCACTGAGTATAGAAGTTGGGATGTTATGTTGTAATTGTGCAATATATTGTTGAGACTGCATCTAGAATATTGACTAACAGACTGAGCCAGTTCCCCTCCACCACCACTTTCCTCTGTCTGGCAGAACTGGTCCTCATCTCAATAATTTCTCCTTCTGCTCATCCCATTTCCTTCAAACCAAAGGTGTAGCCATGGGTACTCGCAGGGGTCCCAACTATGCCTGCCTTTTCATTGCCTATGTGAAACAGTCCATGTTCCAAACCCACATTAGCATCACTCCCAACTCTTCCTAAGCTACATCAACGACTGCATTGGTGCTGCTTCCTGCACCCATGCTGAACTCATCGATTTCATCAACTTTTCCTCCAACTTCCACCCTGCATTCAAATTTAGATGCACCTCTCTCTACCATTTCTCGATCTCTCTGTCTCCATCTCTGGAGACAGTCTATCTACTAATATCTTTTATAAACCCACTGACTCTCACAGCTATCTGGACTATACCTCTTCCCACCCAGTCACTTGCAAAAATGCCATCCCTTTCTCTCAGTTCCTCAGGCTCCACCACATCTGGTCTCAGGATGAGGCTATTCATTCCAGAACAACTGAGATGTTCCCCTTCAAAGAAAGGGTCTTCTCTTCCTCCACCATCAACGCTGCCCTTACCCACATCTCTTCCATTTTGCACATATCTGCCCTCATCCCATCCTCCTGCCACCATAACAGTGATAGGTTTCCTCTTGTCCTCACCTACCACCCCACTAGACTCAGTGTCCAGCACATAATTCTCCATAACTTCCACCAT
The DNA here is from genome assembly GCF_030028105.1 of Mobula birostris. Lineage (NCBI taxonomy): Eukaryota > Metazoa > Chordata > Chondrichthyes > Myliobatiformes > Myliobatidae > Mobula > Mobula birostris. The sequence continues at coordinate 112,246,868 of NC_092370.1, read as the reverse complement.
CTCAAACAGTATCTCAGTACCAAGTACATCTTTACTCCCTCCTCATTTTCTACAGGATCGCTCCCTATGTGACTCCCTTGTCCACTCGACCCTCCCTACTAATCTCCCTCTTGGTACATATCCTTGCAAACAGAACAAGTACCACACCTGTCCCTACCTCCTCCCTCACTACCACAGTCCTTCTAGGTGGGGCGACACATCACCTGTGAGTCTGATGGGGTCACCTACTGTGTTCGGTGTTCCCGGTGTGGCCTCATATATAATCAGTGAGATCTGATGAAGATTGGCAGACTGTTTCACCAAGCACCTTCACTCCGTCCACCAGAAAAAGTGGGATCTCCCGGTGGCCGCCCATTTCAATTCTACTTCCCATTCGGATTCTGACATGTCAGACCATTGCCTCCTCTACTGTTGGGATGAGGCCACACTCAGGATGGAGGAGCAACACCTTGTACTCCCTCTGGATGGCCTCCAACCTGATGGCATGAACATCGATTTCTCAAACTTATGGTAATGCCCCCCACCCCACCTCCTTCACCATTCCTCATTTGTGTTTCCCTCTCTCACCTTATCTCCTTACTTGCTCTTCCCCTCTCTCTTTTGCTCCTCCGCCTTCCCTTTATTCCATGGTCTTCTGTCCTTTCCTATCAGATTCCCTCTTCTCCAGCCCTTTACCTCTTTCACCAAACAATTTCCCAGCTCTTTACTTCACCACTCCCCCTATCCTAGGAGGAGGAGAAGATGGCGATGTGACACAGTGCGCAGCGGCCACTCCGGTGAATGATATCTGTAATCTGTCAAGTAGGGTGCCGTGCACAATCCTGATTTGATGGAGCCAGACGTGAGAACACGGAGGAACATCAGGAGAAACTTCTGAAATGCCTTCTTCGCTGCTACTGCTACTGTGTGATCCAGAATCTCCAGAGGAGAAGGCCCCAAGTCCTCGGCTTTGCCTGTTGCTTGGCGGTCGGGACCGGGGTCGAAGCGCTCAGCAGAGATGGTGCTTGGTGCTCGGCGTCAGAGGGCTGGTCGGAAACTCGGAAGTTTTTGGACGGACTCAGAGTCGGCTGTGGTCGGGTGCTTCCAATGCATCGGCAGTTGTCGGCGCCTGGAGGTTTATGGCAGGGAGAGTTTCTCCCTTTTGCTGCCTGCTATCGGGACTATCGGGAGTCGATCGGAACTTTGAGTTTTTTTTTACCATGTTCATGGTCTGCTCTTTATCAAATTACGGTATTGCTTTGCACTGCTGTAACTATATGTTATAATTATGCGGTCTTGTCAATGTTAGTCTTTGGTTTGTCCTTTTTTTTGTGATATCACTCTGGAGGAACATTGTATCATTTCTTAATGCATGCATTTCTAAATGACAATAAACGAGGACTGAGTGTCCTCATAATCTAATCTAATCCTGGTTTCACCTATAAACTGCCACCTTGTACTTCTTCCTCCACATGCCCCACCTTCTTTCTCTGACCTCCGCCTCCTTTCCAGTCCTGAAGATGAGTCTTGGCCCAAAACCTCAACTGTTTACCTTTTTCCATAGATGCTGCCTGACCTGCTGAGTTCCTCTAACATTTTGTGTATATTACTTCGGATTTCCAACATCTGGAGATCTTCTTGTGTCTGCAATATCGTATATAGTTTTAGTCATGGCGAGTAGGAGAATAAGGGGTGATCTTATAGACGTGTATAAAATCATGAGGGGCATGATTTTAGTGTGAATGCACACTGTGTGAATGTGAATGCACACTGTCTTTTTCCCATGCCTGAGGATTCTAAAAGAACATGGGCTTAGGGTCAGGGCATGGGGGGGGGGGAGATATAGTAGGAATGTGAGGAGCAACCTTTTCACCAAGGGGGTTGGGGGGGTAGTGTCGGTACATATATGGAATGAGCTGCCAGAGAAAATGGTTGAGGCAGGTACATTAACAGCACTTTAAAGACATTTAGATAAGTACATGGATAGGGAATGATTAAAGGAATAGGGTCAAATACAGCCAAATAGTTTAAACTTTAAACATCTTGGTAGGCATTGATTGATAAGGCTGAAGGGCCTGTTTCTGTGCTATACGACTCTGACTCTGTGTCCAACGTCATTACTGACACTTATATTCCATTTGTGAATTCATTTGGACAGAATAGTAGTAATAAATGTACAATTAGTTTCTTCTCCTAGGCTCTCCCAAAAGACCCCAATCACATTGCTTAAACCCATTTAATGCAACAGAATTGTGGTAGATTAGTAACAATGCATGATCAAACTGAGTGCTCACAGAGCTCATTTAGAGCTAATGAAATTACACCTGCATTAAGTGTACAGAAGCATAAGTGTATGGATCAAAATGGTAAAGTGCCCCCGTGGACTGAACTATATAGAGATCAATTTATACAAAGAAGGATGCACTAAACGTAATTCTTACTTGGTGCACTAAATGCAGTTTGCCAGCAGCACCAGCAACAAAGCAAGAACACCTACAAGAAGAGGAAATTTCTCATGTATTGTGGTTCTCTTCCTTTTGAAAGCAACAGAACATGACCTGCATATTTATAGTTGCCTGTTACGCTGAGCTCACAGATGCTATATCATTCATGAGCTGGACACTGGGAAGTGGGTCAACTCATCTTACAAGCAGTTTCCACTGTGATCAAAGAAATTTCAGTGAAGGGGAGGCAAACTGAAAATAGGATGGATGTGGGATGGGCAGAGATGGGGGAGTGTTGAGGTGTTCTAGTCTCCTCATAGAGGCCCCTAGTGCTATGAAGCAGCACATTTGGGCTCTATGCCACAAGTGTGTCAATGCCATAAGTAACCAGATCATTGAAACGACAGAGCATAATATTTCCACATATACAGAGTTGCTGCAGTCTGAAAACTGTGGTGAGGAGATCAGTAAATAAAAATAAATGTGGGCAAGTCAGTGCTTAGAAAAGTAATTTCTCAGAGGAAACTTCACCTATGGTTGCAAACTTGCTATGTGGCTTGATCTTCCTTTTAGTTAGGTCAGAGATCATGAATTTTCTGGTAGAAAGGAAGTAATAAGTGCTTCATTTATTGGTGATGTTATTGTAAATATGAATGACGACGCAGAAATAACTCCCACACTGGGCTGAATTACTTCTGGAATTGACAGATCGAGTTTCCTAACAGGACCCTTAGTTGGAAATAGTCATAAACATATCAAATCTTAAATACAGTAATATTTTTGAGCATGATTTACTTATTAAAAAATCAGTCTGAGCCCTTTCTAGGGAGTACTCACACTTTCTTATGGTTGCAAAGTATGTGTAGCAGTGGATTATTAACCTTGAATGAAGTGCTCCAGAATGTGCAATGTGATGCATAAGACAAGGTGGGTGTGGTTTATTCCAGGGCTCATTACTGGTTTGTTCTGGAAGTTTATTCATGTTATATTGCAGACCAGCTATCAGCTTGCCACAATAAATCTTTAAAGCAGTGACAACCTTAAATCAAGAATTGTTGTTTACAACCAATATTACTTACCTTATTTCGAAAGTCAAAGTTAAAAGTTCAAAAGTAACTTTATTATGAAAGTACATACAGTATATGCCACCATGTACTACCCTGAGATTCGTTTTTTTGCAGGTATTCTCAGGAGATACTAAGAAACACAAGAGAACCAATGAAAAACTACATACAAAGACAGACAAACAACTAGTGTGCATAAGTAGACAAACTAAACAAATACAGGAAAAAAAACTAATAATAATAAATATATAATATAGAAAACATGATTTGCAGAGTCCTTGAAAGAGAGTCCATAGGGTGATTAAAGTTATTTATGCTGGTTCAAGAGCCAAATGATTGATTGGCAATAACTGTTCCTGAACCTGGTGGTGTGGAACCTGAGGCTTCTGTACCTACTCTCTGATACCAACCGTGAGAAGAGAGCATGGCTTTGATGGTGGGTGCCCTTGATGATGGACGCTGCTTTCTCGTGGCAGCACTCTTCGTGGTGATGTTCAATAGTGGGGAAGGCTTTTCCTGTGATAGACTGGGATGTTATCACTACTTTTTGTTAGGTTTTCGGTTCATGGGCATTGGTGTTTCCATCCCTGGCCATGGTGCAACCTGTCAGGATACTCTCCACTGTGCATGTATAAAGTTCAAAGCTAGGATGCCATTTTCTGATTTTCTTCTGATGATAAGAGCCCTTCGTCGCCGAATGAACATGCATAGAAATCATAGGCAGCAGACTTTTGTGTAACAATTATGCAAGACAAATTGCTTACCTAGATGTTCATGCAGAACACCAACCCTGCCCCCATAAGTTAAGTGGCTCCTAGTTGAATTACTTCATCTTCCCACATGGTGGCAGTGGGTTGCTTTGGTACAGAATTTCTTTGAGCACATCAAACTTCTGGATAGGAATGGAAGCACAAGGCCAATATTCCAATTCTTTCTTTTTATTCTTGATATTCTAATTTTGAATCTATCGACAGTTGAGTTACACTGATACTGGGTGTAGAAGTACTGTGGTAACCAGTCATGGTGGCCCTCCGCTGGTCTAGGGCGACCATGGATGTTGAGTAATAGAGGAGACCTCTATTGCAAAGGTCACAGCTATAAGTGATCTCAGCTCTGCTGGAGATGCAGTGTTCCTTTCTAAGGGCCCGTTACTCTTTTGCCGCTTTCAGGATTTTTTCCTCACCTGGTGTATTTTCAGAATGCTTCTCCACTGGGTGCGGTCAGCTACAAGTTCCTTTTAGGACTCAATGCTGATATCCAGCACCTTCATGTCCCATTTGCAAACAACTTTGTAGTACAGTTGTTGGTAGTCAGTGGTTCTCTTGTCTGAAGCCAGCTCACCATAGAGGATGTCTTTTGGGATGTGACTGTCTTGCATGCGGCGGATGTGGCCCAGCCAACACAGCCAATGTTGACTGAACAGGGTGTATATGCTTGGGATGCTGGTGAGAGAGAGAGAACCTCAGCACTGGGTACTCTGTCTCACCAGCGGATGCTCAAGATGCGATGAAGGCACCTTAAAAGGAAGCTGTTGAGTCTTCTCTCCTGCTTAGCATACGTTGTCCAGGTCTCACTGCCATACAGCAGTGTTCTGTTGACCCAAATGTTGTACACTGCTATCTTTGTTTTTATTGAGAGATTAGACTTCTCCCAGAGTCGTGATGAGGCGGGTAAGAGTTGCAGCTTTCCTGATGAGCTTGTCAATTTTTGTGTCTAAGGAGAGGTTGCCACTGATGGTGTACCCTAGGTATGTGAACTGACAAACAACATTCAATTTGTAGTTATCAATGGTAATGACTGGTGGTGCTACCACATCTATCCCAAGACATTTTTCTTTTTCAGGCTGATAGTCAGACCAAATTCTTTGCAGGCCTGAGAGAAGTGACCTATCAAGCTCTGGAGGTGCTGCGGACTGTGGGTTGCGACTGCTGCATCATTAGCAAACAGCATGTCTCTGATCATAGCCTCTCGCACTTTCATTTTCGCTCTTTGGTGAGGTTAAAATGCTTGCCATCTAATGTAGTGTGGAGGTAGAACTCCTCTATTGCAGTGCCAAATGCATGCTTCAGAAGAAGGACAGAAGATCCTGACGAGTACTGGGATGAGAACGTAGCCTTGCTTAACATTACTGTTTATGTCAAAGGGCTCCGAAGAGCTACCTTTGTACTGCACAGTCTCCTTCATGTTGTTGTGGAAGAATTTGATAATGCTTTGCAGTCTTGGCAGACAAATTTTCTCTCTCTGCCAACTCCAGAAGAAGTGCAGAGAACAAAAGAAGCCCTTCTATGTTACGCTTATTGATCTCACCAAAGCATTTGACTCAGTCAGCAAAGAGGGCAAGTGCAGAACATTGTCATCGGTCAGCAGACACAGGCTCTTTTGGAACCTCTCCAAGGTAGGCTGCCCACCAAAATTGCAGGGTAAACAGCATTCCTGGTCTTATTGGCCAAATCATCAAGAATAGGTAGAAGAGGTAAAAGGCTGAAGAAGGAAGAATTTAATAAGAGAGGACAGTGGATCATGGACCTCCTCTGTTTTTCCATCCCCCATTCTGGTTACCCTTTCAACCCTTCTCCTCACATGCCCATCACTTCCCTCTTGTCCCTCCCCTCCTTCTTTATGGTCCACTATCTTCTCCAATTAGATTCCTTTTTTGTCAGCTTCTTCCACCTATCACCTCCCAGTTTCTTACTTCATCCTCTCATCCACCCATCCACCTTCTCCCTCACCTGGTCTCACTTATCACCTGTTAACCTGTGCTCCTTTCCCTCCTTCTTAATCTGGCTTCTGCCCCCCTTCCTTTCCAGTCCTGATGAAGGGTCTTGGCCTGAAATATCAACTACTTATTGCCCTCCATAGATGCTGCCTGACCTGCTAAGTTCCTCCAACATTTTGTGTGAGTTGCTTAAGATTTCCAGCATCTGTGTTTATCCTCTTGTGTTTATAAGTGGATCCAAAATTGGCTTGGTGGCAGAAGGATGTTTTAGTGATTGGAAGCTGTCTGACAGGAATTGGTGCTGGGATATTGCTGTTTGTAATATACAATATGTAAGTTTGGATGTGAATAGAGTAAGTATGATTTGTAAGTTTGCGGATGACATGAAAATTACCAGGTTTTTGGAAAGTGAGTAAAGTTACCTCAGGGTACAGCATAACATAGATCAGTTGAAAAGTTGGACCGAGTGTTGTCAGATAAAATTTAATCATAACGAGTGCATTTTAGGAAGACAAATACAGGTAGAACATATGCAGTTAATGCCACTGAGGAATGGTGATGGACAGCGGGTCCTTGGGATTTAAGTCCATAGTTCATGAAAGTTGTAACACAGGTAGATAGAATGACAAAGAAGGCAAGTAGTATGCTTCATTCATTGAGATGCAGAATATAAGAGTTGGAATATTATGTTGCAACTTCACAAAACTCTGGTTGGGCAAAACTTTGAATATTTTTGTATAGTTCTGGTCTATATAGTTCTATTAAAAAGATTATGAGATGCCTATATAGGGTGTAGCTAAAATCTGTTTCTTCTGGTACGGATATAATAGACAGGAGGGTATAGTTTTAAGATTAGAAGTAGGAGTTTTAAAGGGAATTTGAGTGGTAGGTTGTTTGACAAAAGAGGTGGTTGATAACTGGAATGTATCATCTGCCAGAGGAGATGGTAAAATCAGGTATAATTACTACATTTGAGAGGTGTTGAAGGCCAAAGGGACTATTACTGTAATGTACAACTTTATGACTCAACATATGTGTGGCCAGAGGAGGGCATGGGCATGGTGGGCAGAAAAGCCTCTCTTTGTGCTACACAAATTTATAATTATGATCAATAAAGGGTTGTGGGTGAGGAGGAAAAAAAGGCAAAGCTTCAATCAGAGAGTTCTGTTATTGGGGTCATTTGGCCCATTCATCATGGCTGATCCATTTCCCTCTCAGCTGAAGTCTCCTGCCTTTTCCCCATAACCTTTCATGCCCTGACTAATCAAGAATCTATCAACCTCCGCCTTAAACATACCAAATGACTTGGCCTCCACAGCTGCCTATGGCAACAAATTCCAGAGACTCACCGATCTCTGGCTAAAGAAATTTTTCCTCATCTCCATTCTAAATGGACATCCTTCTATAATGATGCTGTGTCCTCTGGTTGTAGAACTCCACCCCCCCCCCCCACCACCACCACCATAGGAAGCATCCTCTCCATTTCCACTCTGTCGAGACCTTTCAACATTCGATAGGTTTCAATGAGCTCCCCCCTCATTCTTCTGAATTCCAATGAGTGCAGGCCCAGAGCATGAATCGGTCCTCATATAGTACCCTTTCATTCCGAGAGTTATTCTCGTGAACCTCCTCTGAACCCTCTCCAATGTCAGCAGATCCCTTTTTAGATAAGGGACCCAAAACTGCTCACAATACTCCAAGTGAGGCCTTACCAGTATTTGACATTATAGCCTTGCTTTTATATTCTAGTCCTCCCAAAATGAATGTGAACATTACATTTGCCTTCCTTACCACTGATTCAACCTCCAAATTAATATTTAGGGAATCCTGCCCAAGGACTCCCAAGTCCCCTCGCACTTTGAATTATTGAATTTTCTCTCCATTTAGAAAATGGTCTACACTTTTATTTCGTCTACTGAAGTGCATGACTAGACACTTCCGAACGTTGTATTTCATCTGCTACTTCTTTGCTTATTCTCCTAATCTGTTTATGTCCTTCTGCTGCCTCCCTTCTTCCTCAATGCTACCTGCCACTCCAACCATCTTCGTATCCTCCACAAATTTGGCCACAAAACCATCAATGCTGTCATCCAAGTCATCAACATATATCATAAAATGAAGCGGTTCCAACACAGACCCTTGTGGAACACCACCAGTCACTGGCAGCCAACAAGAAAAGGCTCCCTTTATTTTCACACTTTGCCTGCAATGCTCTATTCATGCTAGTATCTTTCTTGTAATACTATGGACTCTTAACTTGTTAAGCAGCCTTACATGCAGCACCTTATCAAAGGCCTTCTGAAAATCCAAGTATACATCATCCACCGATTCTCCATTCTTGATCCTGCTTGTTATTTTGGTAAAGAATTCCAAAAGATTTATCAGGCAAGATTTTCCCTTAAGGAAACCATGCTGACTTCAGCCTTTTTTATCATGTGCCTCCAAGTATCCCAAAGCCAGATCCCTAACAATTGACTCTGGCATCCAACCACTGAGGTTAGATAAATGGGCCTATAATTTCCTTTCTTCTGCCTCTTTCCCTTCTTGAAGAGTGAAGTGACAATTACAATTTTGCAGTCTTCCAGAACTATGCCAGAATCAATTGACTCTTGAAAGGTCAAGACTAATGCCTCCACAGTCTCTTCAGCCACCTCTTTCAGAAACCTGGAGAGTAGACCATCTGGTCAGATGACTTATCTACCTTCAGACCTTTCAGTTTCCCAATCAACTACTCCCCAGAAATGGCAACTTCACTCATTTCTGCCTCCTGACACTTGAACTTCCAGCATACTCCTAGTGTCTTTCACAGTGAAGTCTAATGCAAAATACTTATTCAACACATCTATAATTTCCTTGTCTCCCCACCTCACTCCCCCCCCTCCCCCACCAACCATTACTACCTCTCTGGCATTATTTTCCAGTGGTCTGATATCTACTTTCGCTTTTTTTTACTCTTCATGTAGCCAAAGAAACCCTTGGTGTCGTCTTTAGTATTATTGACTAGTTTACCTTTGTATTCCATCTTTTCCTTCTTTATGACTTTTTTAATTGCCTTGTATTGGTTTTTAGAAGTTTCTCAATCCTCTAACTTCCCACTAATTTTTGGTTTATTATATGCTCTCTCTTTAGCTTTTATGTTGGCTTTGACTTCCCCTGTCAGTCACGGTTGCATCACCCTGCCTTTAGACATCTTCTTTGGCATTTATCCATACTGCGCCTTCCAAATTGCTTCCAGGAATTCCAGCCATTGCTGCTGTGCTGTCATCTCTTCTAGTATTCCCTTCCAATCAACTTTGGCCAGCTCTTCCTACGTGCCTCTTTAAATTCCTTTACTCCACTATAATGCGGATACATCTGACTTTAGCTTCTCCCTCTCAAATTGCAGGGTGAATTCTATCATACAGTATAATGATCACTGGCCCCTAAAGGTTCCTTTACCATAAACTCTCAAATCAATTTTGGTTCACTGCACTACACCCAATCCAGAATAACTGATCCTTGGTGGGCTCAACCACAAGCTGCTCTAAAAAGCCATCTTGTAGGCATTCTACAAATTCCCCCTCTTGGGATCCAACACCAACCTAATTTTTCCAATCTACCTGCATATTGAAATCCCCCATGATTATCGTAACATTGCCCTTTTGACATGCTTTTTCTATCTCCTGTTGTAATTTGTAGCCCACACCGTTTCTACTGTCTGGAGGCTGGTGTACAACTCCCATCAGGGTCTTTTTACCCTTGCTGTTTCTTGGCTCTACTCACAAGTATTCTACAGGTTCCATTCCTATGTCACCTCTTGCTTTCTTTTTTTAAAATTTTTAAATTTTTTTTTTGCTCAGCATAACAAAACTTTCAATTTCCAGATACATTTACATTTCTTCCCTTCACAGATATCAAGTATCAGAACTCTCCAATACTAGACTTACAATAGAAAGTAAAGCTCCACTTTAAAACGAAACTGCGTCATGAGACGAATACGCAGCATAATGGAGTAACTGTCGAATTAACTGACGAACTAAACTGAAACTAACTGCGTCACAACAGTGGTTTCCCTTTATATACCTGTTGAGAACATGTCATCACGTGACCTCACACTGGCAGGAAAATCACATCACTCCACCATCACATCAGGCTCACAAGATACTCAATTACATCATGGTCATAAGACAGTCACAAGATACCTACGAGGTATGTAACACCTGCCAGTCTCTAACTGTGCTACAAGTTCATCTACCTTATCCTGTATACTGCATGCATTCACATATAAAACCTTCAGTCCTGTATTCATCACCTTTTCAATTTTGTTCCCATTTTGTCCCCCCTCTTACACTGCAACTCATCCCATTGACTGCAATTTTGCCTTATCATCAGTCTGTCCTTGCTAGCAGCCTCTGTTTGTAAACCAACTGCCCTATCTCAGCCCTACCACTTAAGTTCCTATTCCCCTGCTAAATTATTTTAACCCCTCCCGAACAACTCTAGCTAACCTGCCCGCAAAGGTATTGGATCCCATCTGGTTCAAGTGTAACCCATCCCTTTTGTACTGGTCATACCTTTCCCAGAAGAGATCCCAATGATCCAGAATCTGAACCCCTGACCCCTGCATCAGTTCCTCAGCCACACATTTATCTGTCAAATGCTCCAATTCTTGCCCTCTCTGGCGCGTAGCACAGGCAGCAATCTAGAGATTACTGTGTTGGTGTCCTACTTTTCAGCTTTCTACCTTGCTCCCTAAAATCTCTCTTCGGGACCGTCTTTGCCTTTCTTGCCTATGTCATTGGTGCCATTATGCATCAAGACTTCTGGTTACTTACCCTCCCCTGTCAGAATGCCATGGACTTGATCCGAGACATTCCTGACACTAGCACCTAGGAGGCAACATACCATATGGGTGTCCCTATGATGTCCACATCTTTATTCTTGTAATTAAGGTATCTCCTATCATTACTGCAGAAATCTTCATCTCCCTTCTCTTCTGAGCCACAGCGCCACAGACACAGTCATTGTGGCTCCCCACTGGTAGGTCGATCCCTCAACAGTATCCAAAATCGTATACTTATTATTGAGGGGAATGGCCACAGGGGTACTCTGCCCTGGCTGCCCAATTCCCTTCCTTCTCCTTACAGTCACCCAGTTACCTACCTTCTGCAATCTAGGGGTGACTACCTCCCTATAGCTCCAGTCTATCATTTCCTCAGTATCCCATATGAGTCAAATGTCACTGAGCTGCAGCTTCAGTTCCTTAACACGTTCTCTGAGTAGCTGCAACTCAGTGCACCATAAGTGTGATTCTAGTCAGTGTTATTGATTTTAGGGTACTAATTCAAGTTCCAGTCCTGTTTATTGTCATGATAACCGCTAAACAAAACAACGTTCCTACAGACCAAGGTGCATAGCACAGTACATATAACTCACACATATAACATTTAATGTTAGATTACCAGTAGTAAATTAACAAATAATAAGGTGCATTTATGATATAGTTAAAAAGTAAACAGTGTAATGCAATTGGCTCTACATGCACGATGAGACCTTGGTGGAGGCAGGGAGTTCCGTAGACCTATGGTCTGAGGGAAGAAGCTGTTTCCTATCCTAACAGTCCTTGTCCTAATGCTATAGTACCTCCTCCCTGATGGTAAGCGGGTAGGGGGTTCAAAGAGATTGTTGGATAGATGGGAGCGATCATTGACAATGCTAAGGGCCCAGTGTATGCAGCACTCCTGATAAATATCTCTATTGGGTGGAAGAGATCTGATAATCCTTTCAGCCTTGCAATTCCTGTACCAGACAGTGATGCAGCTCAACAAAACACTCTTGGTGATGCTTCTGTAAAAATTGGTTAGAATGGGAGAAGGGGGAGCTTCACTTGCCTCAATCTCCTCAGGAAGTGGAGATGTTGCTGTGCTTTCTTGATCAAAGAGGTGGTGTTGAGGGACCAAGTGAGATTGTTCGTGAAGTGTATCCAAAAAACTTGGTGCTCCTAATGATCTCCATGGAGGAGCCATCTATATGCATTAATAAATGGTCAGCCTGTACCTTCCTAAAGTCCACAATCCTTTCTGTGGTCTTATCCACATTGAGACTCAGGTTGTTATGCTCATACCATTCGACTAGCTGCTCTACCTCCTCTGTTTAAACCATCTCATCATCATTGTTGATCAGGCCAATGACTGTTGTGTCATCAGCCACCTTGATGATTTGGTTTGAACAGGATTTAGCAGTTCAATCATGCATCAGCAGCGTGAACAGCAGTGGGCTAAGCACACAGCCCTGAGGAACTCAAGTGCTCAGTGTGATGGAGCTAGAGATGTTTCTGCCAATATGGACCGTAGCCTTTCTGTCAAGAAACCTAGGATTCAGAGAGGTGTTGAGACCCAACGACAACAGTTACCCACCAACTTCTGAGGGATGATCGTATTAAACGCTGAGCTGAGGTTGATTTATCTGCATCCTGGCACACGAGGCACCATTTTCAGATGGTACAGAATAGAGTGGAGGCTATGGCATCTTCAGTTGACAATCTGAGCAATAAACGAGCTGGAAAGGGTCCAGTGTATCAGGAAGATGGGATTTAATGCGATCCATAACCAGCTACTCAAAGCACTTCATTATTGTTAAAGTCAGTGCTACTGGACAGTAATCGTTGAGGCAGGTTACTGTCACCCTCTTGGGCATCGGAATGTTGGTAGCCACCTTGAAGTCTGAGGGGACAGTGGACTGTTCCAGAGAGATGTTGAAGATGCGTGTTATAATGTCTGTTAACTGTTGCAAACAACGTAGCCTAGAGACTCAAACCTTGGGTTGAACTGAAAAGCCACATTGCAGTGTCTGGCCATGACATCGCAATGTCTGTCATGTGCCACACTGAAGGTTCACATGAAACCTGCTACTGTGAATCCCTCAGCACCCAACAAAGTATATTATCAGGCCCCGCAGCTTTGAAAGAAAGAACAGAAGAAATTCTTCCATTGCCCTGGCCATACTCAGATCCCAACTAATTCCACCAGGAAGAGATTAATTAGACATTTACCTCATACTGTTTGTTTTGTCTTGTCTACACAACCCCAGTGAATGCACTTCAAAAAAGAATTAATGTATTTGAAGCAATTAAAAATGTGTCTGAAAGCTGATGAATACATGTTCTTGCTTTCTAATTGGTGTAGTTTAAAGGAATCATTTAATTGGGAACAAGACAGACAATAACAAGGCTTAAATGCTATTCAAAGTATTGCCAGAGAGAGGATGGTTTACAAAAGCACTTGAAAAACTAACAAATTACTTAGGAGGCATGTCATTTTCCAGTTCTTAAAAGTTTTTAAATATCCAAGACTATTTCATTCAAAATTTGATGGCGTGGTGTTTATATGACAAGACTAGTCTAAGACTAATAGCATAGAAAGTGAACATTCAAATCTCATCATGGGAGTTTTGAGGACATAAATGTATGAAAAATAGATCTTATAAGTGACCATGAAGCGACTGAATTGTTATAACAAACTTTTGTGGGAAGGAAATCTGTCGCCCTTTCTCAGTCTAGACTATGCATGAATCTAGTTCCACATAGGATTGGTTAATCCTTAACAGCCCTTTGAATAGCTGCAAGTTACTCAGATGTATCACAATGCAACACTGCAGCAATTAGAGGATGTCTACCACACTACAGCCTCTCAAGGGAAATTAAAGTTGGGTAAATACATTAACAATATGCTGGAAGACAAGTTGGCAAGCCAAGGCAGTGTCTGACAATTTACAATTAACATTTCAGGTCAAACCCTATCAAATAAGCAATAAAGTCTACATAATTTTTTAAAGATTTCCATCTAGATCAATTTGTTCCTGAAAACTGCCCACTATTATGCCCTTGATCACATTTCCTTGCTTCGTCACCTTCCCTCACTTTTCTCACCTCAAACAGATAGTTCAGGGCATCTTCCTCATTGGTGACCAAATGGATGGAAAGTCCTTTGATACGTACACCATGGTCGTCCTCTACTATTGACATGTGTGTATCAGATGTTGGACTGTCAGGCATCATGGACAGCAGGTCAAAGAGAGTTTCATTATAAATCTCCAAGTAAGAAACATATAAGGTGAGGGCAAGGTCTGCTTGTTCTTCCACCTCTTTAAAAATCTGTAGGCAAAAGCAAAGCAAGATTTTTCTTTGTGTTCTTTTTCAAGATTTCCCCTTTTCCTCTGTAGCAGTCTAGGTGGTGGAGAGAATAACTAAAACAGGTGCCTTAATGCTAGTTATCAATGTTAGTATAAAATAGCCTATGTTCCAAAATGGATACTGTTTATGTTTTATGTATGGTACTTCTTCAATTCCAATTTCATCGGAGGTGGACTGAGGGAAGACAGGCTCAGGTAGTGTATGTAGAAGTTCATCTGTATACAATCACACTTATTTTACTCAAAAATTGATAAACAGAAATAAAAGAGGAAGTGCACTTACAGAGCACATCAAGGCCTTAGTACATCCCAAACAATTTTATAACTATTTGATATGTATTCGGTCACTATGGGAACACATCAAAACGTTTTGTAAAGAGAACTGACATACAGTACCTTGGAAAAGTATTCAGCCCCTTTGTTCACATAAATGAGTATTACAACCAGGGATTTTAATCAAAATAACTGAGAATTTTTATTTGTTCACAGTAGAGCCCAAAAAACCCAATGAAAATTGTGAAGTATGAAAAATAAAATATTTAAAAACTGAAATGTCAGCAGTTCAAAATTATTCATCCCCCCCAACTCTTGCTCAGTACTTAGTTGAGCCTCTTCTTGCAGCTATTACAGCCTGTAGTCTTTTTGGATAAGTCTCTATTAGCTTTACACAATGGTGGAGCAAGATTTGCCCATTCGTTTTTGCAAAATTGCTCAATCTGTGCCAGGTGAGTTGGGGAGCAGCGGTAGACAGCAATCTTGAGGTCTTTCCAGAGATGTTTGATCAGGTTAAGGTCATGTTTTTGACTGGGCCACTCAAAGACATCAATTTTCTTCATTAGAAGCCACTCCATGGTTGCTCTGGCAGTGTGCTTTGGATCGTTTTCCTGCTGAAAGACAAATTTACTCCCCAGTTTAATCTTTATGGCAGAAGCTGCAGGTTTTTATCCAGGATCTCTCTGTATTTAGTATTCATCTTCCCATCATTCCTGGCCAGATTTCCAGTCCTTGCTGCTGAAAAGCATGATGCCACCTCCACCATACTTTAAAGTAGGGATGGTGTTACCTGGCTGGTGTGCAGTATAAGATTAACGCCACACATACTGCTTAGTGTTGAGGCCAAAAAGTTCCACTTTAGTCTCATTCGACCAGAAGACCTACTTCTTCTATCTTCCAAGAGCCAGGACTTGCCACTCTTCCAAAAATATTCTTTTTGTGCAAGGCCTTATAGATTGTGCAGTTATGAACTTCATCTCCAGTTGCAGCCACTGATTCTGTAGCTCACTCAGAGTGACTGTTGGCATTACAGTAGCCTTTCTTGCAAGTACTGTTCTTCTCCAAGGACTAAGCTTAGAGGGGCGGCCTGACCTAGGCAGTGTGGCTGTGGTTTCATATTTTTTCCACTTTTTCACAACGGACTACCCTGAGCTCCAAGGTATGTTCAGTGCCTTTGAGAAGGTCTTGTACCCTTCCTCAGATTTGTGCTTCGCTATCACCTCTCTGAATTGTCTTGAATGCTCTTTTATTTTCCTTTTGGCTTGGTCTGTTGGATCTCTACTATACTGTTTGACCTTATAGAGAAACAGGGTAACACACATCAAAGTTGCTGGTGAACGCAGCAGGCCAGGCAGCATCTCTAGGAAGAGGTGCAGTCGATGTTTCAGGCCGAGACCCTTCGTCAGGACTAACTGAAGGAAGAGTGAGTAAGGGATTTGAAAGTTGGAGGGGGGGGAGATCCAAAATGATAGGAGAAGACAGGAGGGGGAGGGATAGAGCCAAGAGCTGGACAGGTGATAGGCAAAAGGGGATACGAGAGGATTATGGGACAGGAGGTCCGGGAAGAAAGATGGGGGGGGAGGACCCAGAGGATGGGCAAGAGGTATATTCAGAGGGACAGAGGGAGAAAAAGGAGAGTGAGAGAAAGAATGTGTTCATAAAAATAAGTAACAGATGGGGTATGAGGGGGAGGTGGGGCCTTAGCAGAAGTTAGAGAAGTCGATGTTCATGCCATCAGGTTGGAGGCTACCCAGACGGAATATAAGCTGTTGTTCCTCCAACCTGAGTGTGGCTTCATCTTTACAGTAGAGGACGCCGTGGATAGACCCGACGCAGACTGGGAGACCGCTTTGCTGAACATCTACGCTCTGTCCGCCAGAGAAAGCAGGATCTCCCAGTGGCCACACATCTTAATTCCACATCCCATTTCCATTCTGACATGTCTATCCACGGCCTCCTCTACTGTAAAGATGAAGCCACACTCAGGTTGGAGGAACAACACCTTATATTCCGTCTGGGTAGCCTCCAACCTGATGGCATGAACATCGACTTCTCTAACTTCCGCTAATGCCCCACCTCCCCCTCGTACCCCATCTGTTACTTATTTTTATGAACACATTCTTTCTCTCACTCTCCTTTTTCTCCCTCTGTCCCTCTGAATATACCTCTTGCCCATCCTCTGGGTCCCCCCCCCCCCGTCTTTCTTCCCGGACCTCCTGTCCCATGATCCTCTCGTATCCCCTTTTGCCTATCACCTGTCCAGCTCTTGGCTCTATCCCTCCCCCTCCTGTCTTCTCCTACCATTTTGGATCTCCCCTCCCCCTCCAACTTTCAAATCCCTTACTCACTCTTCCTTCAGTTAGTTCTGACGAAGGGTCTCGGCCTGAAACGTCAACTGCACCTCTTCCTAGAGATGCTGCCTGGCCTGCTGCGTTCACCAGCAACTTTGATGTGTGTTGCTTGGATTTCCAGCATCTGCAGAATTCCTGTTGTTTGAGAGAAACAGGGTAGTTACTCTTATGAATTTTTTCAAAACAAGTGATCCTCCAATTTTCTACATCAAAAATAGGGTGAGTTGGTAAGGTAGCAGTATTTTGCATCTGAAGAAAGTTTGTGATTGCTATGCTGAGAGGATGAATACTTTTTCAGCTTCACAATTTTGGTTTTTAATTTTTGTAAATTGTTGAGGTTTTAGAATTTTTTTTGATTTGACATGAAGCACAATGTTTTGTAGATCAGCTCAAAAATCCTACTTCAAAATATTTTAAATTTAGAAAATGAGACAGTAAAATGTGAAAATCATTGTGGGGGCTGAATATCTTTTCAAGGCACTGTACAAGATTAGATCATGTTTTAGTGATAATGATTGAGAGGTAAGCTGGAGAACAGCTCTACTTGAATGTGTCAGAAGATGTTCTAGTTCATTTTGGAATACACAGCACTTCAGTTTTACACTTAATTTGACATACTTCATCTCAACTAGGGCAGTGTTTCCTCAGTGTGCATTTTAGAATAAACCCCTTGGATGGGATTTGAATTCCTAACTTTCTAGTATGCAGGAAATTCATTCTTGCAGAGTAGAACGGAAATTCACTTATCATCAGCCTTTTCTTACTGTCGCCCACCATTTCACAGTTCCTTTACTCCATCTTCCTATCCATCCCTCATATTATTCTTGTTATCACTGATACCTTTGCTCTCTTATCACTTTCTGAATTCTGTTGTTACGCTGTCAAACAAAGTCATATGTAAGTTAACCTAGGCTGTTGTTTCAATGAAGCTCTGAGATAACATTTTATTTCTGGCTGCATATCCTTATACCAAAGCTCTTTCTTCCCTTGAATAGATATTATCTCATACCACTTTTTCGACATATGGGGAGTTCTGTTGTTGTCCTGTTTTATCTTTAACCAGTTATACTAAAAGATTACTTGGTCATTTAACTCGATTGTCCTTTAGAGGATCTTGCTGCTTTAAAATTGGCTGCTGCTTGATCTACAATCCAATAGTAAATATACTTCAAAAATAATTCTTTGACTATTCCAAGCATGTGTAGAGGATTATATTAAAGAAAATTTCTTTCTGACTGGGATTTCCTTTCATTTCTATCCTCTTAACTTCTATTATGATATTGTAAGCTTTGTTTTATCCTAACAATAAATCCCCTATGGCAGCGACATTAAATTTAATTCTGTGGTCACAAACAAGCCAGAGAAATGCCACTTTACCTATTGGTGGTATGATATTCTAATGTTATGGTTAATTTTATATTCATCTTTGGGCAAATGTGGTTATATTCTTCCTTAAAGTTCAAAACCAGAAATCACCAAATTTATACTCCAGTGATTAAATAAAACTAAAATGTTCGTCTTTAAAGCACATAGTTGCAAGACTTATGAGATAAATTAAAGGGTTTCTGGTTTTGAGAATCTCCAAACAAAGTTATTGTAGGGTGTAGAACTATGATTATTGAATAACATACAGTGCAAGATAAAGAAGAACCTGTATCTGGTGCCCAGAGTGAACAGGAAATGAAATCGCTAAGTCACAATTGATTGACATTGTCCCTGCAAATCGGTACCTGTTGAATTGCCCTGGGAATGATGCCACGGTACTCATATTTCTCCGTAGCTCCAGTCATTGTGTAAGTTTTTCCTGCCCCTGTTTGTCCGTAACACATTATTGTACCTGTAGGAAAAGTGAAGGACAGTCATTTATAACATGGTATTGGTTTTCCGTCTTGATGAGAGAAGGAAAATTTACTATTTCTTCATTTGTTGACCAAGGTGAGAGATTTGAACCTCGTAGAGCTTGAGTTTGGAGAAAGATGCCTAAAACTTGGACTGCATAATACTGGGGCACTATGTAAGTATCAATAATTAAATGTTACGATGGCAAAATTTATAGTCATTCATACATCAATGCAGCAATTTGCAAAATTTGACCAACATATCTGTTTATGATATACAACAGTACATGTTAGGTGTTTGGCAGAGACATGCACAAAGAGATACCATTGATGGCGCAATTTCCATTTGCAATATTGGTAAATAGAAATCAAGTCATATATTAATTAGGTCATGTATTGTCCCCTCAAAAATTTCTTTATGATTCACAAAGAATATTTGTGGACTTATTGCACTTCGTTTTCAAGTCAAAGTCATTGTCATTGTGAACATTTAGCTTCTGGGTCATTTCAAGGGGCTGCATCTGAAACCCAGATATTCGAAGATCAACACCCTTGATTTTTTAATATTTATCAAAAACATTGCTTTGTTATTCTACTGAAATAGCTGACCTCATTATCGATACAATCTGCCCTGTTCTCCCCCAGTCTTAGTCTAATACACCACTGAATTTTTTCTGCACTCTGCTCACAACAACACTGCCACCCAGCTTTATATCATCAATAAGCTTGAAAGTATTACACTTGGTCCCTTCATTTAAATTTTTGATCTAGATTATGAACATCTGGAGCCAAGCATTGGCACCTGCATTGGTTTACTGTCATAGTATCCCTAACTCAAAAGATGTGCTGTTATTTTTGAGATACTTGGTTCTTAGCTTTGGTCACCCTGCAAACACATTATAGCTATCTATTTCTACTTGTGCCATTAATTCTTAACCTGAATGAGGCAACTTTAACATGTTTTCATTTTAATCCTCTTTTCTAGTTATCATTGTCCTTGTTCTTTTTTAATTTCCACTTCTGCTGTTTCTCTTCTTCTTTAATAATATCCCTAATCCCATTAGCTCTTTTTTTCATAACCTTGTGCAGCACCTTAGCAAAGACATTGGGGAATTTCAAATGCAACACATCCACTAGTTTCTTCCTGCCTGTTCTGCTGGTCACAACTCTAAACATGCAAACACATTTGTCTAATGTGATTTTTTTCATGTGACAATATTAACTGAGGCACCCTCATCTGGTGAATATTTTCAGGATTTCTGTTTTTATTTTAGATTTATAGCATCTATGCTTCTTTAAAATTCTTAATCTGGGATACCCCACTCCTTCGCTCCGTGCCCACACAATGAATAAATAATTTGCTAACATCTTTTGCCCAGGTCCTACTTCAAGAGAACAAAATGTGAATCCTACTCTGCACTTTAACTGTAATAGACCTCACTCTCATTTGTTTCTAAAAGCAACCAATGCCTACAACTAAAGCAGAAACAAGTCTCAATATTGTTGATCAGTTTCTATTATAGGACAGCTGTTATATAGTTCCAAATCTCAAAAGGGCATCAATTCAGTGCCTTGAAAATAATTCTAAGTTTGGATGTATGATCAAGTTTTAAAGATTCCATGGAGGTAATTCTGTTGTTAATATCCATGCTTAGCATAGAAGAATCATTCATTCCAATCACAGGATAGTTAACATATGGGGGGGGCAGAGGGGGAGACAACAGTTGTAAATTGTATTGGCCCAATGTAGGAGCTATCCAACTAATCTCATTTCCTTGCTCCTCCATGTAGTATTTCTTTTTTTTTGAAATAACTATGCAGCTATCATTTGAACATTTCTTTCCACTGTGGATTCTCTCATTGAAGTGTTTACACCCGTCAACTTGATTAATACCCATAAAATTGTATTTTCCAGTATTCGACTGGGCAGAAATGTTTTCTGTCTGCAGCTCTCTCAGTTTAATTGCAAAGCCTTAAAGATCTGTCCATTCGTAGGGTGGGGTATTAAGACCAGGGAACTCTTCATATTGTAAGGACCAGCAACATATCAGGCCTGACTGGAAAATCAGTAGGACAGAACATTCTGTCAGTGATGAGCTGCCTGCATCTACTGCTGACATATGTATGAAATATAGTTTCAGTTTTATGATGTGAAAATCAGAATCAGGTTTAATATCACCAGCATATGTTGTGAAATTTGTTGCTTTGCATGACATAATAATAAAAAACTATAAATTACAATAAGTATATATAAAAAATTAAAATAAATAAGTAGTGCAAAAATAGAGGAAAAACTATGAGGTAGTGTACATGAGTTCATTGTCTATTCAGAAATCTGGTAATAGAGGGGAAGAGGCTGTTCCTGAAACGTTGAGTTCATCTCCAAGCTCTTGTTCCTCCTCCTTGAAGATAGCAATGAGAAAAGAGCATGTCCTGGACGACGGGGGCCCTTAATGATGGATGCTGCCTTTTTGAGGCATGACCTTATGAAGGTGTCCTCAATGCTGGAGAGGCTAATACCCATGATGAAGCTGGCTGAACTTACAACCATCTGCAGCTTTTTCCAGTGCTGTGCAGTGACTCCTCCATACTAGACGGTGATGCAACAAGGTAGAATGCTCTCCATGGTACATCTGTAGAAACCTGCAAGTGCCTTTGGCTGCATACCAATTCTCTTCAAACTCCTAATGAAATATAGCTGCTGTAGTGCCTCCTTTGTAATTGCATCAATTTTAGGCCTAGGGTAGATCTTCAGAAATGCTGATACCCAGGATGTTGAAACTGCTCACCCTTTCCACTGCTGATCCCTCGTTGAGGACTAGTGTGTGTTCCTTTGACCCTCCCTGAAGTCCACAATCAATCCCTTGGTTTTACTGACATTGAGTGCATGGTTGTTGTTATGACACTACTCAACCAGCTGATTTATCTCACTCCTGTATGCCTCATCACCACTTGAAATTCTGCCAACAATCGTGTCATCAGCAAATTTATAGATGGCGTTTGAGCTGCACCAAGCCACACATTTGGGTGTAGAGAGAATAGAGCAGTGGGCTAAGCATGTGTCCTTGAGATGCACCAGTGTCGATTGTCAGTGAAGTGAAGATATTATTTCCAATCTGCACAGACTTCTAGGGAGGAAGTCAAGAATCTAGTTGCAGAGGGAGGTATAGAGACCCAGGTTTTGGAGTTTGTATATAGAACTGAGGATATGATTGTGTTGAAGGCTGAGCTGTAATCAATAAACAGCGGCCTGACGTAGATATTACTATTGTTCAGGTGACCCAAGGCTGAGTGAAAAGCTAGTGAGATTACAACTGTTATAGACCTATTCTAGCGTTGGGCAACTTGCCATGGGTCCATATCCTGGCTTTGGCAAGAGTTGATTCTAGCTATGACCAACCTCTAACGTGCACTTTATCACATTAGATGTGAGTGCCACTGGACGACAGTCATTGAGGCAGCTCACCTTGCTCTTTTTGGGCACTGGTATGATTGTTGCCCTTTTGAAAAAGATGGGAATCTCTGACTACAGCAGTAAGAATTTGAAGATGGCCTTGAACACTCCTGCCAGTTGGTTGGCACAGGTTTTCAGAGCCCTACCAGGTACACCATTGTGATCTGATACCTCTCGAGGGTTCACTCTCTTGAATGTCAGCCTCCAAGACAGATCACAGGATCACAAATAAGGGAAGTACATACACAATGAATGGTAGGGTTAGTAACAGACCCCCAGAACAATAAAATGGACTCTGAATCTCACAATCTACATCATTATGGCCTTGCACTCATTGTCTACCTACACTGCACTTTCTTTGTAAATGTAACACTTTATTCTGCATACAGTAATTGTTTTTTTTTCTTATGCTACCTTAAGGCACAGTTGTAATGAAATAATCTGCATGGATGGCATACAAAGCAGTTTTTCACTGTACTTTAGAACACGTGACAATAATATATCACTGGGAGTATTGAGGAACACATTGATTTTCGTGAAGTCCATACATTCCTAAATTTGGCATTACAGGTAGATCTCTGGCTATCCATCCCATAGGATGATGATCGTTCCTTTCGGTCAGTTAATGGGGTTTGATATGTGCTTCCTGGAGTGGATGTACAGGCCGATCCTTGACAGGCACTGCTTGCCACATACTTGGCAGGTGAGGGCTGGAGGGGCAGCAGGGGCAGAAGCTCTGTTGTGGCGCTTCCTGTGCCTTTCCCGTTGCCTCGTTGAGCTTGTTCTCAGCAGCGTCCACACCTTTTCTGATGGCGTCCCTCCACTGTGAGTGATCTTGAGCCAGATCCTCGCATGTTGATGGGGCAATGCCAGCTTTCTCGAGGCTCCTGTGCAGGACACCCTTGTACTGTAGTCCCTGGCCTCCTCATTTTCGGGTACCACTGGACAGTTGGCCGTACAAGATGTCCTTGGGCAGTCTTCCGTCAGGCATTCTGACAACTTGTCCTGCCCAGTGCAGTTGGGCTGACATCACCAAGGTTGAAACTGCTGGCATTCCGGCTCGAGAGAGAACCTCGGTATTGGAGACCTTGCCTCGCCAGGTGATCCTCATCAGAAAGCGCAGGTGATGCTGCTGCAGTTGGTCAAGCTGGTGTAAGTGTCTCTGATATGGGCACCATGTCTCACATCCGTATAACAAGGTTGATATGACAACGGCCCTGTATACCTTGCACTTGGTGGCCAACCTGATGTTCTGTGACCAAACTTGATCTTTAAGCTGACCAAAGAAGAAGGCATATACATGCGGTAGCCACTTTATTACGTACCTCCTGTACCTAATAAAATGGCCACTGAGTGTATGCTCATGGTCTTCTACTGCTGTAGCCCATCCACTTCAAGGTTCGATATGTTGTGCATTCAGAGATGCTCCTCTGTACACTACTGTTGTAACATGTGGTTACTTGATTTAATGGCACCTTCCTATCAGCTTGAACCAGTCCGGCCATTCTCCTTGGACCTCTCTCATTAACAAGGTGGTGTCGCCCACAAAACTACCTCTTGCTGGAATAGGGAGATTATGGTACAGTTTTATAACATATTGATTAGGCCACAGCTGGAGTATCATGTACACCTCAAGGCTGTGTGCTTACCCCACTGCTCTTCTCCCTATATACTCATGACTGTATGGCTAAGTGCAGCTCAAATGTCATTTACAAATTCACCAATGATACCTCTGTTTTCAGTAGAATATCAGATGGTGAGTGATATAGATCAGCTGGTTGAGTGGTGCAACAACCTCACATTCAACATCAGCAAGACCCAAGTACTGATAGTGGTCTTCAAGAAGTCAGGAGAACATGCACCAGTCTTCATTGAGGGGAGTCAGTGGTGGAAAGGGTGAACAGCTTCAAGTTCCAAAACATCAACATCTCAGAGGGTTTATCCTAGGCACGATACACTAATGCAGTCATGAAGAAGGCAGGCTAATGGCTCTAATTTGTTAAGCGTTTTAGGAGATTTGATATGTCACCGAAGACTCTTCCAGGTTTCAATGAATGTATGGTGGAGAGCATTCTGACCAGTTACATCACAACCTGATATGGATCCTCCATACACATGGCTCGATCATGGACACAACCTTCCCTACCATTAAAGGTCACATTCATCATGAAGCATGAAAACCATAATGACTGAGGAGCAACTTCTCCTTTGTCATCAAACTTCTGAATGATCCGTGAACATTACCTTATTATTTCTTTTGTTGCACTGTTTATAATGTATAGATTTTTATGTCTTTACACTGTACTGCTGCCACAAAACAACACATTGCCAGTATGTCAGCGATTATAAATCTGATTTTGATTCAGTTCTGGTTGCCACACTATACGAAGGACATTATTAAACTTAAGAGGGTGCAGAGGAGAATTAGATTAAACTTTATTGTCGTTGTGCTGAGTATAGATACAAAGCCAATGAAATGCAGTTAGCATCTAACCAGAAATGCAAAGAATAGTGTTACTTACAAAATAACTGCGAATAAAAAGTATGTGCTATAGCACACAAATATAAAAGTGCTGAGACAGTACAATATGGGTGCAATACTGCTTAGCGCTGTGACGTGAGATTCAGCAGGGTTACAGCCTCAGGAAAGAAGCTCTTCCTGCGCCTGCTGGTGCGGGAGCGGAGGCCCCTGTAGTACCTACCGGATGGGAGGAGAGTAAAAAGTCCACGGTTAGGGTGAGATGCATCCTTGATAATGCTTTTTGCCCTGCCCAGGCAGTGTTTATGGTAGATGTTCTCAATGGTGGGCAATTGGGTGCCGATAATCCGCTGGGCAGTTTTTACCACACGCTGGAGTACTTTGCGGTCTGATATGGGATAATTGCCATACCACACTGAGGTGCAGTTGGTGAGTATGCTCTCAATGGTACAGAGATGAGCCTTCTTGACGCTCCGCAGGAAATAAAGGCGCTATTACGCCTTTTTGATCAGGATGGAAGAGTTCAGGGAGCAGGAGAGATCCTCGGAAACGTGGACACCAAGGAATTTGAAGCTTGATACACGCTCCTCTACAGCTCCATTGATGGTTAGATGGGGACGTAAGTGTGGCTACTAGTATGCCTGAAGTCCACAATAATCTCCCAGGTCTTCTGGGTGTTAAGGGCCAGGTTGTTGTCAGCACACCACGCGGCCAGGTGCCGGACCTCGTCCCTGTAGGCCGTCTCGTCATCCCCTCTGATCAGGCCAACCACCGTGGTGTCGCCTGCGAACTTGATTATGGAGTTAGAATCATGTACAGGAATGCAGTCATAGGTGAAAAGAGAGTACAGAAGAGGGCTCAGCACACAGCCTCGAGGCACGCCGGTGTTCAGGGTGAGAGTGGAGGAGGAGAGGTTGTCTAACTTAACTGATTGGGGTCTATTAGTCAGAAAGTCCAAGATCCAATTGCAGAGGGATGAGCTGATACCAAGCTGGCGAAGTTTGGCGATCAGCTTGGAGGGGATCACAGTATTGAATGCCGAACCAAAGTCAATGAACAGCATTCTGACCTAAAAGTTGGAGCCATCCAGGTGCGTCAGGGCAGAGTGAAGTGCTGTGGAGATGGGGTCCTCTTTTGATCTGTTGGTGCAACAGACAAATTTATGGGGGTCCAGGGTAGTGGGCAGACAGAATCACCTGTATGTTGCCTGGGATGGAGTATCTCAGCATGAGGAGTAGCTGAAAAGGCTGGATATGCTTTTCTTGGAGAGGAGAGATGGCTGAGTGGAGTCCCAACAGTCATGTGCAAAATGATGAGGGATATTTTGGATAGTCAGATACACCCAATATCAGAGACTTTTAAAACCAGACTTCATATTTTTGAGGTAAGCAGTAAGAGAATTAGAGAGGATCTGACAAGGGCTTTTTCACCCTGAAGGTGGTTGGAATCTGAAACACATTGCTATCATAAGGAGGAAAGAACTCTCACAATATTTAAGAATTATCTAGATGAGCAGCATTAAAATTGCTAGCTTGAGTATAAGGAAATAGTAACATCAGTTATGTATTTTTCTTTAGTGACAGTCTTCCAATCTGATTTGCTGGCTCTATTGCCCCTAAATCATACCTCCTCCGGGGCACCTAGGGGCGACTCGAGTAGAAGCAGAAGTCTCAATGGATACAATTAAGTATTTTCGTTTCAGCCTGATACAGCTAAAAAGCACAGCTGCTTCCAAGGTCAGTACAGTCAACAAAGATGACAGTGCATTTAATGAACTATCACTGCTTGAAGCTGATGGAAGTATTACTGATTGTGGACCGATGTGTCCTCGTAGGATTCCATGGAGGAAGTGTGACTGCAGATCAGGGATACAAGTGTTTTTAAGGAACCGGGGTTTTAAACTCCCAATACCAACTATCTTGCTGGCAAATGTGAGTCTCTGGTGAATAAAATTGATGATCTCAGAGCTAGGGTGCTGAATCAGAGGGACTTTAGGACTGCGTGATGGGCTTACTATACACAGTCAGGGTAGATCTACAGAGTCTCTCAAAAGCAGAGGTGGAGGAGTATACTTCAATATCAATTCTTCTTGGTGCACAAATATACCAGTGCTGTCCTAATTCTGCTCACCAGATCTGAAATATCTGGCAGTTAAGTGCCATCCTTTTTACTTACCGTGGGTTCTCTGGAATCATTTTGGTAGCAATATACATTCCACCTCAGGCCAATGTCAATCAGGCTTTAGATGATCTGAGCAATGGGATCAACATGCACGAAACTGCACACCCTAACACCTTCACCATCGTTTTGGAAGATTTTAACCGGGCTAGTCTGAAACATTCACCAAGCAACTACCATTAACAGATCACTTTCCATACCAGAGGAAACAACACACTGGACTATTGTTACACCACCATCAAGAATGCCTACCATGATATTCCACGCCCTCACTTCGGGAAGTCTGATCACCTGGCTGTTCTACTGCATCCCGAGTACAGGCAGAGACTGAAGACTGCAGCACCAGTAGTGAGGACCAAGAAGGTATGGACAAGGGAAATACAGGAGCACCTACAGGACTGCTTTGAATCAGTGGACTGGACTGTATTCAGGGATTCACCTTTGAACCTGGATGAGTATGCTGCAGTTGTTACCGACTTCATTAAAACCTGTGTGGATGAGTGTGTGTTCACAAAGACTTACTGTGCATTCCTGAACCAAAAGCCGTGGATGAACCAGGAGGTACGTCGTCTGCTGAAGGCTAGATCTGTGGCATTCAAGTCTGGCAACCCAGGCCTATACCAGAACACCAGGTATGATTTCCGGAGAGCTATTTCAAGGATGAAGAGACAATTTTGAATGAGGTTGGAGGTGACTTCGGATGTGCGACAACTCTGGCAGGGTTTGCAAAACATTACTTCCTACAAAGTGAAACCTAATAGCATGAATGGCAGCAATGCTTCACTACCAAATGAACTCAACACCTTCTTGCCTGTTTTGAAAGGGAGAATATAACTACAGCTGCACCTGATGACTTGTGATCTCTGTGTTAAAGGCCAATGTTAGGCTGTCTTTAAAGAGAGTGAACCCTCGCAAGGTGGAAGGTCCTGATGGAGTACCTGGTAAGGCTCTGAAAATCTGTGCCAACCAACTGGTGGGAATATTCAAGGACATTTTGAACCTCTCACTGCTAAGGTGGAAGTTCTCACTTGCTTCAAAAAGGCAACAACTATACCAGTGCCTAAGAAGAATAATGTGAGCTGCCTTAATAACTATCGCCTGGTATCACTCACATCTACAGTGATGAAATGTTTTGAGAGGTTGGTCATGACTAGACTGAACTCCTGCCTCAGCAAGGATCTGGACCCATTGCAATTTGCCTATTGCCACGCTAGGTCAACGGCAGTTGCAATCTCAGTGGCTCTTCACACGGCCTTAGACCACCTGGACATTACTAAACCTATGTCAGGATGCTGTTCTTCGACTATAGCTCAGCATTTAATACCATCATTCCCACAATCCTGATTGAGAAGTTGCAGAACCTGGGCCTCTGTACGTCCCTTTGCAACTGGATTCTCGACTTCCTAACCGGAAGACCACAATCTGTATGGATTGATGTTAACACCTTCTCCTCGCTGACGATCAACACTGGTGCACCTCGGGGGTGTGTGCTTAGCCCACTGCTCTACTCTCTATATACCCATGGCTAGGCATAGCTCAAATACCATCTATAAATTTGCTGACAATACAACCATTGTTGGTAGAATCTCAGATGGTGACGAGAGGGTGTACAGGAGCAAGATATGCTAACTAGTGGAATGGTGTTGCAGCAATAACTTGGCACTCAATGTCAGTAAGACAAAAGAGCTGATTGTGGACTTCAGGAAGGGTAAGACGAAGGAACACATACCAATCCTCATAGAGGGATCAGAAGTGGAGAGAGTCAGCAATTTCAAGTTCCTGGGTGTCAAGGTCTCTGACAATCTAACCAGGTCCCAACATATCGATGCAGTTATAAAGAAAGCAAGACAGTGGCTATACTTCATTAGGAGTATGAAGAGATTTGGTATGTCAACAAATACATTCAAAAACCTCTATCGATGTACCATGGAGAGCATTCTGACAGGTTGCATCACTGTCTGGTATTGGGGGGGAGGGGGCTACTGCACAGGACCAAAAGCAGCTGCAGAGGGTTGTAAATTTAGTCGGCTCCATCTTGGGTACTAGCCTATAAAATACCCAGGACATCTTCAAGAAGCGGTGTCTCAGAAAGGCAGTGTCCATTATTTAGGATCTCCAGCACCCAGGCATGCCCTTTTCTCACTGTTACCATCAGGTAGGAAGCACAGAAGCCTGAAGGCACACACTTGGTGTTTCAGGAACAGCTTCTTCCCCTCTGCCATCCGATTCCTAAAAGGACATTGAACTCTTGGATACTACCTCACTTTTAAAATATATATTATTTCTGTTTCTTGCACAATTTTTAATCTATTCAATATACATAATATAATTTATTTATTTATTTTAATTTTTTTAATTATGTATTGCATTGAATTGCTACTGCTGTTAACAAATTTCACGACACGTGCTGGTGATAATAAACCTGATTCTGATTCTCTGTGCCTGTAACCAGGCTGGGAAATTGGAGGTGAAGAACGTTCCATAGCACCACTGGGACGCTCTTGAGGCTGGGCACATTATGGCTTGTGTATCATTGTCTTCATACCTAAAGAACATAGATTATCAGTTCCAAGTTGGCAGAAGTCTTTTCCCTGATGTGAACACTGTACTGGGTTGTAATATTTCAACCCATAAAGACCAGCAGTTTGCTCTTGGGTGACAGTGCGCTTCAGTGTTATTACTGAGTACAAAGACTTTGGACATCCCTTACCTGCATTTCAATGGACACAGAAAACTGCTCCATGCATAATTGTATCTTGAGTGTGCAGTGCTGGCTAGCATGAAGCTTGTAAAGACCAGAAACGTTGCTCCTGTGGTTCTATATAAAAAAAGTTGGAGACAGGCTCTCCTACACCCTTTGTATCTTCACATATCACCAGGTATGGTTGCAAGATGGTGCTGGTGAATCACGACCAACGCTCTGTTGGCTACGTACAATACTTCTAAATATACTTCTTTTGAATTACTCTCACTGTAGTTTGTAGATTGTAATGTCCCTTTAAGCAACACATTTTAAATCAACTTACTGAACTACAGATTTCATGATCTTCAGAAGAACTCGGCAGACTTAGCTGTCAAGCAAGCAGGTACACCACCTTTAAGCAGATCAAAGTTCATCGCCATGGCCGGAAATGAGGCAGGAGGGAGGACTCCAAGCCAAGCTGAAATGCAGAGGGATGAGGATCCTCTAACCAACATCTTGTTAGCAAATATGCAGTTGCCAGAGAACAAAATTGCAGACCTGGAGGCAAAGTGAGTATATCAAAGGGAAGTGAGAAATTGTGTTCTGTGTCTTATCTCCGAGTATGCCTGTATGGTGATCAGAACTGAAGGCTTCTTGAGACACAGAATAAGCCGAACTGCTGAGTCAGAAAAGACAAAAGGCAAAAAGGTGTTTCATGATAAACTCTCTATGGTGCTCTGATGTGATGGATTTGTCAGACTCATGTTCCCCAGACCTTGAACACCTAACAATTAAATGCCAACTGTTCTATTTACCAAGGGAGTTCTCTGTAATCCTGACTGCAGTTTACATACAATCAGCAGTTGTCTATAATCAAGCACTTGAGGTATTGGTTGATGCCATCACTAAACAAGAAACAGTCCACTTCCATGCATTTCACATCACAGTTGAGGAGGGTTTCAGCTCGAAACATGGACTGTACTCTTTTCCACTGATGTTAACTAGTCTGCTG
Source organism: Mobula birostris (assembly GCF_030028105.1). NCBI lineage: Eukaryota > Metazoa > Chordata > Chondrichthyes > Myliobatiformes > Myliobatidae > Mobula > Mobula birostris. The sequence continues at coordinate 112,216,228 of NC_092370.1, read as the reverse complement.
AGTTCCCCCAGTATTTTGTGTGTGTTGCAGGGATTTCAGTCAAGCTCGCTTGAAGAAATCCCTGCCCAATCACCATCAGCATACAATCTGCAGCACCAGAGGTCCCTACACACTAGACCACTGTTATATTAAGATAAGGAATGCTTACTGTTTCATGTCCAGGCTACGTTTTGGGAAATCTGATCACTTGGCTTTCCTTCTACAACCTGCATACAGGGAGAGGCTAAAGCACAAGGTTCTAGAGATAAGGACAACAAAGAAGTGGTTGTGGGAGGCAGAAGAGTGGTTACGGGATTTTTTGAGTCAGTGAGTGGGCCGTGTTCAAATACTCAACAGAGGATCTAAATGAATACACCATGGTTGTCACGGACTTTGTAGACGAGTGTGTCCCCACAAAATCATTCAGGTTTTCACCCATCAGAAGCCCTGGATGAACGATGAGATCTGCAATTTGCTGAGAGCCAGATCGGAAGCATTCAAGTCTGGCAACTAAGAAAGTTAAAAGAAGTTCAGGAGTCATCTCATGGGCAAAGTGGCAATTCCGGACTAAACATGAATCAATGAAGGATGCTCAACAGTTGTGGTAGGGCTTGAACACCATCACCTCTTAAATTAAAATCAAGCAACAGAGGCGACAACAGGGCTTCACTTTAGATGAGCTCAATGCTTTCTGTGCTCGTGTTGACCGTCAAAACAAGGAGGAACCATCATGAACTCCCACAGCCCCTAATGATCTTGTGATTTCATTCTCTGAGAATGATGCCCGAGCATACTTCAGGAGGGTGAACTCATGAAAAGCGTCTGGCCCAGACGGGGTACCTGGCTGAGAACTAAAATCTGTACTGATCTACTCACTGGAGTGTTCACCGAGAGTTTTAACCTCTGGCTTTTGCAGTGTGAGGTACTCACCTGCTTCAAACAGGCTTCAATTATACCGGTACCTAAGAAGAACATGGTAACCTGCCTCAATTGCCATCATCCAGTAGCACTTACATCTACAGTGATGAAGTGTTTTGAGAGTTTAGCGATGAAACATATCAACTCTTGCCTGAGAAGTGACTTAGATCCACTCCATTTTGTCTACCAGCACAAGAGATGCACAGCGGATGCCATTTAATTGGTTTTTCACTCAATCCTGGAACATCTGGACAGCAAAGATGCTCACATCAAGATGCTCTTTATTGACTACAGACTGGCATTAAATACTATCATCCCCTCAAAACTAATCAATTAGTTTCAAGACCTTGTCCTCAGTACCTCCTTACGCAATTGGATCCTTGATTTCCTGACTGGCAGATTCCAGTCAATTCAGATTGGCAAAAACATCTCCTCCACAACCTCCATGAGCCCAAGTGCACCACAAGGCTGTGTGCTTATTCCCCTGCTCTACTCGCTTTACACTTATGACTGTGTGGCTTAGCAGAGCTCCAATGCCATATTTGCTGACAACACCACTGTTGTAGGCAGAGTCAAAGTTGGAGATGAATCTGCATATGGGAAGAAGATTAAAATCTGGCTGAGTGACGCCCCAACAATAAACTCTTTTACTCAATATCAGCAAGACCAAGGAGCTGATTATTGACTTCAGGAGGAGGAAACCAGAGGTCCATGAGCCAGTCTTCATTGGGGGATCAGAGGTGGAAGTTCAGCAACTTTAAATTTCGCAGTGTTACCTTTTCAGAAGACCTCTCCTGGGCTCAGCGCATAATTGCAATTACATAGAAAGCACGGCAGTGCCTCTACCTCCTTAGGAGTTTGCAAAGACTTGGCATGATACCTAAAACTTTGACAAGCTTCTATAGATGTGTGGTGGAGAGTATATTGATTGGCTGCATCAAAGCCTCATATGGAAACCCCAATGCCTTTGAACGGAAAATTCTAGAAAAAGTAATGGATACAGCACAGTCCATCACAGGTAAAGCCCTCCCCACCATTGAGCACATCTACATGGAGCGTTGTCACAGGCAAGTAGCATCCATTATCAGTGACCCCCCCCCCCCCCCACCACCTAAGGCATGCTATCTTCTCATTACTGCCATGGGAAGGAAGGTACAGGAGCCTCAGGACTCACAACACCAGGTTCAGGAACAGTTATTACCCTTGAACTAAAGGGTCTAACATCACTCAACTTCACTTGTCCCATCACTGAACTGCTCCCACAACCTATGGCCTCACTCTTCATCGTATAATCTTGATATTTATTGCTGACTTTTTAATTTATTTGTTTATTACTATTTCTTTTTTTCTTTCTTTTTGTATTTGCACAGTTTATTGTCTTTTGCACACTGGTTGTCCACCCTGTCGGTGTGGTTTTTATTGATTCTGTTATGGCTATTGGATTTATTGAATTTGCCTACAAGAAAATGAATCTCAGGGTTGTATAGGGTAACATTTATGTACTTTGATAATAAATTTACTTAGAACTTTGAAGTTGACAGGACAAATGCACATATTTCAAAGTACATTTACAATAATCTTTCCATTTACACGTATTTTAGAATTGATCCACATCATCTGGATAGAGTTGTTATGGAATCTCTCCTCCCAAAGACCTGACCTACAAGATTCTCCATAACTCTGTAGCACCTTCAGCATATGCCGTAGTGTATATGCTAGGTATCTCTCTATGTAAAATGTGCACATCTAGCCTAATTTGTTCAAGCATCATTTACTCCATGTCTGATCTGATGTCATGTTCTGTGTTTATCAGACTGATTTGATGACTTCCCCCACCACTTCTATGCTCTTTGCCAGATAGTGCAAGGAGAAGGAGAAGCCCAAGGAGGGCAAGAGTGAGTAAGAGGAGGAGAATAAAGATGAGGAAGAAGAGGGTGAGGGTGAGGAGAGTTTGCAGAGTTGATATCTCTTAAAACATTGTAATACAAACTTAGAAAATAGCATGTGTCACTGACTGCAAGGAATTCCCACCATATATTTAAAAAATAAAATATTCATAGTTTAAAAGAAGAAGATATGGACAATCTCTTGAAGATATGTGCTTTCCCTTTATACCTAATATATATCATCAGTTCAGATAGAATTTTGGCCTAACGTAACACCCAAACCCAATAAAAAGGAGGATCCTCTCCTCCAGCCCAGTGAGCCATTGGACCTGGAATCATCTCCCTTCATTTTGCAAAATAAACTTTTTTCCTTTCAGATAAGGTATGAAATACTTGGAATCATGGAACACTAAAGTGTGTACAAGGGCAGTCAGAGAACTTTCTATCACAATGGGATACGAGTGTGAGTGGGATAAGTGTGGGAGAGGGAGAGGGTAATGAAGCATCGTGTTTTCTGATATTGCAGCTGGGTTTGCTTCATTGTTGTATTTGTGTGATAAACTGCAGTGGTAGTGATAATTTTGAAAAATATAATTAAATTTAATACCTTTGAGTACCTTGCTTTCTCTGTTTGTATCATAACTGGCCAGTTCTGCTGAGGATTATCCATCTGTTGTATTAACACAATTTTTCTGTCTACTGACACAGATTGATCTACAGGGAATTTTCTACAACTCTGACCTACATTTTGGTGCTTGTGCTTTTATATATCCCTTAGTTTTCAACCAGAAGACATAGCAGCAGAATTAGGCTACTTGGCCCATTGAGTCTTCTCCATCATTTCGTCATGGCTGATCCATTTTCCCTCTCAGCCCCATTCTTTTACGTTCTCCCTATATCTCCTCATACCCCGATTAATCAAGAAATTATCAACCTTTGCCTTAAATATACATAAAGACTTGACTGCAACAGCTGCCTGTGACAACAAATTCCACAGATTCACCACTCTCTGCCTAAATAATTCCTACTCCTCTCTGTTCTAAAAGAAAACACCTGTATTCTGAGGCTGTCCCCTCTGGTCTTAGACACCCTTGCCATAGGAAACATCCTCTCCATATCCACTCTATTGAAGCCTTTCAATATTCGATAGGTTTCAATGATAATATATTGTAACATTAGCAATCCTATATTTATGAGCACTTCAGTATTTTTAGACAAGAACATTCTCAATACAAATAAAGGAAACTGAAAATTCCAAGATTTATTTTATATTTGGGATACGTGTCTATTATAATGCTTGTATTCTTAAAAAAGAATGAAGGGAGAAAAATAGGATATCAAAGATCAGTTAGTCTGACATTCATAGTTAGAAAAATGTTGTGTTCCATTATTAAGGATATCATAACCAGTCACTTGAAAAATCATCTATTTGGCAAAGGCATTCAGAATTTCTCAGATAAAGAAGCAGAGTGCACACACATGATCCGGAGCACATTCAATCTGAGGCAAGTAGCATTCCTATAATTTAAGAGTCAGCATTCAAATCATACCCTGCCTGCTTGCATGAGTCCTGCTTCAAAACTACTGTGGCTACAAGAGCAATTCAGAGTCTGGCTATATGAGCAAATAACTCTCCTGCTGGCCATCCAAAGCTTTTCTTCTATATATAAAAGTACAAGTCAGGAGAATGATTTAATACTCTCTACTTGTCTAGATGAATCCAACTCCAACAACAATCATGAAGTTGGATACTAGCCAAGGCAAAGCAGCCCGTTTATCTCAGCGCCTATTTAACAATTTAAACAATGGGCCACATCACACTGGTGGCTACCTGGCAGTTCTATGGAGAAATGCCAGCTAACTACAGTGGGGCTAGTGTATTCCTGATTTCCATGTCCTTGCATTACAATGCATCTGATCTCCTGCTTCATTGCTGCTCTCACCACAAAGTCCAGAGATGGAATTCAGTCCTAATGAGGCAACAGGCTTGATACATATCATACCTGACCCCCTTAGATTTACTTCAACAATGGCTAGCCTTTGTGGCATTAACTCCATTTATTAGAATTCAGTTTCTGGCATGCATTAGAAAGTACAAGTAGATAGTTATTTTTCCACTTTATTTAATCTTGATGTTTTATATTAATTGGAACAATACAGAAATTGCTAGAGAAACTCAGAGGACCAGACAACATTGACGGGGGGAAATGGACAAGTGCTGTGTTGTGTCAAGGCCCTTTGCCAAGACTGGAAAGAGAAAGAGGAAACAGCCAGTATGGTAAGGTGTGTGGGGTAGGGAGGAATGAAGTAAAGTGGAAGGGCGATAGGTGGATCCAGATGAGAGGTGGTTGGTAGGTAGGTGAGTGAGGGGAGAGCGGAAATGATGTAAGAATCATTTCTTATGTTTGCTAATGCTCGGTGGAAGTGATAAACGGAAGAAGAATGAATTTGTAGGTGAGGACAGTGGACTATAGAATAAAGAGAACGGGAAAATGGATTAGAAAATGAACAACTCAGACTAGTTACAGTACAATTTATACGAAGAGGGTAAATTCAAATTAAATTCACTTGGCATGAACTCACTCCCATATCGGGCAAAGCATGTGATGGAAGCTGAGAAAATTTACTTTAAGATTGTATTATCAAATCTGACAACATTGGAACATATTGATTGAATACAGGAATAAGTTTGGAATTACTCCAACAACATGTCCTCTCAAGCAGTAATCTACTGAACAAAGTCAGCAGGTCGAGGAGCATTTGTAGGTCTAGTATCCTGATGCTCCAGATTCAAGCATCTGTAGTTTCTTCCTTCTCTGTATGTCCTCTCAAGCCTGCTCCACTAATGAATGTGATGGCTAAACTATAGTCTCAGCACCTCTCGTTTGCTTGTTCCCCTCAACCCTCATCTCTTGTATAGTCCAAATATCTAACTCAGCCTTGCATAATTTCAACAATTTAGTTTCCAAAATTCTCTGGGATGGAAGATTCATGGATCCAGACAGAAGAAATTCCTTCTTATCTCCATCTAAAATCAGTGAACCCTTATTCTGACATTATGACTCGCAGTTCTAGATTCTCCCATGACAGGAAACTTCAACTTAACATCTATTTTTCAAGCCTCCTTTTCTGGATCTTCAGTAAGATCACCTCCCATTCTTCTAAACTCCAATGAGTATAATCCCAACCTGGCAAAATAGTGTTTAATGCCTTCATCCCAGGAATCAACCTAGTGGACCTTGTCTATACTGTGCAATAGATGTGTATCTCTCCTAAAATAAGATCAAGAATGTATACATTCTAAGTATAGTCTTATCAACACATTGCACAAATGTAGCATGACTTTCTAGCTTTTACCTTCCTCTCCTTTGCAATAAAGACCAACAGTCTTTATTGCCTTCTTAACAATTGGCTGTATCTGCATACCAACTGTGATTCATGCACACACTCAGATCCTTATGTAGAGTACTATACTCCAGTCTCTTCCCATTTTGCGCATTATTTTTCCCATTCTCCCTTTCAAAGTTGATAAAGCTGTAATATATCCCATATGCGGAAAACACTCCTCACTAAACCAATATGTTTCTTTTGTAGATTCCTCACACCCTACATGCAACCTCTTTCCTACCTACCTCTGTATGACAGACTTATTAAGTCACTAAAATAGTTTAGTCCCCAGATCTCATCCTAGAAATAAGAAAACAATTTAGAGAAAGTGATCAAGAAACAGACGTAAATGTAGTTTTAAGGAGTCTTTCGACAATGGGGACGTGTAGTATGTTACAATGATTCATGGAATATGAAGGACTGATATTTGACAGATCTGCCACTGACGGTGGATTGAAAGTCAGTTCTTTCTGTTAATGTTTCAGTGCTTTTAGCACCTGGGCTTTTGTCAAGTCACTGTATATACCTCAGGGAAATGACCACCATTCACCTGGAACACACCTTATTTGTCAAGAGTATTAAACGTATTATAAGGTTTAATATTTCATATCACTTATTGCATCTGTTGGGGAAATCAGGTTTCCATACACAGCTACTGCACTGCCAACTACAACTTTACTTCCATGTTCATACTGCAGGATAGATTTTTCTTTCAATGTTGTAACTACAAGTTCTATTCCCTTTGTGGTCAACAACACGATCTTTATACTCATGAAAATGGCTAGGGTGAAATTCCTCACATCTTCACCAACTTAAAAATTTAAAGCTACGTACTGCTGAAGCCATTAATTATGCTGGAGACTGCTTTCTTTGCAACGGCATTATACACAACATCTTGAGGCACATCATGAAGAATTTCATCTACTTTGAATAACCAGTTGCAATGTTGATTGTTGGCTACCTCTTTACGCTGGTCCGGTCTGGTGTGAATTTTAATCGTCTGCAAAGTATGTTAAACAGAAGTTATTTGTCTAAGCTTTGAAAATCAGTTCAAGGTAAAGTCTACAATAACACAATTGATTTATAAATATACTGAGTTCAATTTGGTTCTAATGAAACTTGATGGTTTAACTCTCACTTGTGCTGTGGAAGAATTAAGATTGACAGCTAAGTTTACGAGGTCTGCTGGGGTATAAAAGTAATATTTAAACCAATCCGTAAGTGATCTCAAATAGTTTAATCCTGACATGAGCTTCAGTACGCGGTCTTCTTTTTCATACCCAGATAGGAGGCACTTGCAGAAAAGTTGAAAAAGTCTTGCATTGTTTTTGATCAAGAACAGAAACTATACATTCTAATATCCAATAACTCATCCTTACTTTTTTAAAGTACTGAGATAGGCTAGCACAGCCTGACTGACCTAAACTCAAATGTATCAAAAAAATTTATACAACTTGGTTTAGGCATACAGTTTTTAATATGGATAACACATGACCTCTCTGTCTTTATAGTCTCTTTTGTTATTCAATTGAATCCAAATGTTACTTGAAGAACAGCATTTGATATTCCAATTCAACATATTTCAGTCATTAGGGTACCACAATATGATTAGAAAATGGTTTTCTAAATCTAACCTCATCTATCCACAGGCCTGTACAACTCAGGCTGTGCCTCTTTACTCCTTGTGAAACAGATAACATTGGAAAAGTTTCATTTATGTCTGTACTTAGCTATTCTCAGAAGATGGTAATTGTTTTCTTTTGTAAATGATGCTCAAGGAAGTCAGCATACAAATAATTAGGAAAGTAAGTGGAAGGTTGGCCTTTATTGCAAGAGAGTGGAGTAAAGGCAAGTCATTCAACAATTGAATCAACTGTTGGGGAGACCATACGTTTAAGGGATATACTTGCACAGGAAGCAGTTGAGGAGATAGAAAATACAAAACAAAAAGAGAAATTGTTGAAAATACCCAGTCAACATTCTAATTTTATTCTAATTTTGTCTAGCTCTGACGAAAGATCAAAGGTGGTGACAGATTGCAGATGATCTTTCTGGAGGAGATGTAAATAAAGGAACTGAATGAGGGCAGGAGGAACAGATTAAAAGTAATACTGGAAACACATTGCTGAATATCTGAAATGGGAGGGGAATGCTGGAAATACCCAGCAGAGCAGCAGCATCTGTAGAGTTAGGACTTTTTTTTTGTCAGAACTCAGAAATTCTCATACATACTGGAAAGGTTAGTTGCCTGAAATTGTTGAACTCAATATTGAGTGCTGAGGGCACTAATGTTCCCTAATTAGAAGATTAAAAGATCAAAGTAAATTTATTATCACAGTACATGAAATCATATACTACCCTGAGATTTGTCTTCTTGTGGATATATACAGTAAATCCAAGAAACACAATAGAATCAATGAAAGACCGCATCTAGCAGGGTAGACAACCAATGTGCAACGGACAACTGTGCAAATATGAAATAGAAAAAATAATAAATAAATAAGCAATAAATATCAAGAAAATGAGATGAAGAGTACTTGAAAGTGAGTCCAAAGTTTGTGGGAACAGTTTAGTGATGGGGCGAGTGAACTTATCCCCTCTGGTTTAAGAGTCTGATGGATGAGTGGTAATAACTGTTCCTGAATCTGGTAGTGTGGGTCCTAAGAACCCTGTATCTTTTTTGTCATGGCAGCAGCGAGTGGAGAGCATGGCCTAGATGGTGGGGGTCCTTGATGATGGATGCTGCTTTCCTGCGACAGTGCTGTATGTAGATGTGCATAATGGTGGGGAGGGCTTTACCTGGTGTCATTACGGAGAAAGCGTGGCAGCGCCTCTATGTTCTTAGAAGTTTGTGAAAATTCAGCATGCCATCTAAAAGTTTGACAAACTTCTATAGCTATGAAATGGTGAGTATATTGACTGGCTGCATCACAGCCTGGTATGGAAACACCAATGCCCTTGTACATAAAATCAATCAAAAAGTAATGGATACAGCCCAGTCCATCATGCTTAAAGCCCTCCCCACTATTGAGGGTATCTACATGGAGCACTGCTGCCATCAGGAAGAATGTACAGGACCCACATTATTCCAGCAGGTGCAGGAATAATTATTACCCCTTAACAATCAAGCTCGTGAATCAGAGGGGATAATTCCACTTGCCCCAATACTGTAGTGTTCCCACAACATATGGACTCACTTATAAGGACTCTTCATCACATATTCCTGATATTTATTGCTTATTTATATTTTTTTTCTTTTTATATTTTCACAGTTTGTTGTTTTTTTTTGTACATTGGCTGTTTGTCCATCCTGTTGGATGCAGCCTTTCATTGATTCCATTGTGATTCTTGTAATTACTGTGATCGCCCTCAAGAAAATGAATCTCAGGGTTGTAGATGGTAACATATACACTAACTACTTTGATAATAAGTTTACTTTAAACTTTGAGTTTATGTTAAATTTAGTTTGAACAGTACAAGAGGCCAGAAAATTAACACCAGTCTTTATACCTGTTCCCTTCATATCTTCCCAGGACCCAACACACTTTCCAAGTAAAATTTGTATGTGTACCTGCTGCTCATGCTGCGGCCCTGTCTACGTTGGTAAAACAAAATGCACATAGATGACCGTTTGTGGATCACCTCCATTTAGTCATCAGGACGACTTTGAGCTTCAAGGTCCCGTCACTTTAATCCTTCAACTCACTCTCATTGTGATCTCTGGTTTTGGTCTCTTGCATTGTTGTAATAAAGACCAACATTATGTTTGAGGTACAGTATCTAATCTTTCGACTTAGCATGTTACAGGCTTTAGGACACAACACTGAATTCAGTAATTTCAGAAAGCCTGCTTTTTTTTGTATTGGAAATGGTCAATTCTTATACAAAAATTCAATATAAGTAGGTAACACTATTTTATATTTTCTCTCTTTAAATGCTGTGAGATCGCCTGGACCCCTGGATATTTACAGCATCTTTTTATTTTATAGTTTGATCAATTGGATCAAACTCCCTCCCTCCCCTCCAATTGGATATGAAATAACTGTCAGTTCTCGCATTCCCTTTTCTCTTGCCTGTCTCCATTCATCTCCTCTATCTGTTTCTCTTTTAGATACATCATATGCAGTTGACATTCACTTTCCAATATCATCTAACACCATCATCTTTTGTTGCATTAATTTTTCCTTAGGCTCCAAATTATCACTGATTCCCTTTTGTTTTCTCCACTCCTTCTCACCATCTTCAGTTCAATAGGACATGCTTACTTTCTAACTGATAAACACAAGAATGTCTGCAGATGCTGGAAATCTAAAGCAACACACACAAAATGCTGGAGGAACTGAGCAGGTCATGCAGCATTTATGGAAATGAATAAACAGTCGGTTTCAGGCTGAGACACTTTGTCAGGACTGACTTGGAAGGGGAAAGATGCCAGAATAAAAAGATGAGGGGAGGGGAAGGACGCTAGCCAGCAGGTGATAGGTGAAGCGAAGTGGGTGGGAAAGGTAAAGGGCTGGAGAAGAAGGAATCTGATAGGAGAGGAGAGTGGACCAAAGAAGAAAAGCAAGGAGAAAAGGACCCGGAAGTGATAGACAGGGAAGAAGAGGTAAAAGGCCAAAGTGAGGAATAGAAAGGGTGGGGGGAAAAGAAGAAATGTTTTTAACAGAAGGAGAGATCACTACTCATGCCATCAGGTTGGAGGCTACCTGCATGGAATATAAGGTGTCGCTCCTCCACCCTGAGGGTGGCCTCACCTTGGCACAAGATGAAACCATGGATCGACATGTCAGAACAGGAATGGAAATCAAAATTTAAACGTTTGGCCACCAGGAAGTTCTGCTTTTGGAGGATGGAACGTAGGTACTTGATGGCTCTCACCAATTTAGAGGAGGCATCGGACACAGTAGATGACCGCAGCAGATTTTCAGGTGAAGTGTAGCCTTGCCTGGAAGGAATATTTGGGGCCCAGAATGGAGGTGAGGGAGGAAGTGCCTCATGAAACTAAATGTCTCAGGTTACTGACTGGAATAATAACTGACTTCCTGTCCACTATGTGATGCTTCCTAACTTGGTAAGTATATCTAGCATTTTTCTGTTTTTGTTTTACAAGTTTGATTCTTGAGATGAAATGGTTATCTGAGAAGGAATGTTTGAATGATTGGTCTCTAGTTATTCTAGTTTCTAAGAGGTGATCCTGTTGAACCACAAGCTTCCAAGGGTTTGGCAAGGCAGATGATGAGAGGATGTTTCTACTCATGAAGGAAATTTGGAACAACAGGCCGAAGTTTCAGAATAAGTGGCTGCCTGTATAGGATAGAGATGAGAACAAATTTCTTCTTTTAGAATTCTCAACTCCAAACAACAGTGGAACTAAATCACTGGACATATTCAAGGCTGACATAGACTTTTCTCAACAGGGGAAATCAAAAATTACAGAAAGGTGGAGCTGCGAGCAGATTGAAATGATCTAGTATTTCATCGATTAGTGGATCAGTCTCAATGAGTCATCTGGCCTATACAGGTTTATATATATTTTTTGTGTTCCACTGATTTTCTTATGCATCTGCCAAATGGGAATGGTTAAGTTATTTATGGAGTATGAGTAAAATTAATGCAAGAGCTGTAGATCAAAATATTTTTATATTTTTAGTAAAACTTTCAAAGCACTTCACCAAAGCATGATCAGGTATCAATTTTTCCGAATCAAAGTTCAAAGTAAATTTGTTATCAAAACTACATATATGTCACCATATATAACCCTAAGGAAATGAATCTCAGGGTTGAATATGGTGACATTTATGTACTTTATAATAAATTTACTTTGAACTTTGATTCGGAAAAATTGATATCAAATCAGTGAAGACATTAAAGTTGGTGAGTATGAAAGTTAGATCAAAAAGAAAGGCATTAGGACTAGTAGATTCATTTTCACAGTAACAAACCTGCCATTCCAAAGTTGGGGGTAGAAAGACAGGGATATATCAGAGTTCACAATTAAATGAAAATAGGGGTAATACTGTAGAGGATTGTAGGATCAAGAATAGGATGGAGATGAGAACAATGAAAAATCTGAGCGCAAAAAATACTAAATTTGATTCACTGATGAAACAAGAGCAAAAGTAGCAAAGAAAACAAGATAATACTACCTTCTCTTGTCTGTGAATTATTGGTAAATTAGTTGAGCTTTCTTAACAGATCGATTGTAACACATTTGTTTTAGAATGCCTGTCAGGCTTTCTAATGTATTAGACGACATGAATGACCAATCTGAAGAACTGTACAGGTCAATAAATCTAGCCTAATTCCTCATTCCAGCAATGCAGGTTGTAGTGGTTACTTGAAAACAAACCAAAACCGCTTAGATACTAAACGCAGGGGATTGATACTGTATGACGTGCTATCAATCTAGTAACCAAGTTCCAATGTTGAAGTATACGTTTGATCCTTTATTAATAAACTAGCCAAACAATTTTGAAATGATAAAACAAATGAAGCTAAAACTAGCGATTTAACAAAATAAACAATATCAGTGTATTAAATGTACTTAAGCGTATTTAAGTGGTCAACAAAAAAAAGACATCATATCCGGCCCACTCTCCAGTTCTACCCAAACTAAACTTGTCTAAAGATGAAGCATGAATATGTAACTAAACTCTTTGTTTCTACCATGCCCCCACCCATGCAACTAACTATCAGTAAATGCGCAACACAAAATACAGTGCAGATAGAAAATAGATATATGGCTCATACACGGGTCACAACTCCTTCAATACACATCCAAATACATTCATATATGATGAGTGTTCCTGATCCTACCATCTTTACAGGCAAATGTTACCCATCTCCCTTTCAATGTTTCTACTAGTTATTTTAAATCCATGCTCTGTTTTTTTAAAATTCTCTCCTAAGGGAGATTGTTAATTTTGCATTAAGGAGGTGCCAATCAATATTAGGGAAGCTGAAGTCAACAACCTTGTTATTTTTGCATCTCACGAAATCTGCTCCTCAGTGCCTCTGTTGCTGTTGGGCGGTGGGGGGGGGGAGCCTATAGAGTGCTCCTGATAGAGTGATTGCCTCATGAAATCTGCTCCTCAGTGCCCCTGTTGCTGTCGGGCGGTGGGGGTGGGGGTTAGGGGGGGAGCCTATAGAGTGCTCCTGATAGAGTGATTGCCTCATGAAATCTGCTCCTCAGTGCCTCTGTTGCTGTTGGGCGGTGGGGGTGGGGGTGGGGAGGGAGCCTATAGAGTGCTCCTGATAGAGTGATTGCTCCCTTTCTGTTTCGGACTTCAACCACACTGACTCAGTAGATGACCCCTCCATGGCATCACCCTTTTCTGTAGTTGTGATACTTTCCCTGATTAACAATGTCACTCCTCCACTGTTTTTACCTCCCTCCCTGTCCAAGTGAAACATCTGAACCTCGTAGCATACAGCACTGTAGCTTCAGATACTACTTGCACTACAATAGGCACATTTCAATCCATCCCATTGACTCCAATTCTGCCCTATCCTTCCTCACATTCTCTCTACATGGTTCATCTAGATGTATACCAATTGCCCCATCCTCTGACTAGTCATTCTACTTCCCATCGTCATACCAGACCGATTTAAACCCTCCCCAATAGCTCTAGCAAATCTGCCCGCAAGGATATTGGTCGCCCTCTGGTTCAGGTGTAACGTGCTTTTGTACAGGTCATACCTTCCACAAAAGAGATCCCAATGATCCACAAATCTGAAACCTTGCCCTACGGTCTTCTGACTCTTCCACCAATCAACCTCTAAGATCTTTACTTCATCCCTCCCATTCCAGGTTTCACCTATCACCTGGTTTTCCTCTCTCCCCTCCTCCCACCTTTTAAGACTACTCCTCAGCTTTTATCTCCAGTCCTGCCGAAGGGTTTCGGCCCGAAACGTCGACTGTAAAAAAGATTACTCCCTTACGCAAGTTCCTCAGCCACACATTCATCTGCCAAATCATTCTATTCTACCCACACTGGCACGTGGCACAGGCAGCAATCCAGACCTTACTAACCTTGAGGTCCTGCTTTTCAGCTTCCTACCTAGCTCCTTATATAATCTCTTCAGGACCTCATCCCTTTTCCTTCTAAGGGCCACTCTTCTTAAACTGCCAACTGCCGAATAAACTATGATATCTCAAGCCCACCAAAAAGTTCCACAAGGCCCCACTCATGTTTTTATCTCTAATAATTCAACTGGATTTTTACCATTATTTTTCTTTTAAAATTTAACCCACCATGGTGTTCTACAATACTCTTACCTCATTGTCAGAGGAGCACTCAATCATATCTGTGGCAAAATTAGCTGTTGTCCTGATTCTTACAAACACCTTCACACCTGTATTTTTCCTGTCCATGTTATACTGAAAATGGAATGAAGTACAAACATTAGAGAATGAAATATTAGGTATTCTTCCAGCTTCAAAACTCTAAGACCAGTGAAGCACCAGCTGTACTGTCAATAAACCAAGCCTCAGTGACTTAAATATTTATTGTCTCGAGTGGTTAAATTGTTAAAGGTCTCAAATACAGATATATTTAGAAACATAGAAAACCTACAGCACAATACAGGCCCTTCTGCCCACAAAGCTGTGCCAAACATGTCCTTACCTTAGAAATTACCTAGGGTTACCCATAGCTCTCTATTTTTCTAAGCTCCATGTACCTATCCAGGAGTCTCTTAAAAGACCCTATTGTATCTGCCTCCACCAGCATTGCCAGCAGCCCATTCCATGCACTCACCACTCTCTGCGTAAAAAAACTTACCCTTAACATCTCCTCTGTATCTACTTCCAAGCACCTTAAAACTATGCCCTCTCATGTTAGCCATTTCAGCCCTGGGAAAAAGCCTCTGACTATCCACACGATCAATGGCTCTCATCATCTTATACATCTCTGTCAGGTCACCTCTCATCCTCTGCTGCTCCAAGGAGAAAAGGCCGAGTTCACTCAACCTATTCTCATAAGGAAAGCTCCCCAACCTAGGCAACATCCTTGTAAATCTCCTCTGCACCTTTCTATGGTTTCCACATCCTTCCTGTAGTGAGGCGACCAGAACTGAGCACAGTACTCCAAGTGGGGTCTGATTAGCGTCCTATACAGCTGCAAAATTACCCCTTGGCTCCTAGATGAAGGCCTATGCACTGTATGCCTTCTTAACCACAGAGTCAACCTGCACAGCAGCTTTGAGTGTCCTATGGACTCAGACCCCAAGATCCCTCTGATCCTCCACACTGCCATGAATGTTATCATAAATACTATATTCTGCCATCTTATTTGACCTACCAAAATGAACCACTTGACACTTATCTGGGTTGAACTCTATCTGCCACTTCTCAGCCCAGTTTTGCATCCTATCAATGTTCTGCTGTAAACTCTGACAGCCCTCCACACTATCCACAACACCCCCAACCTTTGTGTCTGCAGCAAATTTACTAACCCATCCCTCCACTTCCTCATCCAGGTCATTTATAAAAATCACAAAGAGAAGGGGTCCCAGAACAGATCACTGAGGCACACCACTGGTGACCAACCTCCATGCAGAATATGACCCATCTACAACCACTCTTTGCCTTCTGTGGGTATGCCAGTTCTGGATCCACAAAGCAATGTTCCCTTGGATCCCATGCTTCCTTACTTCTCAATAAGCCTTGCATGGGGTACCTTATCAAATGCCTTACTGAAATCCATATACACTACATCTACTACTCTACCTTCATCAATGTGTTTAGTCACATCCTCAAAAACTTCAATCAGGCTCGTAAGGCACGACCTGCCTTTGACAAAGCCATGCTGACTATTCCTAATCATATTATGCCTCTCCAAATGTTCATAAATCCTGCCTCTCAGGATCTTCTCCATCAACTTACCAACCACTGAAGTATGACTCACTGGTCTATAATTTCCTGGCCTCTACCTACTCCCTTTCTTGAGTATGGGAACAACATCCGCAACCCTCCAATCCTCTGGAACCTCCCCCATCCCCATTGATGATGCAAAGATCATCGCCAGAGGCTCAGCAATCTCCTCCCTCCCCTCCCACAGTAGCTTGGGGTATACCTCATCCAGTCCCAGTGACTTATCCAACTGGATGCTTTCCAAAAGCTTCAGCACATCCTCTTTCTTAATATCTACGTGCTCAAGCTTTTCAGTCCGCTGTAAGTCATCCCTACATTCAATGGAGCAAGGGATATTAGTTCAAAGATACAGAGGGCAATCTAAGTTAAGAGAATATTTGAAAATTAGATCCAACACAAATTATTTCAGTAGCCACATCTTTTTAAGATGCCACGAAAATCTGGAGACTTGTCATCCAAAGCTCCAATAACGTAACCTGTACGACTGCCCTGGTGAATGTAGCTTTCCTATGTATGCCGCCTCCATCTTCCAATAGGAGTATAGCAAAAAGTTTTCCGTATGCCTTTCCACACCCCTTCTCACTGAATTATGAACAGCAAAGCCCAGATAAAGCCAGTCTATATGAGTTTAGGATAAGATTGAAGAAGTGTTACCAAAGTATAACTGCTTTCTCTCTCTTTCGCTCTTTAAATTGAAGTATTGAAGACCTCGTCTCCCTCCCCTTCTTCCTCTGGCTCTCCTATTGCATTCAGAGAGCTCCAACTTGCCGCATTGGCATTACCGGGCCAGTGATACCTTGGAAACTATCCCCATGGTAACGGGGCAAGAGTGCTCTGCCATAGTGGATCCTCGCTGGTCTCGTTCAGTGTTATTCACGCGGGTTCCATTAACAGCTCGCGGGCGGGCTGCTTACTCCTCTGCTCTCAGAGGTGACCACGGTTCGTTCCCCAACCCGCGTGCTGAGCGCACGCTGGCGACCGTTGCCACGGCACGGTCGCCGTGGAAACACGACGCGCGGTCGGCGAGGGAACATACCCGTCGTCAGGAGGTATCCCTGATCTGAGTCCCTTCGCTGAAGTGTTGCCGTTCCCGTTCGGTGTGGTGATTTGTTCAAAGGGAAGTGAAGGAGGGAAAATAAACACTTTGCCAGAAGAGCCCAGAACAAAACATATCTCTGGCCGTGGCAACAATAAATCACTGCCGATGCTGGAAGTCTGAAATAAAACAGAAAATTCTAACGAACAGTCGACTGACGCATTGACTTGATTCCCTCTCCATTCACCCCGTCTGACCTGCCGCGGATTTCCAACATATTCTGCTTTTATCCCTCCAGTAATGTTATTTAACTAGTTTTAGGTGGGGGAGTTTAGCCTGTGTGGAAATCTCGATCTTCAGTAAGCAAGAACAAAATACGAATTGCTGGAGATTTTTTTGCGAGTCAGGCAGAAGTTGGGGAAGAGGTTCCTGCATTAGGAATAAGCGCTGTTTCACTAACGAGAAATTGCGCGGGATTTATCATTGCGCTGAGTTGCTGAATTCTATGTGCATATAGAAGCATTTATAAACCTATTAAGATCTCTCGTATCTTAATAAACTGGCTAAACTGGTGGTAGTGGTAGTGGTCCCGGTGGTGGGTGGGGGGGGGGGGAGTGGTTCTGGGAGCAAGACATCCATAGTGCGCCCATGTTTAGTTGGAATGCCGGAGGGCAGGAATGTGACCCACTACATCCGAATCGCTAGATACCAGCAGGGAGATACCGCAGGTGGCGAGATGTGGCCTGCAAGAAAATAAAACCAGAAAATACTGGAAATGCTCAGCATGCCGGGTCTTATCTGTGGGAAGAGGAAGAGAACCGGCGGTTCAGGTTCAAGATTTTACTCATAAATCTGGACGATTAGCGGGCTTGGATTACACACTATTGCAGTAGAGCTGCTAGGACTTGATGTTTCAATCCCTATGGTAAATTGGCACTCTCGATGTTGGCAGTGGGTTTGGAGTGGTGACAAGGAGGGAGGGTAGGTACGTCATCGGGGTCATCAGGTGAGCACCCTCCTTCTTTGACGTTTGGTTCATAAGCCCATGACGTCTCCAGAGGGCTCAACAGTGCTACCTGGCGTCCCAGATACACCCCCCTCAGTTCCATATCCTCCTGTCTTCATCTTGCAGCCCAGTTTTTGTCTTTCCTTTTCACCCAAATCCAATTGCTGCTTTCTTCTGCTGCATTTGACAAGGACTTGATTGCTTGTTGGAGGGAGTAACCCCTCACCCCCATCTTCTTCAATAGACTGGTGGTAGATGTAGCATCGAATCCCCTGCATCCCACTTCTACAGGGAAAATCTTGGTCTTCCTGCCATTCTGGGCAGCTTCAGTTGCCAGTTCGGAGTACTTGGTCTTTTTCCTCTCATAAGCTTCTTCGACACCATCTTCCCATGGTACTGTCAATTCCACAACATATGCCAGCTTGGCTGTTATGGACCACAGGACCACGTCTGGCCGGAGTGTTGTAGCCGCAATGTCTGGGGGAAACACAAGCTTTTTTTCCAAGCCCACGTCCATTTTCCAATCCCGAGCAACCTGCAGAGTGCTTATATCTTTTGATGTTATGTGGTGCTCTGGAGGTTGGCCTGCTGGTACAAATCGTGTAATGTGGACATTTCCTGCCGATGTTTGGAATAAAGTTTGAAGTTCAATTTCAAAATGTCACCATAACAAATCGAACCATTTCAGTTTTTAGCTGCTGTGTTTCTTTGTAATGGCACTTACATGCTGGGCTCAAGAGAGACCCTCTGTAACGATAACACTGAGGAATTTAAACTTGCTGGCCCACTCCAGCTCCTATCCCCCAATGAGGACTAGCTTATGGGCGTCTGGTTTCTTCCTCATGAAGTTATAATCAGCTCCTTGGTCTTGCTGACATTGAGTGAGAGTATTGCTTTACCACCTGTATTTGGCTGCCAAGGTCAGTGTTTGGCATTTCTTCCCAGAACTCATCCATTAGTGTGTCATAAGGGGGGCGCTGGTGAGTGGACCCAAATGCAAGACACAGACACTGAAGTACAAGGAACAGGACTTGACTAGAGTAGGGACGTGACAGGATACAGACAAGGAGCAGGGACAAGAACGCAGACTTGGGCTAGGACATTAACTAGACAGGGAACCTGGACAAGGAACGATGAACTACGAGCCTGGGCTTGGAGTCTGAGCCAGAGACTGGACAAGGACCCAGAACCTGAGTCTTGCCTTGGGCTCAGACCCCAGAACCGGGCAAGGACATGACATGAGTACAGCACAGGACATGGCTGGGGTCTTGAGGCTGGAGACTGCAGGCTGGGGTCCTGAGGCTGGAGGCTGCAGGCTGGGGTCCTGAGGCTGGAGGCTGATAACTCGGAGGCTGGAGCTCAGAGACAGACTGGGAACTGTACATCAACATAGAGCTGAGACTTATCCTTCGAAAAGCTGGGACTCATCTTTAACACGACACTAACATGAGACTGGGCAGTACATAGACATAGAGCCGGGGCTTATCCTTAGACAAGCCGGGACTCAACTTTATCTCCACACCAAGGT
This sequence comes from Mobula birostris, assembly GCF_030028105.1. Lineage (NCBI taxonomy): Eukaryota > Metazoa > Chordata > Chondrichthyes > Myliobatiformes > Myliobatidae > Mobula > Mobula birostris. The sequence goes on along the minus strand of NC_092370.1, from coordinate 112,196,614 downwards.
GGGACAGGTCCATCCGTCGGGTAACAGCAGAACGGCCGGACTTACCCAACAGAGGCAAAGACAAGACAAGACAGGCCCCCCTCCCCCGCAGGGCAATGGCAGAACGGCCTGACTTACCCCACAGAGGCGAGGACAAGAAGAGACAGATCCTCCCGCAGGGCAGCGGCAGAATGGCCTGACTTACCCTACAGAGGCGAGGACAAGAAGAGGCAAACACCGAAGAATGACAGACAGTTCCATCTCTGCATCGGGGTTGCTCCGAGTCACAGTTACGGCCAGCAACCTCAGCTGGCTATGGAAACAGCCAGATCCCTACCTAACTCGGAGTGGCTGATGGCCACTCAACTGGCCCAGGAAACGGCTGAATCCATACTGCAAAGACAGCTCCGACTACCGACAGCAAGGCTTCATGAAGCGATGGTTCTCCAACGTGGCCTAAAGGTGGCAAATAGCCGCTCTAACCTTCCACCGGCAGGTTGCTCCCAGGGGATCTTGACAAGACAAACCGGCAGCCCACACTTGAACCAAGGCTACTTATATTCCAAGCCCCAAAATGGGAATCAGATGCCTATGATTAACCCAACCGAAACAAAGGAGAACTGGAAGACCTGGAGTCTGAGTCCACGGACCAGACCGTGAACCGGTATGCGGACTTCACTGACCGGACCGTGACATAGTGAATTTGTGGTCCTACTTTCAGAGACAGAGTCAAGTTTATTATCTCTGATATTTGTTGTGAAATTGTTGTTTCGAGGCAGCATTATGGTGCAAGAGGTAAGAATTATTATAAGTTATAAAAATAGTGCAAAAGAGGAATAATGAGGCAGTGTTCATGGACTGTTCTGTAATCTGATAGTTAGAAATCTTGATCTTGATCAACTGGGTAAGTGAGTTGAGGAACGGGATGTGGAGTTTAATTCTGGTAAGTGCAAGGTGTTGTATTTGGGAAGACAAATCAGGTTAGGACTTTCACAGTGAATTGTAGGACCCTGTTGTTGTAGAACAGAAACACCTAGCAGTACAAACACATGGTTCCCTAAAAGTGGTGTTGCAGGTAGACAGGGTGCTGAAGAAGGCTTTACACATGTTGGCCTTCATCAATCAGAGCACTGAGTGTAAAAGTTGGTATGTTATGTTGCAGTTGTACAAGATGTTGCTGAGGCCACATTTGGAATATCGTGTTTGGTTTTGGTCACTCTGCTTTGAAATGCCCAGAGAGACTGCAGAAGACATTTGCAAGATGTTGCTGGGCTTTCAGGAACTGAATTATGGAGAAAAATTGAGCAGTTTGGGATTTCTTTCACTGGAGCATAGTAAAGTGAGGGGTGATATTATAGAGGTGTATAAAACTATGAGAGGCATAGACAGGTTGAATGCTCATAGACTTTTTCCCATGGTTGGGGAATCGAGCACTGGAAGGCATTGGTATAAGGTTAGAGGGGAGATTATTTAATAAGAACCAGAGGTGCAACTTTTTCCACTCAGAGGGTTCAAAGGGCAACACCAATAAACAATAATATGTCATTGTATTCTTAATTCAAGTTTAAAGGTTAAAGGTTCACTTATTATCAAAGCATGTATCCATATACAACTCTGAAATTCATCTTCTGCAGATAGTCACAAAAAAAGAAAGAACATGAAAATCATTCAGTGAGAAACATCAAACACACCCCCAACATGCACAAAAACGTCATCCCGATCATCAACCCCCAAACCCCCTCCCCCGCACAAAATGGAGCAAGTACATTGTCCACCAAACAACCCCTCCTCCGCACAAAAAAGCTAACAATACAATAAGAATATTAACCACCAACCAGAAAAGGAACGGGCGAAAAAACACGGACATAAAAACCATAAGTCTGAAAAAGTCCACAGCCCATAAACGCAATAGTCCAATCCAGAAACGCAGAACCATGAAACATCCTCCGACATTCATTGAAAGAGAGGGACACCACACAAGGCAGCAGTCTACCCACCTACCACAGCGAGCCACACAGCAATAAGCTGCTCTCAGGTTCCTTCTGCGGCACTGATTGAAAGGCAGACAGTCAGGGCCGAACTCAGTGTTATTATATGGAAAGGGTGATCATTATATCGAATGAGTGGCCAGAAGGAATTGGTTGAGGCAGGTACATTAACAATATTTGAAAGATAATTGGATGGTACACAGATACGAAAGGTTTAGAGGGATAACGTGGAAATGGAAATAGCAATAGCTCAGATTGAAATCTTGACTGACCTGGAGCAGTTAAGCTGAAGAGCCTGTTTCTATGCTGTATAACTCTGTTAGCTAGATTGACACTCTGGTGCAGGAAATAGTTGCTGCACTGTCAAACATGCAATCTCTTTAAAGGTCTTCAAACTGACAGCCTATCTCTCAAGTATTCACAGAGCTGAGATATCCAGTCCAATATTTGTTCCTCAGCCACCTTCATTAAAACAGAGTGGCTTAGAGGTTCATTCAAGTTCAACAAGCATTGGAGAACAATACTAATTGTTTATTACATTCCATGCCACTAGCCATTTTGGCCTGAGCCTACTAGTTGCAAATGAAATTTCATTAGGTGCTATCAAATGAACAGTACAAAAGGACAGTACAGGCAGCTGTGGAGGCCAAGTCTTTGGGTATATTTAAGGCAGAGGTTGGTAGATTCTTGATTAGTCAGGGCATGAAGTGATACGGAGAGAAGGCAGGAGATTGGGCTGAGAGAGAAAATGGATCAGCCATGATGAAATAACGGAGCAGACTCAATGGGCTAACTGGCCTAATTTTGCTCATATATTTTATGGTATAGCACTGCAGGGTGTGCAAAGGAAAACAGGTTGAGTTTGGGCACTACAGGAGAAAGAAGTGATGAGGAGAGGCATATTGAGGAATTGCTTTAAAATAAATTAGTAGGAAAATTAAACAAAATGCTGAAAATACTGAGCAAGCCAGGAAAAAGTGGTGGAAAAAAGTTAATTAGCTTGTGGGGTAAATGCTCGTTTGTCAGTACAACATTTTAATTAAGTAGGGTGTGCGTGAATTGACTTCTCAGTAGTCGTACAGCTGAAATGTACAGGATGTGATGGCATTTAATGAGATCTTGTAGGCTTTTTGCAGAATAATCCAGTCTGTTCTTTAACAACACTCTACTCTGCCTGTAAATTATTTCCCCTTAAATTCCCACCCAATTCTCATTTAAAAACCATGCATGATTAATTCTGTTTCTGCCACCCTTTATAGGCGGCGAGGTCCATATCATAGCCACACTCAATATAAAGTAAAATCCTCACAATCTGCTTGTATCTCATGGACTTTAAACTTTAAATCAAGTTTCATCGGCCACTTGGTCTCCCATTCTGACTGCCTTTCTATGGCCTCTTCAAATCCATTATTGTCCTTCTCAATGTTTACCACATCCTCAACAAGTTTTGAAATTTTATTGTGCACATCCATATCCAAGTCATCAGTACAGGTGTCCTGGCGCTCACCCTGGGAAACTCCACATACCAACATCCTCCAGTCTGAAAATTCACTGTGTCTACAACTTCCTGCTTTCTTTCATTATGCCAATGACTTATCAGTACTGCTACTGACCCTTTTATTCCATGTGATTCAATTTTTCTAACTAGAGTCCTGTGTGGGACTTTGGTCCAAACAGTTATTAGGAAAGATTTGACATGTAAAACGTATTGTAAAACACAGCAAAGGGCCTATGATGTTTTGCTGAGCAAATTAAACTAGTAAGTCGATAGACAACCTATTGACCTTGCCCCCTCTTGCCTTAACTGCATACTTCCTAGTATTATAGATTTTGGCCATGGGGAAAGAAAGATACTGGCTGTCTATTTATGCCTCTCAAAATCCAATAAGCTTCTAATGGTGCCCACTCAGTCTCTGTCACTCCAGAGAAAATGACCCAAGTTTGTCCAAACACTCCTCATAGCACATCCCTTTAATCCAGGCAGCATCCTAGTAAATCGCTTCTGTGACCCCTCCAAAGCCTCCACATCTTTTCTATAAAAGCGTGACCAGAAGTGAATGCAGTACACCAGATATGGCCCAGCCAGAGTTTTATAAAGCTGCAACAGAGCACCTCTTTCTCCCTTATTAGGGAGAGAGAGAGCCCGTGCTGTGTCGAATGCCGGGTGAACAAGTAGTCTTTGGAGTACTGCAAGTCTTTGTCTTTGCTGTTGCTTTGCTCATGCTTGAGTGCTTGGTGGCGGGTGGCGATGCTTTTTTTTTTGTCGGTGGTGGCGGGGGGGGGAATTGGTGCTTGCTGCAGCTTATGCACGGGAGGGAGGGGAGCTGGGGGGAGGGGTTCTTTGGGGGTTCTAACATTTAACTGTCGTTCATTCTTTGGGGGAACTCCTCTGTTTTCGTGGGTGGTTGCGAAGAAAAAGCATTTCAGGATGTGTGTTGTATGCATTTCTCTGACATTAAATGTACCTTTGAAACATAACTTCCTGACTCTTGACGTCGAAACTAACATGTCTTCTTTGCCACCCTATCAAGTTGTGCAGCCAGTTTTGAGGAGCTATGGAGGAACACAAGATCTCTCTGTACATCCTTGCAGATAAAGGCTTTGACATTAACTGTGTACTGTCCTTTCACATTTGATCTTCCAAAGTGCAACGCCTCATACTTAGACAGATTAAACTCCATGTGCTATTTCACTGAGCATATCTGCAACTGATCTATATTCTGGTGTATATTTTGGCAATTTTTTACATTATTCACAATTACACTATCGTAGTATTGTCTGCGAAGTTTAAAAAAAACACCCGTCCATGTTTTCATCCAAATCATTGATAGCTAACACGAACAGCAGAGATCCCATTATGGATCTCTGCGGAACACCATTAGTCACAGATTTCCAGCCTGAATAAGTCCCATCAACTGTACTTCAGCCGATTCTCAACCAAAATGGCAAAGTTACTGTGGAGCCCCTGCGTCTCAATTTTCTGGATAAACCAGCCATTTGGGACCTTGTCAAACATTTACTATGTTCCCTTCATCAACATTATTACTACAATGACTGCTCTTAAAAACTAGTTGAAGAGCACCTGATAGTGATGATAAAAGACACAAATATTTTTATTTTGTTGGGGAAGTTTGTGTAACCACTACATGATGCTTATTGTTGAACACTTTGCTTCATTACATTTCCAATTTGAAGCTGACACTTTCCTTTACACTACTAATCCTTAACAGAACATCTCACGGGAAGGGATAACGTAGAAACATAGAAACAGTACTGAACAAAAATAGGTCACCTGGCCAAAATGCTTGCACTGACCATGATTCCAAATTAAATAAATCTCATTTTCAGGCACATGATCCATACCCTTCTATTCCCTGCCTCAGACGTGTCTGTCTCAATGCCTCTTAAACATTGCTATCTTATCAGCTTCCACCACTTCTGCAGAAGCACATTCCAGTCCATAAGACCATAAGGCAAAGAAACAGAATTAGGCCACTCAGCCCATTGAGTCTGTTCCACCATTCTATCATGGCTGATTTATTATCCCTCTCAACACCATTCTCCTGCCTTCTTGTAACCTTTGATGCCCTTAATAACCTATCAACCACTACTTTCAATATTTGATAGGTTTCAGTGAAAGCCCCCTTACCTACTATGTTACTCACACATCTCTTTTAAACTTTCCTTCTCTCATCTTAAACCTATGCTTCCACCCTGATTCTGACTAATCTGCCCATTTATGACTCACATTATTTTATATACCTCAGTCAGGTCATCCCTCAAGTATCTGATGCTGCAGGGAAAACAATCCAGGTTTGTACAACCTCTCCTTGTCCCTCCTCTCAAAGCCTCCACTTTCCTCTCAAAATATGGCATCCAGCCTGCAATAAATACACAAACAAGAGAAAATCTGCCGGTGCTGGAAATCTGAGTATAACTCTTGGTTCCGCTAGCGGCTTAATATAGGGGATGACAGCCCCCTCCCCCCCCCCCCCGGCCTGGCCAAACTTAAGAAATCTTGTTTGGGTGGATGCTGCGCGATGTGTCCCGTTACAAATCAGTACCCTGAAATAACAAACAGTACACAATATGCGATTAAACGATTGAGCTTCATAATTCTTAATTTGACGATATGGTTAGTAAAGGAAACAAAAAAAAGAAAGAAAAAGGGCCCATTCTCATGAAACAGTCTAATGCACAATGTTGGAGCTCACTGATAAGGCCGTTCGTCTACCATCAACCTCCTCTGATCGTCGCTGACCTTCGGACCCTTGCTCCAAGTCCACTCCGTCCAGCGGTCTACCATCTCTCTCTCTCTATTCGCGTCTTCTCTCCTCATCTCTCCCCGGCAAAAGACAGCAAATTCCCAGCTCTCAGGCACACAAGGAATAACATCCAGCTCATTGGCTAACATGCTCTGTTATCTCTAGTCATAACCAAAACATTGCTGCTACAGAGAAACCATTACCTTCGCAGTGGACCATTACAGAGAAGCCACCCAAATGAGATTTCTTAAGTTTGGCTGGCCAGGGTGGGGGGGGGGGGCTATCATCCCTATATTAAGCTGCTAGCCGAAGCGAGAGTTACAATTGTGGGGGCTCGTCCGGGATAAAGCATCAGCATCAATGTTCCTGCTTCCCGACCAGTATTTCAGGCTGATCTCCAGGGTCCTGAGCATGTCTAAGAAGGTCTGATTAAACCTCTCTAGCTGGGGATCACCCTGCAGGTGATAGGGCGTGGTCCTCGACTTCTCGACTCTAAGCATGCCCAGTAACTCATGGATGAGGATGCTCTCGAAATCCCGTCCCTGATCACTATGTATCTGCCTGGGAAGGCCAAAATAGATGAAATACTTCTCCCATAACACTTTTGCCACCATAGACGCCCTCTGGTCCTTGGTAGGAAAAGCCTGAGCATATCTGGTGTAGTGGTCTGTGATGACTAAGACATTTGCTGTGTTGCTAGCATCGGGTTCTATTGACAGGAAATCCATACACACCAGGTCCAGAGGCCCAGCACTCTGCAAGTGGGAAAAGGGAGCTGCCAGTGCAGGCAGTGTCTTCCGCCATATGCATCGAATGCATGACTTTCAGTATTCTTCGACCTCCAATTTCATCCAGGGCCAGAAAAAAACGGTCTCTGAGCAGTCCATAGGCCTCTTCCACCCCCAAATGTCCAGAATCACCATGAAGTGGCTTCAATGCAATTGTCCGATACTTCTCCGGCAGAACCAGCTGGCAACATCAAGGTTGGTCTGGGGGTGACGTGACCTGGTATAAGATCTGGTTCTTCAACTCCAACCTAGGCCATTCTTGCAGTATTGGAGGCACTGATGCGTGGTTCGTCTTCTCCGCCTGAGCTATGTCTCCCTTTTAGATCGCTGCCCAAATGATACCAATGCCCTCGCTGAGCAGCTGCCACTTCCCCAGAACTCAATTCCGGCAGCTGATTTGTCTTCAGAGCAGTCAGGTTACAGTAAACCTGGGGAATGGCGTCATCAGAAGCTCCCAGTTGATCCATTGCTCAATCCTGCTGGGAGACTGAGTTCTCATAAGGAATTTGGGGCTACCTGGAAATAAATTGGCTGATTGCTGGGCGGCTACACCCTATGTGGTGGAGAGTCAGATGCCAAACCTACCAGTCTTCTGGGTAAAACCCAACAGTGTGTTACACGAGCAACACGCACAAAATGCTGGAGGAACTCAGCAGGCCAGGCAGCATCTATGGAATAAGGTACAGTTGACGTTTAGGGCCGAAACCCTTTGGCAGGACTCACAATAAATACACAAATGTGGCCTAGCCGAAGTTTTGTATAGCTGCAACATGAAATAGAGAACTAATGACATAACCATTGTGTCTTGTTGCTTAAGTCAATGTTTTGATTGACCATTTTATAGGATATTCTTGCTTATCTTTCCAGTGGTTTACTTTATAAAGTGCCCTGAGATGGTTTTCAATGTCAAAGGCATATATTAAATTGTGTTGTGAATCTGAGAATATGAGTGGATATGTCTTGCATACAGTTGAATTGAATTTGATCATGAATTGAAAATTTCCCTTGAGGAGGTATATTTGTGAACCACCTGGGATTATATGGCAGTTTAAAACTGTCATGGATACTTTTACTGACACCAGCATTATATTTTCAGAATTCAAATTCTCTATTTTCATAAAGGGATTTGAAATGTAGTCGTAGTACTCAGGCCTCTGGTTTTCAATTTAGGAGCATAATCTATTTATTGCAATATCTGCTACAGTCGAACAGCTAATCCTATAGAAGTGGAGAGAATTTATCTCAAACTATACTGTACCTAACAGAAAGCTTTGAAACTCTTCTCCAAGTATTTTTTCATGTTTTTATTTAAAGGAGGAAATGAGAGAGGAGCAACTGGAGTAGTAATAATAAATGACAATGAAAGAGGAAACGAAACATTAAAAATGAGGAATTAAGAGGAGCAAATGAATGCGAGTATTGACAGCTTTAGAAATCTTTCCAAACCTTCAAACTTTGCACGATAACTTCTCAACAAATACAAGGGGAATCAAATGGAAGATTTAAAATACATTTTTATATATTTTCAGTGTTTTTCAAAGCAAAAGTTCAAGTCACAAGCAATAAGAGAACAGATGCAGGTCAATAGAAGCCCATCAATTTATAAATTTAAGGCACTTTCTCCTTTTTGTAAAAAAGAATTTATTTCTCTCTCTTGCTCTCTCTGTCTCACACACAAAACATAAAATAAAGAAATTATTTCACTTCTACACAGATTTATTGCGATTCAAAAAACTTGATGTCTCTGGAATGTACTCAGTAAAAGTCTTGTTTGCAGTCAGGCAGTGGAGTAAACACAAATAGAGAAACTTCAAATCCATATTGCTGTTTTATCTCACCTAATTTCAGATGTAACTTGGACTGAAAATTGTCCTACAGCTAAATACCTTGATAATTGTTGCTGTCAAATTGACAGATTCCACACTCTCCCACCAGCCCCCCCACCCACCAAAAATACCAGTACAAAATCTTATTCCCACCTCCATCTTCTTCTTCTTCTCCTCCTTCCTTGCTGAAGTGTAGTTTCGTGACTGCCTTGAGTCATCTGACTTTATGATTTAGGCTTGCCACTGTCTCATTGCTTATTTGTATAAGCTTGGGCACTTAGTCCTGTGCTGACAGCAGAACCCAGTGTCTACTTATGCAAGGGGACTTCATAGCAATGATAACCTATCCAGTGGTCAGGAGTAGTAACCATAAACCTTTCCCAACTCCTAATGCTAGAGTAATGAGGTCAGTTTTAGTCACTCCTAACCTTAGCTGAAAGGAATACTTCAGGGGTAAAAACTTGCTTCCTTAATCTACAGTCTCTTGCCACCATAGTGCTTAGAGTGCCCTTTTTGGGAGTCGGTGTTAACCTGGTATGTGCACTACAGCAGTGATGATAAGGTTTAGGTGAAGAATGCTGGTAAATTGTTCCCTTTTTCTTAGGTTAGATTTTACTAAATTGATGTTAATAAGCAATCAGAATAGCAATTTTGGAAACAAAATATGGGGGGTCTTGGTTGAGAGAATTGATAAAACCAAAATGTATGCATAAATTTGGGTCACTGGGCTCACTGTTAGCTTCCATTCCAAATCCTTTATCTCAACTGTTGTCTTAAAAGTCCACGAGTCTAAAGGCATTAACACTCTACCAGCATCATGAAGGGAGTTCTACACATTATGGGGAACATCAGCACATGCAAGAGCTTTTATTTTTGGTGCTGGCTCCTCTACCTACGAAGCAAAGATTTCAAAGATGAGGTATTCCCATTTCTTTGATAAGGAAAGCAAATGTCTGGAGATTAACAGCCGTCAGTGATGTACAGGCTATTGAGGATGGTAGTTCTGAGGCCCACCATTGGTCTTCAGTCCTTCTTAAAAATTATTGGTGGGAAATCTTCTAGGACATATAGTTAAGCTATTCATTATAATGCTATTAGACAGGGGTGTCCAATATTTTAACTCAGCAGCAATGATGAAACAATATTGTATGTACAAATCAATGCATGCAATTTGGATAAAATGTTAGAGATGATGATGTTCCCAAATTCATGAATCCCTGTCCTTCTAGAGCAGGGGTTCCCAACTTGGTGTCCATGGACCCTTGCTTAATGGTATTGGTCCTTGACATTAAAAAAAAGTTGGGAATCCCTGTTGTAAATGTTGAAAATTTTAGTTTGGGGAAGGTTGGGGGATGGTTGCTGTTGATGAAACTATAAAACCCAATAAAAAGGCACGTGGACTTAAACCCATTTCCTATTAAAATTACACATTCATTAAAGAAGAAAATGAAAATATTTTGAAGGTGTGCCAAATCTTATTGTAGGGTACAGATATAGAGAAAATAATTAAGCTAGAGGAGGATATTTAAATAGTAGCTACTTACTATGAGAAATGAAATGAGGACCTCATTTAGATTAATGGCAGGAGAACAATTCTCCACTTCCATTTCAGTAGCATTTATAACCAAGTTAATGTGCAAAACTAAAATACATTAAGGCAGCTCAAATCAGATCTTTCAATATCTGGGACCTTTCACCCTTCCATTTCTGTCCTGAGCATGTAATTTAATTCCAGCATCTTGTGACACTAATTTTAGCCAAATGCCCATTCATAAAACCTGAGCTGAACGAGTGAGCACCAAAAGATTGTTTAAACTCGAGGATTGGCACATTTGCTCAAGCCCATCCTCAAGTGGCTCTATATTAAGAGATGGAAATCTAGCGGAATCTCCCTTTGTTTCCTTTACCATTCAAGTTGGTAGAGATAAATTGTAGATGTCCAATTTAATTGTACTTGGTCTAAGGTGATTCAAATGACTTCCTGTATATTATTTACCACTCAAAACAATTCAATTTAGATTCTCAAACCAATCAGGAACCTAGATCCAAATACTTAAATCTGTTTTATTTTCAGTTCAAGAAATTAACCTTATTCTCAGTGAAAATTTATACTACAGCATAGTTGTAAGATTGAGAATAGAGAAAGGGAAAATATCACAAACTAATGACGGAAAGGTTTAATTTGAAAGTTGATAGATTGCAGTATGATTGGAAGGTTCAAACTTTCAGAGTTCTACAGCCTTGTAAGAAACATGTTGGACAAAAAAAAACAATCAGTATCTTAAGATACAATGTAAACATTTTAAGAACACGAGAGGAAATTGTGTGATGTTAGATTAAAATTTTGAAGCACAGGGAAAATTGCTGGAATTTAAAGAAATGAATTGCCACCCTGGTCGCAAATTGGAAAAGGCACTGTTGTAGTAATAGTTATCTACAATGAATAACTCTGAATATTGATACTGGTTATCATTCTTTGTAGAACATAAATTGACAGAGGATAATATCGGCAATTCATCCTTTCAATGAGGGAATTTAAAAATAATCCAATGCGAAGAAAGTCACAGCCCGCAGTTTAGTCTCTTTGGTAGAAGTGTGGCATCAAAAGAAAATGCTGCAATCAAACACAAGAGCAACTACGCCATCACACCAATTTCCTCTCTACTACTATCTTTCAATCCAAACTGCAGTTCTATCAATAGGAAAGGGTGCCTGAAACAGCCCCGGATTCAAGAGTCCTTAATCTAACATTGTATGACATTCAATATCAACAGTAGACGTTCACAATGGGCAAATTTATAGTAGAAAAGTAAATAATGCAAAAACAATTGTTATGTAACAAAAGGCAACTTGTTACAGGGAGCAACTTAATAGGTAAAGATAATTCAGCGCAAATGTTTTAAATTTGAGTGATATGTCTTATTGTGTTTATAACTTTCCCAATATGATTAAAAAAGTCAAAGATACAGATGAATTATAAAATAAAATTTCCATCCCTCAAAAAATCGAGTTATTAACCTCTCTGAACAAATCATACTACAAATTACAGTAGTTTGCACTGTGCAGATAGAAATTGCCAAAGGTTGACAATTCCATGTGAAAAAGGTTTAAAAATCCTTGAATTATTTAAGGCATCAGATCCTTTTCCACTTTTCTTGTAAACAATGAACCCTTTAAATCTCTCAGATTCAAATAGGTGCTTTGGTTGCTGAAAGCAGCTCATCACATTGCTGACGAAGACACACAACCTGTCACCTCTCCAGCCTTCCAGCTCTGCTCAGTTTTCATTTATTTCCTTTTAAATAAATAAAGTTTTTTGATGAATGTAACAGGAAGTAGATTCTTGGTGGAATTTAGCTCATCGTATTTGAGTTTTACTTTGTGTTTATGTCAGTCTTATTGTACTCTGTTTCTCCAAATGTCACTTGAGCCATCCGTTTGGTGGAACCCCACAACCGCCTGGTGAACTGACCTGAACGCATCTGAAACAAGATAATACACTGAAATAAGAGATATTGCTTTCAGCAGTCTAAATCCCTTACCCCTCTTTCTTAAATGTGCTGGCCATTAATAAGCCATTTGGTCTTTGTATACAGCAAATCAGCAGTATGATCTGTCTCTTGACCATTCAATACACAAGACAGACCAGAGTCAGGATGCTGGAAGTTGGAGGGCTCTTTCAATAATCTTAGGAGTACCCCAAGTCAACAAAGGTCAGGTTTTAAACATTTTTTTTTAAATCCCTAAAAAGTGCCAGAATTCCATTAGAAATGACTGAAGCATTCCTTCAAAAGGCGGCTATTGGAGAAGGGGGTGAGAGTTGTTTTATATTTAATCAGAACAGAATGTTTGATTCATGTTCAGGACATTACACACCAACTCAATTGCAGCTAGAAGGAAATAAATTCAATCTCTTTCTTAATGAGTTTGAACCTACATCATGAAATTAAACAAACTGGAACACTGGCCCAGTAGGAGGTGATTCAAGCCTATTGAAACCATTTTATCATTCAGTTAGATCATATATTAAATGCAGGTGCTTGAGTCAATTTTGTCTGCCACTGAAGAAGACATAATGAAGGCATTATGGTCTGAGACCTTTCCAGCCAGTTTAGAGGGTCTCATGTTCACAGCTAGACTTCTCTGTGAGACACTATTTTAACAGGCTAGCCTTCACTTAGAACTCAGGCCTCCTACAAGCACATCCTCAATCATACTGCTCTCTCAATCAATGTCAAGTTCATGGAAACACCTCAGGATTATTCTTGGCTGCCACTGCTGATCTGTGTCCCATCTAAGTCTGTGTGTCACTGTCGTATTAAGAAAGTCATCCAAGTTTCATGCTCATGGACAGAAAACTTCATCTATTTTCCTTTAGGTCTTCAGAAGGAAGCAGAACTGACACTTTAATTGGCTATAACTAAAGGTTTCCACAAAATGCAGGTTTTCATACACTGCACCCATATCATGTTTCTCTTCACAGACACCTCCCTGGAGTATCTGGCCTGGTGGGTTTACATGGACCCCAGCAAAGAAGAGATGTATCTTTTGGCCTGTGTTCTCCACCAACAATCCAGACCCTGAGGCCTTGGAAACACTCTCTTTCCCATCATTATAGATGCTAATTTTGAATCTGCACTGTAGCTGGTAAAGTACTGCTTGTATTTTGCCCCCCTTAAAGAAGAGTTTGTGAGTTTGCAGCTGCAAGATTACGTGCTGCCATTTGTCAATAGATGAATGGAATAGGGGATGCTAAAACTGAAACAGAGTTGATTCACGTGGGAGTTCTGACATTGCAGTTTTGTAAATTTTGCAATGTAAAATAGTAATGGAAAATTGTAAGTATAAAAGGAATTTCTAAAGTAATAGCTTCTTGTTTGTGTTCAGTGATGCTGTATAAAAGTTGGCAGGGATGACTTACTTCTCTTTAAACTTTCTAAAAAATACAGTTATATTTTGGTAACTTCCAATATAGCACCATCTATCAATATTGCGCCTTTTTTTTTAGCCGAGATTATATTTTCAGTGTGTGTCTTGAACCTATTACCTCAGTTTGCCCACTTGATACACATTGACACAGATCAGATAAACAAATTCTAAGCATTTGAAGTTAAGATGTTTCCACCCCTCTATTTTTAAACTCTCCTGAAAATCTACCTCTTTGAGTAGGCTTTTAATCATGTCACCTAATTAGTTTATTTTAAGCTTGAGGTTAACTTTTATAGCTAGAAGTGCATTTTGGATGTTTTCTGACATTAAAAAAAGCTAAATAAATGCAAGTTGATTAATTACTGGTATCCCACCCACATTCCTGTACATTTTTCATTACTGTCCTCACCGTAGAAGGCCTTCCTGATGCCACCACAATCAGTTTCCCATCATTCAAACCAACGAGAATATGGCTGTTATCTTTGGTAACAGAGACGCTGTGGATGGGAACCTTCATGACCATTGGTTGCATTGCACTCTTCAAACTGAAAATAAAATTGTAACAAATTAATATATCTGGCCACAGAGAATGTCATTCAAGTTTTGTTTATGTTCTTAAGAGCAGGATTAGACAAGCAATTCATTCCCTAAATCCTATATTGGCATTCAACGAGATCACGACTGATTTGTAACTCAGTTCCATTTCCTCAGCTTTAGTCCACATCCTTGAACAAAATCCCTTGAGGTTCAATGTGGAAGCTTATTTTGAAAAAGAATCCAGAGACTTTTGAGGAAGAAAATTACAAGAACAAAACTTGGAAGAATTTGTAAGAAAAATTATAAGAAGAAATTACTAGAAGGGAAAAAAGCCAGATAACTACTGGACATAAGTCAGGAAACTATAGGTCCATGAGTCTGACATCAATGGTGGGTAAATTGTTGGGGGGGGGCAGGAGGGGTGAGTGGGTGTGGATTCTGACAGACAGGATCCAGGAATACTTGAAGAGAAGGGTCTGACTCAGAACTGTTGGCACGGCTTAGTGCATGGGAATTTGAATCTGGCAAATGTCTTGGAGTTTTTTGAAGGGATAACCAAGAGAATAGAAGAGGATAGGGCAGTGGATGTTGTCTATTTGGACTTTAGGAAGGCCTTTGACAAGGCCCCTCCTGGCAGATTAGTCTGGAAGATTAAAATGCTTGGACCCCAGGGGAGATAGGGGATTGAATTCATATTTAGCTCAGTGGTAGTAAGCAGAGGGTGATATTCAACAGTTGTTTCTAGGACTGGTGTCCTGTATCTGGTGGGACATTTGTTATTTGCAATTTATATAAATGATTTGGTTGTGAACATACAAAGTGTGGTTAGTAAGACTGTGGATGATACTACAGTAGATGGTATAGTTGATAATGTAGAAGGTTATGAAAAATTACAGGGGAAGCTTGACCAACTACCTATGTGGGTTGAGGATTAGCAACTGGCTTTCAATCCAGATAACTGTGAGGTATTGCATTTTCGAATATCAAACCAAGGTAGGACTTGTATAGTGAATGGTAGGGCCCTGGGCAGCACTGTGGAACAGTGGGTCCTAGGAGTGTTAGTGCATAGTTTCTGAAAGCAGTACCACAGACCATGGGGGAGTGAAAAAGGTGTTTAGCACACTGGCCTTCACCGATCACGGCCTTGGCAAAAGGAATTAGGAAGTTATTCTCCAACTCTACAAGATTTTGTTGGTGCTGCACTTGGAGTATTGTATACAGTTTTGATTGCCCTGTTATGGGAAAGATGTTACTAAACTAGAGAGAACTTAGAAAAGATTTATCGGGATATTGCTTGAACTTGGAGACCTGAATTACAAGGAGAGGTGGTAGAGATTATGACTTAATTCCTTGGGCTCTAGGAAACTGAGGGGCGACTTGATAGAGATATACAAGTTCACTAGGGGCGTAGACAGAGTGAAGGCAGCATCCTCCTAGGGAGAGGGCGCTAAAAACAAGCGGGCACAGGTTTAAAATCAGATATGAGAGATTTTAAAAGGGACATCAGAGGCTGCTTCTTTATGCAACATGTGGTGGTGTGTATTTGGAATGAGCTGCTACAAATAATGGTTGAGATGGGCAAATCAGCCACATTTAAAATCCACCTAGATGAGTAGGAGGGATTTAGAGGGTTCTGGGCCAAACATGGACGGATGGGACTACCTTGCTGGGCAACAGAGTTGGCATGGATGAGTTGGGCTGAAGGACCAGTTTCTATGTTGTACGACTCTATGATTACAAATTTCTGCGATTTTGTATGCATGTTTTAAAAAAAAATCATCAACTAGTTTTCTAAGAGGCCGTGTTCTAATTTTTAAAAAACGTTGTTTCATCTTCTGAGTTCCCCCATAATGTAAATCAACTATTCTCTGTGTCTCTTCCAGTGAGTCCCTAAATAATTTTAAATACCCTGATGAGATTACCCTCAAGATTCAAAAAAGAAATATTAACCCAAGTTTATGGAACCCATCCTCAATTTAATTCCTCCTGTTCTGGTATTTGCCCAAAAGTCAATACTCAATCCTATTTCCTGCCTTGATTTTGGATGCATAAACTCAGCATCATTGTACCGGGCCATGTAAAGGTCTTTACTTTGCAGCCAGGTAGTAAAAAATGTAGCTGAGTTCATGAGATCCATAATAAAATGGAAGTTTCCTGCCTCCAGTATTGAAGATCAGTCCTTACATGGTGAAGAAAACAAAAGGACACACATTCAGATTCAGATTTATTTATCACATGTATGTAGAAACATACAGTAAAATTGTCGTTTGTGTTAGCAACCAACACACCCAAGGATGTGCTGGGGCAGCCTGCAAGTGTCGCCACACCAGCATAGCGTGCCCACAATACCAGGCAGAACCACACAGAACACATCAAAAGAGAACACCGCAAGCAACAATACAACAACAGCAAAACAAGCCCCTTTCCTCCAACTCCAGAACAGGCCAGGCATTAGACTTATGTTAGAGGTAAGTGAATGGACCAAGTGTTATAGGTGTGGTATGGGGTAAAATTCCCTCTACAATCTTCCATCAAAATCTGCCAGGGCAAATGACACATGGGTAGGGTGGTCAACAGTCCATACAGTCTAAGATTTTCTGCAGGAAAATTAAAGTAATGTTAATGGATATTTATAACGGGATACCATTCTTTTCGTCAAACCAACAAAGGTTGCTGAAGAGTAGCCAGGTTTCACCAGAATAACTCTAGCTCTTCAAAAGAGGCAGCTGGTGACATTATGGTGCAGCTACAAGCATGAAATGACCTGCCGGACTGATGAGACTGTAGCTGTAGATCTGAAGTAGGACATGAATCATTTCCCCTCCTCCGAGGGCATGGCCCTGGAACCCTATCCAATGCAGAGTTCAGTTTCAGGTTCCACACTGGACCTGGCATCAGAAACAGCTGCAGCTCCTGTAACATAGGGTGCAACATGGCTGGGTGCAAACCTGTTTCTGTAATAGCCAGGCACAGAACTGGTAAGTACAATCTGTATACATCAGTCTGATGTCAGTACTGTACAGGAGGATACAGATCTGAACTATGTAACATTGGGGTATATGTCCATCACTGTTAGCAGTGGATTACAGTACTGGTGAGTGCACTTATTGCAATTTCAAAGAGATCATATTAGGATAATAGGCTGTAAAATTCTTTGAAATACTATCCTTAGCATGGCCTCCAATTCAGATTTTACATGTTATTTGTGAATTTTAAGTAAGTCCAGATAAATTCAGTGGATATTGACAGAGAACACAGAGGAAAATATGTGCAGCTTCCTGATTTATGTGGGATTTGTTTTGTCCCTCATGATCTGTTAACCTAAAAAAAGGAACTTAGGTGGTTTGTGCTTTTTTCTAAATATCCTGGAGCTGCATTACCTCTGAATAAAATGCAGAGAACAAAATGCTATAAAAAAAAGATCAGAATTTAGGAATGGGTAACTAACAGATGTGTATTATTTTATATTGTTTCTTTTTCTTATATCATTTCACACAATGTTCAAGTTTACAGATTACACTTTGGCTTGACGAACCTCTGTTAAGCCTGTGATCACCTGTAAAATAGAGGCACACCACTAATTCCAGCTGCACCATTTCCCACCCACAACTTGTCCTCAAGTGTTAGAGTAAAATATTCACAACCTCAATTTGATTGTATTTAGAGGTAACTATAACACAACATTCCAGATAATTCAGAAGAAAATACTAACTAGCTAAGTTTATATAAGGTTAGCTGTTCACAGGGGAGAATATTTTCTCACTTTCTTAAGTGAGGAAGCTGTAAACATTTTCTCTGTGTCCCCTGTCAAGAACCATTTAACTTCACGGTTTCAGCTCTATCCAGAAATCCTCATGTTCAGAAACATGCACCCACCTCTAAAGCAAAATCTGGAAAGGAGGCAGGGGTAGAATGGTAATTCAAAGAACCTTACAACCCATCATCTTGTACTAATCCCAAAACTCTCTCTGTGGGTATGGGATGGTTCCTGATGTAGAGTATGGCTCCACTATGTTGTATCAACAATATTATCAAAATATTATCAGGTTTCACTCACGAGTTGAGTCTGGGACCATCTTCGTCAGAATGGCAGCTGAGCTCGGGGTTGGTGATGAATTGTAGGCAGAAAGCCAGGAAACAGAATTTTGAGTTGATAACACTCCTCCTCAAAGTTTGATGACAAGCTACCGTTTTCCATTTGCTATACAATGAGGTAGAAATCAGAGCGCCCTACCTTTGGAGATCACGGATATGCAGAGAGCACTGCTCAGTACCCAACACCACAAACTCTTCAACGATACTCATTGCGGACACCTGCTCGTCCATGCTCACAGACGCTAAATGCTTGCCATTCACAGAATAAAGGTGCAAGAAGATTTTATCCTAGATTAAAAATAAAATGCAGGAATAATGATGAAAGGTGATGACTGATATGAGACCTTAAATCCCACAAAAGAATACTTAAATTGACATTGAGATGCCATTCAAGCAAGAAAAGTCAATGTGGTCCAAATTCTTAGCACTGGTAATCTTCACAGTAGAAGGGCATAAAGTTATGATAAAATTAAACTAAATTTAAAAGTGTATAAAAGTGAAAAACAAGTGAGCTTAAAGACTGATAAATGATTAAGGAAGTAGGAGAGCAAGAGTGAAAACAATTTGTAATTATTTTACACGGGCAGGAACTAATGAATGATGTACTTTGGGGTGGGAGTGGAGGGATCTATACTGATGTCTAATACGATGTAAAAAGGGAAATAGAAAGAATCCACAGAACTTTAGGCCAGTTAGCTTAAAGTCATTGGCAGAAAAATTAATAAAACTCCAATTAAAAAATATGAAAAAATATAATGAAGTGTAGACACCATGAATTTCAAAAGGGAAACTAATGTCTAAACTAAGATGCATTCAAGGGAAATCAAGATAAGTCCACGCATAAATGGGTAAGATGATGGAATTAGATGCAAAGATTTCAAATGGAGCATGGACATTGCCATGAGCTTTTATCTTAGAGTGCAATTTGCTCACTTATACATTTTAACTTGGCTATGCATTGACTATTTTGTTTAATTTCTAAGAATTTTATTGTGCACCAGCCAGATATCTTGGGGCTTTAGGATTTTGGTAGGTAAATATGAATGAGGATTGGAGAATTGCACAGATTAAGGAATTTTTTCAATGGTGGGTTTAGGCTTTCACACCGCCCATCCTGCAAATGTACTATTTTTTCGGCAACTGGATTCTCATCCATGTGATTTCTTCTCAAACTCTATCTACACCACGCATGACTTCTATGGGTCTTTTCCACAATGTTTCTCCTTACTTCTCAGGTTCACTCTGACCATGGCATCCCCTCTTTTCTAAGAGATTCCCCATGCTAATTCTCCTTGCTCATCCCTATCCCTTCTTAGATAGGATCATAGAAAGAGAAATTCTTAATTTTAGGTCTGAAAGGGAATACCGCCGATAAGGCAGTCCAAATGCATTAATAGGGACAGATAAAGAAGCAGGGAATAATTATGCTTCTCTGTCTATGTAATATGTTGCCAATACTGAGGCTGTGGGACATGCCCAACAGGCCAATGTATGTATTCTGACCAGGCTAAATTCCCTCCAGATGATGCCGTAGTATCAACCTGGCAGGATGTCTATACTTATACAAAGCATTGGGTGCTACCGCGTCACAATTTCCACAATTTGGAAATACATGGTCATTCAGGACCTATAGAAAGAAAAGCCAAGCTGCCTTTTTTTTTGTGGAATGTCTCTTTAAAGATGGTATGCAAGGATATTCTGTAGTTGTGGTCAAATTGAAACAAATATCAGTAATGTACTTGAATGTTTTGGTTTAACACTTGGACTGTAAAGTGAAGGATATACAGAGAGACCCTTTTAGGGATGTATCGGGAAGAACAGAAGAGAAGGAACAAAGGAAAATCTTCTCAAAAAAGGTTGATGAAATAAAGCAGAAGATATAATTGAGGGGTATTGTAGGTTAAAAGTTAGATTTGTCCATAAAAGATTGTTTTTCATCAGTTTAGTTTTATTCATTTAATCTTTCTGTGACTGAGATTCCTGTCCACTGGGTATTACTCCCCTAGTTTTACTGCAAGTATGAATATCACTGCTGCTCAGATGAAACAGTTCCGTTCCTGTGGAGTTACCTTTGATGAAGCCCGGCTCTCTCTGCTGCTCTGGATGACCACCTGCCCTTCATGTCCAATGACGAGGTTGTTGATGGTCATGGGTAGTGTGCTTTCACAGGGGGGCCGCAGCGAACGCATGAACTGACCACGGCGGATGGTGTGCACAATGACTGTACCATCCTGTGGAAGGAAAAAAAAGAGCCAAAGTTTAATTTTTCCTGGCTTTGGCAGTTTAAGAATTTGAATTCAAAGCAAAGAACCCAAATATGAAAGTGACAGAGATGTTGCTGGATTGTCATAAAAAGCAATCTGATTCTCTAATATCTTCTAGGTATTGAAACCTGCATTGCTCGCAAGTCTGAGTAGAGTCTGACCCACAGCAATGTGATTGGTTTTAAAAATACTTCAAGCAGTGTGATAGCAGTTATAGAAGATGGTCCTCTGGCACATACACAGAGCAAGTAGTGACAACATGGAAATACCAGTGTTGTCAGTGAGGCAAATATCACGGGGATGGAACAATTAAAAAAATACACTGCAGCACCCTATAGATTCCACAAATAAAAGCAGCCCAAACTGGGAAAGTATTCGGAACTAAAAAAAAATGAGTACACTTCCCCATTATGAAGTTGAGGGAATTTTCCCAACTCCAGCACCAAACAGCACTTTAAAATTAAACTAGTTTTACCCCCTCATTTCCCATTAAAAGCAGTTACAGGGATCCAGGTTCAGTCTCAAATGTGGATATTGTCTGTGTGGAATGTGTACGTACACTGTGTGTGTATCTGCTGAGTGCTGTGATTTCCTGTCACATCCCAGAGACAGGCTGAAAGTTAATTGGCCACTCATGCAGGTGAGTGGCAAGAGGTCCAAGGGGAATTGATGGGCCTTCAAGAGACTACTATGTCAAAGGAATACAGTGAAAAAATATGAGAGAGAATGAGAATGATTGTATCTCTGCCAGGAGGCATTAAAGACCCAATTTCAGACCGACTATCTATGCCATAAAAAGTTAAGGAGGGTTTTAAAAGAGAGAAGAAAGGAGATAATTTCACAAGGAGGATGAGAAGATGGCGGTGCGACACAGTGTGCGCGGCCTCTCCGGTGAATGATATCTGTAATCTGTCAAGTAGGGGACCATGCACAATTCTGATTTGATGGGGATAGACATGAGAGCACGGAGGAACATCTGGAGAAACTTCTGAAATGTCCGCTTTGCTGCTCCTGCTACTGTGTGGTCCGGAATCTCCGGAGCAGAAGGCCCCGAATCCTCGGCTTTGCTTGTTTCGACGGCCTGGGCAAGGTTGAAGGTGCTCGGCAGAGGATGGCGCTCGGGAGGCTATATCGGAGGGGCTGGTCGGAGGCTCAAAGTTTTCGGATGGACGGACTCAGTGTTGGCTGTGGTCGGGTGCTTCCAATGCATCGGCAGTTGCCGGTACCTGGGGGTTTATGGCAGGGAGTTTCTCCCTTTTGCTTCTGCTATCGGGGACTGGGGAGTCGATCGGGACTTGAGACTTTTTTTTACCGTGCCCATGGTCTGCTCTTTATCAAATTATGGTATTGCTTTGCACTGCTGTAACTATATGTTATAATTATGTGGTTCTGTCAGTGTTAGTCTTTGGTTTGTCCTGTTTTTCTGTGATATCACTCTGGAGGAACATTGTATCATTTCTTAATGCATGTATGCATTTCTAAATGACAATAAACGAGGACTGAGTGTTCTCATAATCTAATTTCTGAATTTAGAAAGCACCACCATTGTCCCATGGAGCTACATGAATGGCCGTAGTGTTATTTTGTTTAATGTTAATGCTACTACATGCCCATGGTCTACGAGTCTGTGGTGGCCAGTGCTATTATGTTTGCTGTTGTGTGCTGGGGCAGCAGGCTGAGGGTGGCAGACACCAACAGAATCAACAAACTCATTCGTAAGGCCAGTGATATTGTGGGGATGGAACTGGACTCTCTGACGGTGGTGTCTGAAAAGAGGATGCTGTCTTAGTTGCATGCCATCTTGGTCAATGTCTCCCATCCACTACATAATGTACTGGGTGGGCACAGGAGTACATTCAGCCAGAAACTCATTCCACCGAGATGCAGCACAAAGCGTCATAGGAAGTCATTCCTGCCTGTGGCCATCAAACTTTACAACTCCTCCCTTGGAGGGTCAGACACCCTGGGCCAATAGGCTGGTCCTGGACTTATTTCATAATTTACTGGCATAATTTACATATTACTATTTAACTATTTATGATTCTATTACTATTTATTATTTATGGAGCAACTGTAACGAAAACCAATTTCCCCTGGATTAATAAAGTATGACTATGACTACTGCATGTATTGACATTAAGGATTTTGCACTGGTTTTCTTTACACATATATATTTCACATATATAGGGGGCTATGGGTAACCCTGGGTAATTTCTAAAGTAAGAACATGTTCGGCACAGCATTGTGGGCCGTAGGGGCTGTATTGTGCTGTAGGTTTTCTATGTTTCTATGTGTTATTATAACCAAAGTTTATTTTTGAAATAAAAGGCGGCGGCAGCACAATTGTCATTTGGACCAAAGTGGGGAATTATATAAAAAAAAGTAGCGATGACAAATTCTCTGCGGGTTTCAAGATGGATGGAGAGTAGATATAGACAACCTGGGGTCCACAGAGCCCTCGGTTAATAGTAAGGGTCCATAGCATAAAAATGACGTGAACCCCTGATACAGATGGCTATAGATGGTTGATACCAGATTGATCCTACTCAGTATCAGGGGCACTAAATACAACCTATTTTCATGACCTAGCCCAATCCTTTTTACTTAAATAATCAGGTGAAGTGTGGCCTACCTTTGAGCCTGATACTGCCATGTCAAGCTCTGTGCTTATGGCCACACAGGTGACAGCATCATCATGTCCGTAAAGCACTTGTACTGGCTTCTGGGCCAATCCACATGCAAAGCCACCCTGAGAATACATGCATAAAACATAAACAATATTAAACATTTGATTAAAAAAACAATATCTCCTTAAACTGTTCTTGCATAAGGAATTCTGAATGTATCGATTATAGTTCATTTACAGCACACTTGAGATTTGAACATTAAATATTGGGCTTTCCACTCAAGTGCGTTACTATGGGACTGCTGTAGTGTGACAGCTGTTGGCTTTGGGATGTGATATTAAAGCAAGATTATATTGTCTTACTCAATTACAATTGAAAGATTTCATTAAATTCTTTCAAACAAGGGTATTAACTGTGGTGTTCCTGCTAATATTAATCTCTTAATTAACAGCACTAAAAACAAATTAATTAGACATTTTCACATTTGGTTGTAAATGCCCACTGAATGCATATTGCCTGCTACATTTCTGTAACAGTGGCTACAATCCAAAGTACCTAATGAACTTCTGGGGATCCCCAAGCTGTGAAATGTAAAGTCCAAGCTGGAACACCATTGCTGAATTCTCAGAGGTACTGAATTTTAGATGAGGTTTTAAATTTAGACTGTGTTTCTGAAAAGTTCTTGGCAAAATAACAGGGGAGTTCTACCTTTGGCCTAACCAATATTTACTTCACAACAATATCATTTATAGCTTTGCAAACAGCTCAGTTTAGTCTACAGGACTACCAAAAGCTTCCAATTACTTTAATTCTCCATCTTACTCCCATTGTGGCTTCTCTGTCTTTGATCTCCTACACCATTCCAACAAAGCAAGGTGTGAGCTCAAGGAATAGCACTTCAACTTCTCTCCAGAGTTGTTGCAGTCCACAGGAGTTAACACTAAGTTCAACAATTTTGTGTAAACCACTTTTCAAATTTATAACAGAACTGACCAATTCTGATACAAGATCGCCCATCTGTAAAAGCATTCAGATTTTCTCTTTCCACAGATGCTCCGTTTTTATGGGTGTTTTCAGCATCCTTGTACATTTCAAAGGCACAGCAAATGCTGTGTACTGCATCTTACAGTTCCAACTTTCTAATGTCCCCCAAACAACTGTTAATAGAGGCTCTGAAAATGTTATGTCTACGCTATATCACAGACTTCCCCTTTATTCATTCCACCCCCCGCCCCCCGAAAATTCAACAGGGGTTTTTGTTTCCCCTGTTTCCCAGTTTTGATGAAGGGTCTGAAACATTTCTTCCATTTTGCTCTCCACTGGCCTGCCAAGTATTTCCAGCACTTTCTATTTTCATTCCAAAGAAACAGGTCTGTTTGTGTAATCTTGCTGTGTACCACATTTCCTTAAACACTGCTTACACTTTATTGGGAAGAATATCTGGAAAGGCACCACATAAATCCTATGTAAGTATGGCTTTCTTTGAAAGACCAACAGCAAGATCCTGCTATTGAAAATATACATTGTGTACTCGTTCAGAGTACAAATGAAATACAGCATCAATTCTCGAACTTAACATTCACATGACTGACAACAGTCTGACATCTTTAAGCTTTCCATTCAACTACATAGCCACTGTTCACCTCTTACTTATATGAATGGAAATCAGGAAATTACCTCTTGGAAACAGGGGCTGGTTATTCAGCAAAGTTGCTGGTGAACGCAGCAGGCCAGGCAGCATCTCTAGGAAGAGGTACAGTACGTTTCAGGCTGAGGGGTCTCGGCCTGAAACGTCGACTGTACCTCTTCCTAGAGATGCTGCCTGGCCTGCTGCATTCACCAGCAACTTTGATGTGTGTTGCTTGAATTTCCAGCATCTGCAGAATTCCTGTTGTCTGGTTATTCAGCAGTGAGATTCTGGTGCTCCATAATCATTCTCTCATACAGCAAAAAGCTATTAAAATTGGTAATCAAGCCATCATTTACTACTTTTGTGGACAACATTTTATCCTTCTGTGGTTGAAATATACTTCCTAACTTCTCCGAATTTATGGTTTTACCCCATTGTCCAGACCTCATCAGCTTAAATTAACACTCTCTCTATCCTACCTTATCAAAGATTAAATTAACACTCTCTCTCTATCCTACTTCATCAAGGTAGGATTAAATTACCACTCTTTCTATCCTACTTTATCAAGGTAGGATTAAATTAACACTCTCTCTATCCTACCTACCAAAAATTCCAAATCACATAACACATCAACTTTCTATTATCTTGATAAAATGAACATGGGCTATACTTAGTGAACCTGCACCGCACACATTGCAAGTTAGTATATTCTTCTGAGTGCATCACAATATTTTCACCGGCTCACGATGTCATTTTTCCTAATGTGTCAATGGAAGGTATTTTACCTGTTGGATGATCTGCCACACCATGCAGGTGGTGTCTCTTGATCCAGAAATCAGATAAATGCCACAGAGGTCCAGTGCTAAACAAGTTACAATATCTGTAGGGAGAAAATTTATAATTCAGTAAGAAAAATACATGGCCAATTAACTGGAACCCTTGCTGCTTATTAAAGCAAGGGTGAGAAATTTCCAAACTCCTGTCGTTGGCATCAAAACAATTTGAGGTCAGCTGAGCAGGGTTCACATGAGGAGCACATTTCTGATGTACTATGCCAAACATTTCACAGTTTATAATTAATTGAGTTTTACTCCTGCAAAGTGATGAAAAGCTTATTAACTGTGCTATCAAGCAACATTTACTCACCAATAACCTACTCATTTATGGTTAGATTGGGGTTCACTTGGCTCCAAATTTTGTCACAGCCTTGTTCCAAACATGGACCAGACAGCTGAATTCCATGATTTCAAAGGAACAGTTGACTCAGTGTGGCATCAATGACCCCTAGTAAAACTGAGGTCATTGGGCATCGAGGAGAAAATGTTTCAATGGTCAGAACCACACTTCGTATAAAGATGGCTGTAATGGTTTTAAATCAGTCATTTGAGCCACGAGGAATGACCTGTATCTGAATGAATAAATCTCGATGCTGGGTGCAGTATTTTTTTCTCTTTCCTGATGAACATAGTAAAAATAATCCCATAATGATGAAGTTAGGTCAATACTAACCTATGTGCCTCATGATATGTCCTATGACTTTGCCCTTGCTCAAGGATGTAACCCGGAGACTGTTGTCCCAGTGACCACCACTGAAGAGGAGCTTTCCATCGTGGGAAACGACTAGGATCTTTGGTGATAAATCGATACCAGGAGCAAGTGGGCCGGACAGGAAACGCTGAGTCCTGCCAAAATAGTAACAGGATAAAAGAGAATCCATTCCGTTTAAGTTTGAAAGGTGATAGTAACTTAAGAGTTTGTGAGTGGGTGTTAAAGGAAACACTATATCTGAGTTTTTGTGTTTGTGATTGGATCTCTGTGACTAATGGTATTCGACATGGATCAGTGCTGGGAGTTTTGCTGTTTGTAATAGACATGAATAATTTGGCTGTGAGTGCAAGAGGCGCATTCAGTTAGCTGACAAATGACACCAAGATTGGTGGGACTGCTAATAGTGTTGAGCAGAGTCTTAGGTTACAGGTGATAGTGACGCCTTCATGAAATGAGCTGAGAAATTGCAGATGGCTTTAATCCAGATGAATGTGTGACTATTTGTTTTGGGAGTACTAATGAGGCTGGAATATACACTTAGGGAGTATTGAGGAACAGGGGAACTTGGGTTTCAAGTCCAAAGATCCTTGAAGGTAGATAACATGATTAAGAATGCTTATAGGATACTGGTCTTCATTACTTGGGGTACTAACTATAAGAGCAGGGAGTTTATATTCTAACTTTATAAAACATTGGTCCACCTAGAGTCCTGTGTGCTGTTATGGTCACCACACTACAGGAAGGATGTGATGGGTGCTGGAGAAGGTACAGAGGAGAGTTGCCAGGACGTTGCCTGGAATGGAGTTTTCAGTTATGAGGTGAGGTCTGTTTTCTCTGGAGCAGAGAATGATACATGGAGACATGATTCAGGTATATAAGACTACGAGGTGTATAAGTAGGGTAGACTGCAAGAAATGTTTCTCCATATCAGAGGTAGATAATACTAGAGGACCCATAGATTTCAAATAAGGAATGAGATTTAGAGGTATTTGTGGGGGACCTTTTCACACACAGAGTGGTAAATACTTGGAATACACTGCCTGGGAGAATGGTGGAGTCAGGGTCTTTTGCAGCTTTTAAGATGTGTCTCGATGAGGAAACACCTGGGCGCCAAAGGCTACAGGCCAAGTACTGGAAGGTGAGATTAGTACAGTTGTGTGCCCACTGGTCAATGTGGATGTGTAGGATCAAGTGGCCTGTTTAAATGTTACCTGACTCTATGAATTTTAAAGAAGATAGTGATTTAATTGCTTCCATGCAAACCTTGAATAAGACTTTAACTCAGAATTATGGTGGAGTTTTATAAACTGCAGAAAACAAGTAAACTTACTTTACACTGGAAATGATCGGGTCCTTGGTAAAAGTGAAGTAATTTGAGATATTTTTGTCATAAGGCAACCAGCCGTGAGTTCCTATCAAACCATTCATACTCACTGTTACCTGAGAGAAACAAAAAAGTAAATGAGCAGGCCCATCAAAATGTCAGAAAAATAAGAAGTGCTACATTTTTATGGAAAGAATAAGAGACAATGTTGATCAAGTGGCAAAATTGTAAAGAGTGCACCAGAACAGAGTTGCCCAAGTGTACAAAGATCTTTGACTGTGGCAAGGCACATTGCAAAGACCCTGTACTTCATTAACAGAAGTATTGAGTATAAAGGCTTGATTATGTTGGGCCTTCATAAAACACGGGGACATAAGTGTATTTGTGTTCAATTCTGCTCACCATATTTTAAGAAAGGTGCAAAGATCGTAGAGAAGGTACTAAAGAAATTTAACCGAATAGGTGTGGAAACAGGAAGTTTCAGCAACAAGTCTAGATTGTAGAAGCTTGGGTATTTTGTAACATATGAACTTGAGTGGAGATTTGATAAACATAAAACAGATTTAATATGGTAAACAATGATAAATGATTAGTTCAAGAATCAGGCACAGAGATCTTCAGTGATATGCAAAAGAAACATGGGAAATATGAGGAAAAGTATTTTACTAGTTAAATAACTGTGATCTGGTCTCTAAATGTGATGTAAACAAAGATAATTGGAGCCTTCAAAACGGAAAAAAATGCACCTTCAGAGAAATACCTTAAGGGGTTGCACAGAAGGACCAGAGGAATGATCTGACTAGATTACTCTACAAAGAACCAGTACAGACTCAACAGCTTGTGAAGGGCAAGGCGCTATTCTGATTTAGTGATCCAACAACAATAATCTATCAAAACGAACCCAAAACCTGTTGGATGGCACACAAGCAAATGTAAAGCAAGTTCACATGGTAGAACACACAAGGCAAAACCGAATAGGCATCTTTGACACATCTTCAACTAGCAGATTGTCCATTCCGTATTTTCATACAACCTCAAAATCAAAAAAAGCAACTAATTTTTTTCAACAGCCATCATTAGGTAGTTACTCATGAAATCAGACTTTCTAGACTCCGTTGCAAATGATTGATCTGGGGAGATTAACATCCATTGAGTTTTTACTAACAGTGACAGTGCCATTCATTAGGTCATACAACTTGAACTCTGCATTTCATTTACTGTTAGCCGAGACGGGGACAATTTAAGTTAAACTTTTCCAATGGTTGGGTAGGTACAACCAGTTGGATAGTGCATCTGGAAGTTCCCAATTGAATTACACTATTGTTGCAAGAAAGATGGGGATATGATTGAACCTTGCTTTAAGTGGGAGCCTTAAAACGTCATCAATCATCATCATCATCTTGAGAGGTCAAAGTTTCAAGACCAGACATTTTGCTTCTTTGTCCTTTTGAACTGATTGTTTCAAACATATGTCCAAGACAAAGTTTGGATCACATTGTTTTCTTCACTTCTTTGATTGAACATTGCATTGGTTCTTCAAAGTAAATACTCTTGGTCACCAAACTTATTTGGGCATTGGTTAAATCCTCATTATTTTCAAGTACGTTTTTAATGCAAAAAAAGAACCTGATGATTTTGGTCTTTCTTAACACTTTCTACTCACCAGAACATCTGGAGATCCCTGTGTGATAAAAGTGTGTGCTTGATTTTTTGGCACCACAGCCTGTACCAATGGAATATCATCACTGATACCCTGAAGAAAATAGATATGTCATATAAGTCATGTTATACATTCTACTATTGATAGATAATGTTTTTGGAGAGATGTGAACTGCAGGGCACCCTTTGAAACTCCCAGGCCATTTGAGCCAAGATCCTGTGACTTTCCTATCATACCCATACTTTTGTTCTTAGTTCTACTCCACTTTCATCAATAACCTCCAAATCTTCTGTACACACAATGTAACCAAGTGATAAACCTTCATCTCATGCATAACCGCCATTAGAATTGTGAAAGAATTGCCTCTAATATATTTCACTATGAGGAAAGTTCTTCAAGCCGCTTCTTCCATTGAATTAATCATGGCTGATTGCTTCCTCGTCTCCACTTTGTTCCATATCACTTGATGCATTTACCCTAAAGTTAAAGTCAAAGTTGAGTTTACTGTCATATGCACAAGTGCACGTATGCACAGGTGCAGTGTAGAACGTTTTCATTAATCAGGATTCACAGCATTTTGAATGACCTTCCACTTCATCATTACATACTTATGCATGAACAAATATGATTTTTTTTGTTAAAGCATTCGAAAATCAAGGTCCTTTCTATCTGTTGTAATCATGTCAGTCTTTATTAACAAGTTCCGCCAATCTCCTTTTCCCTATGCCATGCATCCTAAATGTTCTAAATCCTGAGACGATTGTTCCCAGCTTTGGTCACCCTGCAGTCATGTTTTCATAATAGCCTTTCCAAATTCTTTGCTATTAATCCATCCACCTAGTTGCTGATGAAAGGTTGCACCTAACTATAATTCCTTTAAGTTTGGCCTTTCACTCAGCTGTGCATCTTTGTAGAATAATATTTATTTTGTCAGGGGCTGATGGTGGTGAGAAAGGAGGAAGGTAACCTGAAAAAAGGAACAAATGGAAAGATACCAGAGAGGGTTCAGGCTTACTGGAATGATGCCAGATGGGAAAGCAGAAAAGCTGATATTGTTCTGCTGATACAAGATGGTGGGGGGGGGGGGGGAATATTATAGACGTATACATCATTTTGGGGAATTCTGGTAGAACAAAATAGAAGTTACTTACCCAGAGAGTGCTTAAAATGTGGAATACAATGTTACATGGAGCATTTAAGGCTAATGCCATTGATGCAGTTTCTCATTTTTATTCATTGATCAGACTAAGATACCTCTGGCAAAGCAAACGTTTATTGGCAGGTCCCAGAGGGAACCTGAATAAATATATAGTGAGCAAGTGAATGAAGATTATGGTGAATGATACATTAGTGAGAAGAACTTCCCATGGAACACAGACAATGGCATAAATCAACTGAATCTAATGGCCAGTTTCTAATTCATGCAACTCTACATAGGGAGGAAAGGCATTCTTCAATCCATAAGTACCTTCTCCTGAGCATTATGAACCACCTACCTCAATGAAGAATGACTTAAGTTGGCCCAGCTGATCAAAGACATTTGGTGTATAGCTGTCAAATCGCGCTGATCGTCTGTCGGCATTCTCTGCAGTAAGACGCGGAGGATGTGGCTCCTGGAAGAAAAGATGAATCAAGTCAATAATTACAGGAATTGTCATTTCTTTGCTGTAGACAATTTTTTCTGTTTTATCTACTCTTTCCAACATCTAAATTCTATTCCTCCTGGGATGGGAGGTTATCTATTTAAAGTTAATCTGAGCAGGAACTTCTTCACTCAGAGAATTTTTGAATTCTCTACTGTGGGAAAATGTGGATAATGTTAGGTACTTTCAAGACTGCGATAAACATTTGGACAATTGATTGTGAGCTAAAATACTGGCAGATGGCTACCTGAGTTTGCGAAAGGAATAAAGATTGGTTGTAGTGCTGAAAAGTACGGTGTGAAATGTGCCTGTGATGTGCAGACAGTACAGTATAGTTCAGTTATGAAATGTCTTCATGAATGAATGCAATTCAAAGGGCAGTTAAATAAATTATGCTTTTTTGTGACTTGTGTTAGATACAGTCCAGATTAGGTACAACAATTCACCAGTTTAATGACCAAATACCAACATTAACTTCTGTAATTTATACTAAATTCAAATTCTCACATTTAGATGCTGGCATCTAAATCTGGATAAGTGGTTACACTGCTATTATATCGTTATTGCTGGATTAGTAATTCTTCTTAAATGTATTGTTCCGCAGCAAGCTACATTGAGGAATTAAGTTCATTTGTTCACACTGACCAGAAAATACTGATCTTAACTACTCAGGATTCTCTGACTTCAACTGGAAAATATTTCAAGGGAAAACCATATTCAAAACATTTCAATATTAGGAGAGTTCCTAATTTGTAATTTGTAACTAAAGTACAAAATGAAACAGGAAATAAGATAGAACTAAAAAGACAAATCAATTAAATTGAGTGAATGTTTTAACATGATTATTTGCAGAAGAAAGTAACAACCCAATTTAAGTTCACCTTCAGGAGTTGGCATGGGGTTTGTCCAAAGTTGCTAATGATCCCTTCTAAAGCCTTCCTTTCTGTCTCATCAGCAATTGCATCCAGATCCACAGCACCTGTGCAGAAAGCATTGAATTAATGCTGGGAGACAAAGTTGAGTCTTACAGCTTCAATTCCAAACCATCACCAAGGCTCAGAATTTAATTGGAGATGGTACCTGCATGGCCCATATCAACAGATCAAGTCAAAATACTGCTACATTAGTATGCAATGAATTTGAAACTAACAAATTTGATTTCACAGTTTAAAAATTTCTTTTGAATTGTAATCACATCTAGAAAGCATGGCCACTGTTTCATCTATCTGTACAGGATGTGGGATTGCTATAAATACTTATTGCACCTTGACTCTCCTCTAATTAACCCCAGAATTTGACAGCTTCAAAACAAACCCAGAGAGAAAAAGGATCTCGTGCTTTCCTGGTGTAAATGACAAAAACCTCTACTTGGGATTCCAGCCGGGAATAGGCATCCATTTTAACCGACATTTTGATGACAAGTTCTGTCATCTTCATCAGGGATGATGCCGAGGCATATCTATCTCGGTGGTGTGTGTGTATATATATATATATATATATATATATATCCCCATCGTCTGTTCCTTCTGATTGGTTAACCCTCGTCCAATCAGGTTTATGCTGTCTTACTTTGTTTGCAATCGAATTCCAGTACTTATTTAGAGCAAGGCCTTCGTTGTTGTTAAAACACTTTTTCTCTAGTTTAATTTCAATGGCTCCCTTCACCACACAGTCCCAAAAGCAATTGGCACAGCACAATAGTTTTGTGCCATTGAAATCAATCCTAAGACCCTGAGCAATTACAGTGAATTGATTTTTTAAGCTTGATGTATAGGCCAATCCCCTGTACAGTGGATGTGATGGATTGCAGAAACATTGATGAACTCCAGCCATACCATCGACTTCAGAAGACGATTGAGATGGGAAGTCATCAATGGCCTATGCTCCACTGGAGCTAAGGGTCGAAGAAGAAGATGACTTTTCAGCTTCAGAACCAAGAATATAGAAAAGCTTGAGACAAATTAACTTCTCATGATCTGATGAACTCCACATTATAAACTTGTATTTAAACTACTTGGTTGTCACCTGTGGAGTTGCCATACCTTCATATGTACAGTAATAAAAGACATTCAGTGCTTCAACAGCTGCAGGTCCCCTCTGCTTGTAACCGAAGATCAGGTCAATCCAATCATGGAGGTTTGCAGAGACATGCTCTGACTCCTGCATGCAAAGTAAATAAAACACAATCACATAACTGAGAAAAACAATAAAAATAAAGCGCAAAGCAGATAAGAGAATCAGAGTGGAATGGGTTAAGTGGAATACCCAGGAGTACTGGGAAGGAGGAATGGGTTAAGTGGAATACCCAGGAGTATTGGGAAGGTACTGTGAACAATGCAGGTGAACACCAACCTGCAACAGTGAATTCTATCAGGTTAAATAAATAATGAGTGAACTATAGTACATATTTTTGCCACTAATTTTAATGACATAGGCACTTGAGTTCACATGTAATATGCTGGAGAGAGTCAACGGGCCAGGCAGCATCAGTGAAGGGAAATGGAAAGTTGACTTCAGGAGAAGGAAGCCAGAGGTCCATCAGCGGCTCAGAGGTGGAGAGGGTCAGCAACTTGAAATTCCGTGGTGTTCTCATTTCAGAGGATCCATCCTGGGACCAGCATGTAAATGCAATTACAAAGAAAGCATGGCAGCATTTGACTAAACTTTTACAAAAGTTTTCACAAAATTTTGACTAACTTCTATAGATGTGTGGAGCAGAGTATATTGACTGGCTGCGTCACAGCCTGGTATGGAAACACCAATGCCTTTGAATGGCAAGTACTACAAGGAGTAGTGGATATGGCCCAGTACATCATGGTAAAACCCTTGAAGCCATTGAGCACATCTACATGGAACATTGTCGCAGAAAAGCAGCATCCATCATCAGGGACCCCCACCACCCAGGTCATGCTCTCTTCTCTCTGCTGCCATCAGGAAGAAGGTACAGGAGCTTCAAGACCCACATCACCAGGTTCAGGAACAGCTATTACCCCTCAACCATCAGACTCTAGAACCAGTGGGAATAACTTCACTCAAATTTACTTGGCCCATCACTGAACTGTTCCCACAACCTATGAACTCACTTTCAAGAACTCTTCATTTCATGTTTTTTATATTTATTGCTCATTTATTTATTATTATTCTTTCTTTTACACAGTTAGTTACCTTTTTCACAATGATTTATCCGCTCTGTTGGTGTGATCTTTCATTGATTCTATTATGGTTCTTGGATTTATTGAGTATGCCCACAAGAAAATAAATTTCAGGGTTGTATATTGTGATATATTTGTATATTTTAATAATATATTTATTTTGAACTTTGAAGAGTAAGTGATTTGAATTGAGACCCTTAATCTAGGCTGAGAGAAAGTATTGAGGAATGGTGCCAGAGTAAATTTTGACATGGACCGCTCCATGTAACCAACAAAATTTGCAGGCACAGCTGAGGCCCATGTGAGAGCCCATGGTTACACCTCTGATTTAGAGAAAATGGAAAACTTCAAAAGGGAAGTTGGCAAGGATAAGCACAAGTTTTGTCAGGCAGAAGAGGGTGCTTATAGGGGGGATTGATTAGCTCTATGTTCCAGGAAGAAACAGAGAGCCCCCACGGCCTTCCAGTTGGGGGACAGAAAGGTACACGGACAGGACGTTCATTGTGAAAATGAGGCGGTGGGAATTCAGGCATTCCATATGATGGATTGCAATCCAAATTGTCAGCTGTTCATTTCCCTCCATAGATCCTTCCTGACCTGCTGAGGTACTCCAGCATCTTGTGTGTTGCTCCAGCTGCCAGCATCTGTAGTTTCTTGTGTCTCCAAAACCACATGAGTTCATTATAGTTTTACAATGGATTGAGATTTATGTTCTGAATGGGCTAGTTTTGCCTAGAGAACATTATATATAATAATTAACAGTACTTCAATTTCCTCAGTTGTAAGCATCCTCCATTATTGACGAGAGTTTAATTAGGATCCTGGGGGTTTTAAGAGTAGAACGATTGATATCTGTGTATATTGGAGATTGATCTGTGGAGTACTAACATTCAAAGTAGTAAACATATCGGGAAAAGAAAGAAATGATGCACGTTTGGGATACTCTTGCATTGGATTTGCTGTATCACCTATTTACCCAATCCAGTACCACAATAAAGGCAGGTGGAGTCGCAATCAATGGGAATTGTGAAGAAGCAAGTTTTCTACACAGCTGGAGATTAAAGCATAATAAATGTCACACCTCTCTCATCTGATTTCACATTGAGTCTGGTGTTGTACCTTGCTGTTCAGACGGATGGGAAAGAGGGCATAACACAGGATTGCAACTGAATTTTAATCTGCCAACATGGCATTTTATTGCTCTCAAGGGAACTTGGAAAAGGCTCTTAAAGGAAACCTCAAGAATTGACCAAAAAAAAAAGAATATTTTTTTTCTTCTTCTTACCAGTGCTTTCCTGTGCTTATAAATGAAGTCTTCAGGAGATTTTGCCCACTTGGGCAGGACGATATCAGCCACATTTTCACTGGTCATCTGCAGGCAACCAAGATCAAACCCTAGGGAAAGGGAGGGACACAGAATTAGGATGTTAGAGGCAAAGATGTTGAGAGAGTAAAGCATAAAGAGACAGAAGAAGTGGGTGGTGGAAAAAGGGATGTGAAAATAAGCGAAAGGAAGGAGTGAAGTGATAGAGAGTGTCGGAGAAAGGTGAACATAGAGAGAAAGATGAAGGAAAACAGAAACATATACAAGTGACCCTGCATTAATCACACCACCAATTGTTTTCCAGGAAAGCAACCCGTCTGCACAGAAGGAAATGAAAATTAGTTTTCATTAAGGATTTCTTCCTTTTTTTTCTCTTCCCCTCACTAAGCCACTATTAAATGATGTCATAGGACATGCAGGAGTTGGAGCATTCCTCTTCCCCATACTCACTAGTGACCTAGCAGAAATGTGCAATGCTGTTCTAAAATAGCTAATGTTACCACCTCCTTAGATCATGCAGACCATTTGACTATAGAAGCTATTACAGCCAATTTTAATTCTAGGTGATATGTACCCAGGCACACTTCTCAACAGGGTTAGTAATATAACAATTAGGGAGAGGAATTATGGTTGACTTTCTGTTTGCTTGTGCAAAGAGTTGCAGAAGGCCAGTTGTAGTGCTGAGGTACACTTGTAGCTTTAATTTTAATTCTTCCTGGTGTTACTACAGCCAATAATCTGTTTGCCCATTTCAAGTGATGACAGCTGCGGATCAGTGGTAGTGCTTTGGCCTCAGGTCTGAATACTGGGATGCAACTTCAGACAACAGTTCAATACAGTACTAAGAGAATCCAATAATATTAATTGTAGTCTCAGTTAGACAAGATGTTAAAATTAGGCTTTGCCTGTACTTTCAGATGGATTTTAAACAGCTCAAGCCACTCTGGAAGTTCTATCAGCATCCTGACTATTATTTATCTCAGAACTATTGTCAAATTAATCTATTACTCATTGACCTTGGTCTTTTTGGATATTGTGACTTGGGTGAATAATTCTACCCTCATTATATCAGCACCTACACATAACAATATTTAAACAGTTTAAGGCACTTCGCTATTCCATAAAGCCATGAAAAGTATTTTATAAAATGTGTGTCCTAATGCATTTCTTAAAAAATGTTTCATGGTTTTATTGCATTTAACAGTAAAACCATGCCAACATTAAAAATGAGAACCTCCTTGATTTTAAGGAAAGAAGCCAGAGGTCTGCCTACCATTCTGGTTCTCCAGAAATTCTGGGAAGTAAAAGAATTCTGGAGTTAGCTCTTTCACGTCGACAGGGTTGTCTATCCGAACCTGCCAGGCTGCAGGAATTGAGTGGAACTGGCGGTCTGCACAATCAAACCTGTGGATCACAAATATTTAGCAATTATGGAATGTGACATTGTGTTAGTGAGTAGCCATGCTGCAGTTCACTCATCACATCTTCAGAAGGCACAACCATTCATTGATTAAATATTTCCCTTTGTATCGTGAAGGATTTTAAGTGCTCCAGGGATGTTTCTCTTATTGTATGGTTTCTGATCATTGTAGTACTGTGTCAAAAACATGGCAGCTGCATTGTCTAATGAACAGAAAGCTGGGATCATTGGGGCCCAATAATCTCAACACAGAAGCATCTGTCTTTATTGTTAGATGTAATCTTCAAAATAATTCTGTCAACAGTAGTTTAAATGATGATACATAGATGTTATTTTTTATTCAGAATTCATGTTCATCAAAATAAACTCTTACTATCTGAATTGAATGCATTCCATTTTAGGCTACTTACCTTGATTAAATATAGATTTAACCAACCACTACACTGTTCCAATAACTAAACTCAGAGGAAGTAGAGCACAATATGTATATATAAAACAGAGCTCTAAATTGTAATTAAGTACCTGGGACAAGTTCAATTCAAAACAGAACTCACTTCTTCTGTCCCATTAAACACCCACAGGTACAATTCTATTCTAGGTATCTGGTATAATTCAAGTCTAGATATCAATTTGAAGCTAATTTGAAAACAACCTTGCTCTTGTGAACCGCCACACTAAGTTGTTGTTCAAGTTCACCGCAGCAGCTTGGACTTTATTGTGTCTATTCCATATCACAATTCCAGTTTTCCTCTTTTGGTCAATGTCTTTTAACACCCTTCAGCACTCTGACACGTTGGCAGCATACCTCTTCATGCAAGCTCCAATGACCAAGCATTTGTAACCTTCCATTACCTTTTGTGTGGAAAAAAATTTCCAGATTTTACCCCCAAAGAGCTTGGTTTTAATTTTAGATTCTGCCTTTTCTGTTGGATTAAGAATATAAGAACATATCAAGCAGCACCATCAGTAGATGATGTGGCCCTTCACTTCAGTTCCATTGTTTATCAAAGTAAAAAGTGAACCTTTTCCTCATCCTCTTTCCAACAGACATAACATGCAAAAAATCTTAACCTCTTGGATAGATTAAATTGGAACAGAGATCTCTCAGACTGCTACAATGCATATTCTTGCAATGCTGTTCACTTGGTGCCAGTCTGATCCTCCAACTCAATGAAAAAATGCTGACCTGCCGCTTTGTAGCTGGATGTGCAAAGTAGTGAAAGGTTCGATCCGGATCATGTAGTGCATGACTCCAGCTGCATTGGAATAGTGTGTACCGTAGTGGAATTTGTCAATGTTTCCTGTAGGATCTTCAAAGCTTTCATACCTGAATGTTGAATTAGGAAGAGTTAGATCACCGACCATTCTCGCATATCGCTTACCTCAGTTTCCAAGAATTGATTTTTTACCACTTTCTTGAACTATCACAGAGCACGTTCCTTTCCTTTTACTGAAGGAATAAGTTCTGCTGTTCAACACCTTCAGCTCACTGCTGCTGTACATTACAGAGGCATGGATTTGCTACAGCAGGGACCCCAAGGCTCAAAGGAGGTATTGATGATACAACGTTCATAAATCTCCTGGCAAGGTACCAAAACCAACATTGTTATCTTCACCTGAACCCAGATCCCCAGAAGACACTGTAGTTACATTTATCCAGCTCCAATGAGCAGGCTACCTCATTTGTATGTGTGATACCAGGCTCCCAACACAGATACTCTCCTCCTTGTTCTGCCATGGCAGGAAATTACTTGAGGACACAGGAAAGAATTCAAGGATACACTCAAGGCTTTATGACACTCAGCAGTTTGATCAGCCTACAGTACATCCACGTGGCTAAAAGGAACAGGCTTTTTAACTGGTCACTTCAAGATGGTTTTTGTCATCATTTGTTGTCTGTGGACAATCCCTTTTTAATAAGGCCATTTGGTAGTAATCATCATTTAGCACTCTGGATTTTCCTCATCTTATGATGGTGACAAAATGGCTGGAGACATGAACCATTCTTTATCAGACAGAAAATATCACCATCCAAACAAATACAAAGTCAAATACAACTCAACTCACTTCTCCTTTACGTCCTTTGCATGTTTATCATTCACCACACCAATTGGGCGAGAGAGATCTCGGAAGACACTTGGATTGTTCAAATCCAACTCCTCAGATGTGTAGTCACAGATGATCCATGGAAACTGAGTTAAATAGAATAAAGTTCAGTGATAAAAACAAAATATTCTTTCTTCTAGATACTTGGTGTTTTTTAAACATAAAATCATAGTCAAATGAATCAATATAAAAAAAAACAATTTTGTTGATTGCTTCCAGTCATTATGTGAAATGAATTTTATGCAGTCTTGTGCCTACATTTTAATAGTCAGAATTCTAACCTGTAAACTCTGCAGAAATTAATATGAAATATTGGTATCACTTAGGAACACAAATTGAGAAAACTTGACTCAAGTACCCCTACTATATTAAGTCTACTTTGGGGAAATGTAGGAGGAGATTTACTATACAGTAACTATGTTGTATCCATGCTTTGTAAGTTTGTTACTGATATGTGTACATTTTCAACTGTTTTGCGAGCTCAGGAAGATTTGAACTTCCTTGATTTGACAGGGGGCTGAAGTGGAAGGGTCAGAACTCATCACTCCTTTAGGAGCAAACTTACCACTGGATATTGGGATAGATCATTATAGGTTCTTCCTGCAATGGTGTTAAGTTGCATTAAATACTCAAAGTTGGATATCTTTCTCTGAACCCATTTCTGAAAGAGAATAGTGAAATTTACTACACAGCCCGCAAAGTCACAAGACCACCCTCCTTTTTGGAACGGTGGTGTACCGCACAACAATTAGAAAGTTTTATTACATCTTTGTAAGTGACTGATGAAATATCACTTGAAGTATCAACTTAATTTCTGAGACAAGAATCATAATAAATACTGGAAACCTTTCCATTATTAAACAGAGAGTTAAGGTTTAACTTCCAATACCAGCACATTAATAATTAAGGACAGAAATAAATCAATTACTTTTGGAGCTGCTCTTCACTTTGTAAGACTCCAATAAACCAACAGCCTGCCATGGAGCTCAACAAACATGCAATTATATAAAATTGGGATGTATACTCAACATGAGTACAAAGGACAGGCCAGGGAACTACAGGGCAGTGAGCCTGACTTCAGTTGTAGGGAAGGTACTGGAGGGAATTCTGAGGGACAAGATCTACCATCACTTTAATAGTCAAGGCCTACTTAGGAATAGTCCAGGTTTTTAAACCAATATTGACCCGGCTGGTGGTGTAGTGGCATCAGTGCCGGACTTCAGGACGAAAGGTCCCGAGTTCGAATCCAGCCAGCTCCCCTGCACGCTTTCCATTCGTGCTGGGTTACGAGCTGGTGATCTCTTTGGAATCTCACCCGGCAGAAGGCAATGGCAAACCACAGCTGTAATTTGAGAGATTTTAAAAAACTCACCTGAGAGTGAGTACAAGATTGCAACATTTAAGAAGCATTTGGAAAGGTATAGGAGAGATGAGGCTTGTAAGGTTAGGAGCCAAGTGCAGGCAACTGGCAGGGAGAATGCTGTGGGTGGCGTGGATCAGTTGGGTTGAAAAATGCAGTATTACTCTTATGAAATTGCATTTCCTGGTTAAGGAGTACAAACAGAATAACAGTTACATGGTCTAAGTGTGCAGCACACCACTGGCCTATGTCATGCACTATTTCTGAAATTATTTTTTAAAATTTTCTTTACCAAATTTTGAAATCAGAGTACAAGCATGGAACTGAAACTCAGTTGCTTGTTTGGAGCTAGAAAGCCAGAACAAATTTCTGCTTTACACATCTCTAAGGATATTTCAGTATGATGAATCAGAATCAGAATCAGCCCTAATATTACTGGTATGCCATGAAATGTGTTGTTTTGAGGCAGCAGTGAATTGCAATACATTGTAGTAAAACCATAAATTACAGTAAGTGTATATAAATAAATAAAATTAGTGCAAAAAGGCAGGAGAAAATACGGTGTAAGTGTTCATGGGTTCATTGTCCATTCAGAAATCAACTATAAACTTTAAAGTGGATAAATACTGTACTTCAAAGGAAAGATTTTCAGGGCTTTGGAGAAAGGACACAGCAGTGAGGTTCATTTGGCAGTTTTTTCCCCAAAGAGCCTGTATTGGCTCAATGGGCAAAATGTGACAGTTATTGACATCCCAATTCACACAGAGGCACAGCACCTTACCTGAGTTAATCCAGATGCTTTTAGCAGTTCCTGCGGAGAGCGGCTATCGAAGTAGAAGAGGTTGGGGGGTCGTGCTGCCAGCATGCGCGAGTACACTTTGTTTCGGACCTGTATAAAAACAAGAGAGTAAGGTAGGTGATCTCGGTAATTTTACTTGCACAACATTATTACGTGAACTTTCTTTATGCATTAATTGGTCCGGTGAAAAGGAGAGCATGAATGGATACGGTAGAGTGGGTATTTTATTTCCTTGCTTATTTACACAAGGCACATTTACCACTGAAACTAGTAAGGGTTGCTGGAACAGTTTTTCTCTGCCATAAATGCTATATCAAGCACTACATGTTTGCTTTTGCACACCTTAAGGTCTTGAAAGATGCTACAAGAATAAAAAGGTTTGCTTTACTTCAGATCTAAACAGGAATTATCTTGCTCAATATGTTCACACAAGTGACATGGGTGCAGTCTTGTCAGATTTTTGCAGTGATATTCATATCCCAGTGTTCACACATACAGTACCACCTCTCCTTCTTATTTTCCACATTGTCAGTAGGTTTTCTTTAGTATTGCTGCAGATGCCATCACCTAGGCCAGACAGTGCTAACAGCGGAATATTCTTTATGGTAGACAGCCATTTTCAAGTTAAGAAAAAAACAAGTTCAATGTATTAAGGTCATACCACAATGTATCAAGATCATATCTTACTTCAATCAGCTCTTAAAGGTACATTCACACTCATACACAATATACCTGCGACATATCATGCAAGCCATTGCTTGTCCTTAGAATCACAGCTACTGTGGGAAATAGGCTGTGATATATGGACAAATTTTGACATCACTCTGCTGACGTTCATTATTCAAACTGAAGAGAACACTACTGAATAAAAGGAAGAGAGGCAGTTTTGAGGCAGGAAGACTCAACATCCATTGTTTTGTTCAACTGTGATAATATTCTCATTGAAATAGGAGATTGGGGGTTCATAGTTCAAAACCAAGACTCCCAGACAAAAACAACAGGAATTCTGCAGATGCTGGAAATTCAAGCAACACACATCAAAGTTGCTGGTGAACGCAGCAGGCCAGGCAGCAGCTCTAGGAAGAGGTACAGTCGACGTTTCAGGCCGAGAAGGGTCTGAAAGTCATTAATAGGGGAATAATATTTATAAAACAACTAAAGGACAATGAACACATTAAACTCCTCTCTTCACTGTACTTAGATGTAAAAGGATCTGCATTTTTTGGACATAGCATAGGGGAGCTCTCTCTCATTTGTACTACCCAATATATACCTCATGATAGATGTCGTAGAAACAGATGTTTCTGATTCAAAAATAAGAACAAATATGCTGGAAACACTGAGCAGGTTGGGCAGCGTCCGTGGAAAGAGAAACAGAGTTGGTGCTTCGTGTGAGAATTGACAAGCTATCTTTTGTATACTACATACAACCTTGAGTTTTGTCTCCTTACAGGCAGCCACAAAACAAAGAAATCCGATAGAACCCGATAGAAAAAGAGAAGACCATCAAACACCCAATGTGCAGAACAAAAAACAAATTGTGCCAACAATAAAAGTAAGCAAATAGCATTCAGAACTGAAGTTCACAAAGGTGAGTCACAGTCATGAAGCCAGTCATCAGTGCAGTCAATTCAGGAGCCTATTAGCTCACAGCATCAGTTCAGCACAGAGAAGAGTAAACCTTGCAGGGCAGCAAGCTGAACTGACCCATCCTTCCCCTCCGGCCTCTACATCTTGACCTTTTCAAGTTGGCCCGGCACTCAAATTGGCCAAATCCCAGGTTCTTCCATGCTCTCAGACCAGAGCC
The DNA here is from genome assembly GCF_030028105.1 of Mobula birostris. Taxonomy (NCBI): domain Eukaryota; kingdom Metazoa; phylum Chordata; class Chondrichthyes; order Myliobatiformes; family Myliobatidae; genus Mobula; species Mobula birostris. Next base: position 112,153,543 of record NC_092370.1, on the reverse strand, counting down.
CTGCCACTTTGATAGGCTCTCGGGCCCGAGCCCATACCTTTATTGCAGTTCCACACCAGAATGGTTAATATCCTCAGCAATGTATTAAACCACTTCCTACAATGGCTTGAAGATGACCTGGTACTATGTCCTCATGGCAATTAGAGGTTGACAGTAACCTTCAGCTTTACCAGAAATAAGTCACATTTCAAAAACTGAAACCTAAAAAAACCCAAACCACATCCCAATTAATTATAGGAAAGACATTGCTTTAAAAAAAGATACCTTTTTCTTGAAATTGACAAAGTAGTTTGATTGATCAATGAAGAAGAACTCCAGAGCAGATCTCCTTAAGTTATAGCGCCTCAGATGTACTTCCCGGAGTTGGGAGAGAGGACGTTTGAAATCATACCCAATACCTGAAAGTGAAACACAACAATTCAGTGTACCTTGTTCCTTCCTCTCTCGATGGCCATGATTCACTCCCAAAACCCATAAATCTGCAGCCATGAAGGACAATGGCAGCAAGTGCATGGAGCACCACCACCTCCAGGTTCTCCTTCAACTTGTACGATATCCTGATTTGGAAACAGATTGCCAATCCAATCCTTCATCAACACTCGTTCCTGAAGAACACTGGGAATATGTTCATTAATTGTACCTCAGCACTTCAGAATGTATCGTCACCTTTTCAAGGGCAATTAGGTATGGGCATTGAATCCTGGCCTAGGCAGCTATGCACTAATTCTTTATAAAAATTGAGCGTAGTTCATTGATGTCAACAAAACAGATTTTCTGGAAAGAACGCAGGGTGCAATCTTTGCTTCTTTTTGCATTTAGCCTGCGTGACTGCACAAATTTTTATCCTGATGTTGGTAATGATCAATTAACTAAGACTGAATTCTCTCTCAGGAGATATAAAAGTTTCAAAAGTACCACTTTGAAGAGTAACAGGGTGCTTCCATTTGGTATTCATCCATCAACCATCCTCTCTAATCTTAAATTCATCCAAAAGATCCACTGTCAGGTGCTAACCACGTTGCTTTCTGAGATCCCAATACTCCACAATTCCACTGTTTTTTCAGGATTATCACCACTCCAGCAATGATTAATTTTCCCGAAGAATGTGTTGTGATTCAGGAACACTGGCCTGGCTTGTGAAGAAGTCCGTGATTTCTGAAACTGGATTCAGGAATTATCACACTGGATATTATTTAAGGAAAGAGAGGGAGAGCAAAAAGGAGACAGAAGGAGCACAAAGAAGGGAGGGCAAGAAAGGAAGAGTGCAAAATAAAGGAAGACTGAGGAGTGAGAGAGAAAGAGAGGGAGACAAAGGGAGAAATGGAGACTGAGAAAAAGAGAAAGGGAGAATAATGTAGGGGAGGGGGAGAGAGAGAGGGGAGAGGGGGAGAGGGGAGAGAGAGAGGGGGAGAGGGGGAGAGGGGAGAGAGAGAGGGGGAGAGGGGGAGAGGGGGAGGGGGAGGGGGAGAGTAGTCTTTTCACTATAAAACAGTCATCAGTCAGTTATCAAGAGTATGGTAACAGTGGGATAGAAGCTGTCCTTGTGTCTGGTGGTCCATGCAGAAGGCATCTGATAAAATTATTTTCAAGATTATTTAAAGAATTGAAATTGTATGGGATTAAATCTAACTTTGTGACATAGGTTCTGATTGATGGGATACTGCCCCCATGTATCTACATTGTAGCTCCAAAATACATTAATATCAAAATTACTCAGATAAAGAATGCAGAATATAAAAACTTGCAAAGGTTTTCTTTGTCAAAGCCACAAAGTACATCAGGTGCATGGGGACAATAGGATTTATAGATCGTAAACAGATCAAGTGCAAGGGAAAAATAATAGCAAGTAGAGTTCAACTTGAAAATGTGAGATCTTTGGGTCCAAGAGAAGTAACTTGGAATACATTTTATTATTTGTGAACTATAGAGGGGGTTTTTGCTTTTACACAAATCCTTAGTAACATAAATAATCAGAAATGTCATCAAGTTATGGGCTTTACTTAAAGTGAATTGGAATACAAAAGTAAGGAAGTAATGCTTTAGTGTCCAAAGCTTTGATTGGTTTCCGTATAGAGAAATGCAATCAGTTTTAGAGGCTGCACCTCAGAGATGATATATTGGCAGTGCAGATTCATCACAATAATAGAAACCATAGAAAAACTACAGCACAGAAACAAGGCCTTTTGGCCCTTCCTGGCTGTGCCGAACCATTTTCGGCCTAGTCCCACTGACCTATAGAAACCATAGAAAAACTACACCACAGATATTTTAAATGGATAAATTGCAAAGACAGATCTGTAGATATGGCTTGCATACCCTCAAGCTTATTATCTGAAGCAGAAGTAGTTAAAATGATATGGAGAAAATATTTCCTCTGTTGGGGAAAACCAGAGCAGGAAATCACAAATCTTAAAATAGAAATCAAGTACCCTGAAGTGTAAACAAGAAGCATTTTCCTACAAAAAAACTAGAAAAGTCAATAAAAATTCTTCTTCAGAAGGCTGATCAATCAAAATTGTTTTTTGTTGACAAATAGAGATCAATAGAGTTTCAGTATAGATCAGCTACAATCTTGATGAATAGTAGTAAAAGCGGAGTCCAAATTCCTACATCACCCTTACTGAATCTTGATTCAGGTGAAGCACGGCTTTGAAATGCTAGCCTGGAGAATGCAATCAAATCCAAATCACTGGAATGGGAATGACAATTGGAACAATTAGTTACTATTGAAACATCAACCCAGCTGCAGAACAGTTTCAGGACTCTCACCCTCTTCTGTCTCTTCTTTCTCTGAGCTGCCATCATAGAAATAAATATGCTGTGTGGTGATCTCTAGACGTCCAGGGATGACTGCAACAATTGTGATCAGCTCACAATCCTCAGAAATCACTAACTTCTCCTTCTGACTGGGTTCGTCAGGTTCAACCCTACAAAAATAAAATTGGAAATTGAACATGGGCTAGTAATTCAATCCAGATTAGCAGTAGCACATCATCAAAACACTGAACCCTAAAGTTAAATGCATGCAAACTTTACTTTTATCCCAAGCAAGCTGCTGCTAAGGCCATGTTATAAATCAATTGCATTTTGATCAATTTCTGCACGTCAATGAAACAGTGTCAAAATATGACACAGTTACTCATATTTACTCTGTTCCTATATGCCAGCAGATTCTGCTGTCTCTGGTGCTTTTATATTTTAAAGATGCATTGGATGATAGTTCTTTAAAATTGAAAGGGAGGATTAAGAGCACCAACATCTTATAAAGAAGTCAGTAAAAAGGAAATAAGCTGAAAACATTATGCCATGTTGGAAAGTAGAACAGAAAGAAATGATACAGGAAATGGAGATATCCACTATGAAGTTTAGTTTGCTTACTGGTTGATAGCAGCAACATTACTCGAGACATCTGGCTATCATTCCATAAGACTATTAGACATAGGTGCAAAATTAGGCCATTCAGCCTACTGAGCTTGCTCCACCATTCCATCACGGCTGAATTATTATTCCTCTCAACCCCATTTTCCTGCCTTCTTTCTGTAATCTCTGATACACTTACAAATCAAAAATCTACCAATCTCTTCTTTAGATATACCAAATGACCTGGTCTCCATAATTCCACAATTCACCCACCATCTAGCTAAAGAAATTTCTCTTCACCTCTGTTCTAAAGGGACATCCCCCTTTTCTGGTACTATGACGTCTGGTCCTAGACTATAGGAAACATCCTCCCCACATCCACTCTATCTAGGCCTTTCAATATTCGATAGGTTTAAATGAGATCCTGCTCATTCTTCTAAACTTCAGCAAGTACTGGTCTAGGGTGTTTTTTAAAAAATCATTTTCAGGATGTGGGTGTCTCCGGTAAGACATGAAGCTATTTCTGTGGTTGCTTGATAAAATAGCGCTGTGAAGCAACCTGACGTAATGAAGTGTTTTTCAAGTCACCCTAAGTGAAGCTAAAGTTACAGATTGTTGTGTGAGCAGTCAGTTATTTGGTCAGATCAGCGACAAATCAGCATGAATAATCATCTGGGTTTTTTCATAACTATCTGACAACTTCAAGCTCCGAAAAACTGGGCTGTTTATTTCAGGATTTTACAAATCAAGATCAAAATCAGAAACTGCTGACAACGGTGGAAAAACTTGACTGATTTCCGGCATTGGTTAAAACTGAAGTTGTTGCAGTAGCTGAACTGAATTTCCATTTAACTTAACTGCGCCCACCCCCCCACCCATCCTTCTCTACCCCTCCAGGAAAAAGGTCTGCTCTTAAACTGAAAGGAGATACTGTAACATTTATCTTTGACCCTATTGGGAAGAGGCCAAGGTTAATATGGTTGGCAACAGCCAATCCTGGATCAGCGCCAGAATAGTGAACTAAACATGAACATAGGTCATTTGTTGTGAGTATGTGAAGAGTAGACTACGGCTGAAGCATCATTTCTACTGACTTTCATGCAATACCAGTGTCATCGTAGAGACTGATAGATTAGAGGCCATTTTGCAGACAGAGAAAGCAAACTAAAAATGACTGTTAGAATCCCTGCTTTGCAAAGAAAAAAAATCTGGTCATTGTTTTAGTGCTGCTTGTGATCTCTTGTCATGTGCCAACTGACATCTGAATTACTTTATTGTGTGTACACAGTTTGCAATATCCTGAAATTATTAAAAATTTCAAAATTCTAAATCTCCTTTAACATCCTTGCCTGTGCCAAGAGTTCGATCCTTTTCGTTCCAGAGTTCGATCCTTTTTGTCCTTATGTCCCAAGATCTTGATTTTCATTGGATATTTAGTGCATTCTTTATTTACTTACTACAATGTGAAAAGAGGCCATATAATCTACTGAATCCACCTAGACCAATCCCATTAGACTAGATTGGGTTTCAGCATTTTGGATAGAGCCTCTATGAGCATAGATGTTTCACTGATCAAACACTTACTGGTTGTTAAGAAAAACCAGATCTTCATCTCCAAGCTGATCATCTTCCAGCTCACTAACTTTAGCCTCCTTTGCTACAGCCAGTGGTAGAGATTCTGGTGGGGTTCTTGCCTGATCACTACCTATGAAGAATCAAAAATAATCATTCAATTTAGAATTCACCAACATTGCAACATTCATCAAATGCAACACTTCAATTCTGTTGTAATTAAGGACTTGGGTGCTTCTGCATGTGTTGTAGCCACTTTCCTTCTACTTGAATCACTTCAGGATAGATGCCGTTAAAAGCCTTTGAGCAGTGTGATTCACTGCAGAGCTTGGTGAGGTATCAAAGTAGGCTACATGGAGTCATTTAGTTGGTTGGTCAGAGTTCAAATCAGACCAGACCAGATGAGGTCTGTAGGTTTTATTTAATAAAATAATTAGTTATTTTTGTAAATTGACAATTTCATTATTTCTGAGATTCTGATGCTGGGGCAAACTTGAAATATAATGTTATGAGGTTAAAAACAGTTGCTATGTTTCTTGCAATATTTGCTTATTAGACCATATGACAGTGAGACATCAGAGCAGAATTAAGCCATTCAGTCCATCAGGTTTTTCCACCATTCACTCATGAATGATTTATTACTCCTCTCAACCCCATTCTCTTGCCTTCTCCCCGTAACCTTTGACACCCTTACTAATCAAGAACCTATCAAGCTCTTATTTAAATGTACCCAATGAATTCAAAGTTCTAAGTTCAAAGTCCAAAGTAAATCTATTAGCAAAGTACATATATTTCACCACTATATCCCACCTTGAGATTCATTTCTGCAGATGTTCACAGTACCTCAGAGAAATACAATAAAATCAATGAAAAACCACACACAAGCGGAGACTGACAAACAATAGTCATAGTCATACTTTATTAATCCCGGGGGAAATTGGTTTTCATTACAGTTGCTCCATAAATAATAAATAGTAATAGAACCATAAATAGTTAAAAAGTAATATGTAAATTATGCCAGTAAATTATGAAATAAGTCCAGGACCAGCCTATTGGCTCAGGGTGTCTGACCCTCCAAGGGAGGAGTTGTAAAGTTTGATGGTCACAGGCAGGAATGACTTCCTATGACGCTCAGGGCTGCATCTCAGTGGAATGAGTCTCTGGCTGAATGTACTCCTGTGCCACCCAGTCATTATGTAGTGGATGGGAGACATTGACCAAGATGGCATGCAACTTAGACAGCATCCTCTTTTCAGACACCACCGTGAGAGAGTCCAGTTCCATCCCCACAACATCACTGGCCTTACGAATGAGTTTGTTGATTCTGTTGGTGTCTGCTACTCTCAGCCTGCTGCCCCAGCACACAACAGCCAACATGATAGCATTGGCCACCACAGACACGTAGAACATCCTCAGCATTGTCCGGCAGATGTTAAAGGACCTCAGTCTCCTCAGGAAATAGAGACGGCTCTGACCCTTCTTGTAGACAGCCTCAGTGTTCTTTGACCAGTCCAGTTTATTGTCAATTCGTATCCCTGGGTATTTGTAATCCTCCACCATGTCCACACTGACCCCCTGGATGGAAACAGGGGTCACCTGTACCTTAGCTCTCCTCAGGTCTACCACCAGCTCCTTAGTCTTTTTCACATTAAGCTACAGATAATTCTACTCACACCATGTGACAAAGTTTCCTACTGTAGCCCTGTACTCAGCCTCATCTCCCTTGCTGATGCATCCAACTATGGCAGAGTCATCCGAAAACTTCTGAAGATGACAAGACTCTGTTCAGTAGTTGAAGTCTGAGGTGTAAATATGCAATAGAAGACAAACTGGGCAAATAGTAAGAAACTTAAGTAAATAAATAAATAATACTGAAAGCATGAGTTGCAGAGACAATGAAAGTGAGCCCATAGGTTTTGGAATCAGTGACGTATCCATGCTGGGTGAAGAGTCAGATGGTTAAAAGGAAATACCCACTGCTAAACCTGGTGGCGGAGGACCTAGGACTTGGCTTCCGCAGCTTTCTGTGGCAATGAATTCCATAGATTTGCCACTCTCTAGCTAAAGAACATCCTCCTCATCTTTGTTCTAAAGGGGTGCACTTGCATTCTGAGTCTGTGCTCTCTGGTTCTAGACCACCACACCATACCCCCTCCTCCCAAAACTGGAAACATTCTCTCCATGTCCACTCCATCTAGGCCTTTCAATGTTCTATAGGTTTCAATGAAATTCCCCCATCCCTCTTTGAAACTCCAGTGAGTACAGGCTCAAAGCCATCAAACACTCCTGATACATTAACCCTTTCATACCTGGGATCATTCTCTTAAACCTCCTTTGGACCCTTTCCAATGTCAGCACATCCTTTCTCAGATAAGAGGTCCCAAACTGCTCACAATATTCCAAGTGTGGTCTAAGCAATGTCTTATAAATTCTCAACATTACATCCCTGCGGTTATAATCTAGCCCTCTTGTAATGAATGCTAACATTGCATTTGCCTTCCCTACCATTGACTCAACCTGCAAGTAAATCTTTAGGGAATCTTATATGAGGACTCCTATGTCCTTTTGCACCTCCAATTTTTGAATTCACTCTCCATTTATAAAATAGTCTCTGCCTTTATTCCTTCTGCAAAAAGTGCATGACCTTACACTTCTCTACACTGTGTTCCATCTGCTATATCTTTGCCCATTCTCCTAATTTGTCCAAGACCTTCAGCAGATTTCCTACTTCCTCAACACTACCTACCCTCCCACTTATCTTTGTATTGCCTGCAACTGGGCTACAAAGCTATCAATTCAATCGTCCACATCATTGACGTAAAAGTTGAAAAGAAGCAGTTCCAACACCAACTCCTGTGGAACACCACTAGTCACTGGTAGCCAAACAGAAAAAGTTCCCTTTATTCCTACTCTATGCTTCCTACCAGTCAGCCAATCTTCATTCATGCTAGTATCTTTCTTGTAAACCATGAGCTCTAACCTTGTTTAACAGTCTCATGTGCAGCACCTTGTCAAAGGCCATCTGAAAATCCAGTAAACAACATCCACTAACTCTTCTTTGTCTATCCTGCCTGTTATTTCCTCTAAGAATACCAACAGATTTGTCAGGCAGGATTTCCTCAAGAAAACCATACTGACTTCGGCCTATTTCTAGCTATCTATTTATTTATTTATCAACATGCAGTACAGAGTAGGCATTCTGGCCCTTCAAGCTGGCATGCTGCTGCTGTATTCCACAGTGAAGACTGATGCAAAATACTTGTTCAATTTGTCCACCATTTCTTGTCCCCCATTACTACCTCTTCAGCATAATTTTCCAGCAGTCCACTATCTATTCTTGCCTCTCTTTCACTCTTTTTACTTCATATCTGACACAAACTTTGCTATCCTCTTTTATATTATGGGCCAGCTTACCTTCATTTTTCACCTTTTCTTCTCTTATTGTTTTTTATGTTGCCTTTTCTTGGTTTTTAAAAGCAGCTCAATCCTCCAGCTTCTCACTAATTTTTGCGATATCTATGCTACCCCTTTTGCTTTGATGCTGTTTATTATTTCTCTGGTCGGCCATTGTTGCCTCATCCTCCCTTTAGAATGTTTCTTCTTCTTTGAGGTGAAGATTATAGTTAAAAATCATTTCACAGCAGTTAGCGGGACATTTTTGGGAGGTGCTAAAAATTTTAAATAAAAGAACATTACTGCTAGTGTAAAGACAACAAAAAAAATTACCAAGATTATCTCGCAAGGCACTAGCATCCAAATGTTTGTCAAAGTTGTAGTTTGGAACCAATTTGAGCCTCATCCTTGAGTAAGTCTCCGCACTTGATAGCTTCCATTTTATTTCAGAGGGGTTCCTGTAGAGTAACAAGAACACTTGTAATTTATATTGGTTTGTTGTTAAAAAGAGTCATCTATGTATATGTACACTCAGTGTATTAGATACACCTGCACACCTGTCTGTTCATGCAAATGATCTAACCAGCCAATCGTGTGGCAGCAACTCAATGCATAAAACCAAGTAGAAATGATCAAGACCAAACATCAGAATGGGGAAGATGTGATCTAAGAGTCTTTGATCATGGAATGATTGTTGGATTGTTGGTGCCAGATAGGGTGGGTTGAATATCTCAGAAACTGCTGATCTCTTGGGATTTTCACACACAACAGTCTCTAGAATTTACAGGGAATGGTGCAAAAAAACACAACAAAAACACTCAGTGAGCAGCAGTTCTGTGGGTGAAAACACTTTGTTAATGAGAGAGGTTGGAGGGGAATGGCCAGACTGGGTTCAAGATGACAGGAAGGAGACAGTAACTCAAATAATAACGTGTTATAACACTAGTGTGCAGAAGAGCATCTCTGAATGTACAATATGTCGAACCTTGAAGTGGATGGAGACAGCAACAGAAGACTATGAACATACAGTCCGTGGTCATTCTATAGGTACAGAAAGTATCTAATCAAGTGGCCACTGAGTGTATACGGGCATTAAATATCCAGTCATAGTGTTGTGCAGCACAGAGATAGGCCCTTCAGCTCACCATGTCCACACTAATTCCATTTTCCCACTCTAGGGTCATATTTTTTTCTGCACTTTCCTATTTAACTGTCTGTCTAGATGCCTATTAAATGTAGTAATTGTACCTGATTCCACTCACCATGCTTAAAAAAACCCTGAGACATCCATTAAACTACTACACCTTACTTGAAATTATGCCCTCATGTTTACCACCACTCTCCAACCCCATGTCTCTCAGGTTCCCCATCACCTCTTGGGTCCTCAGAGCCCCCATTGTCTTCCCACCCCAGCTTCCCTGAACACCCCAACCCTCCCCCCACTTCCTCTGATGCCACCAACTGTCCTCCCCTCTATGATCCTTGCTCTAACTCCTGCCATGTCTTCGCCATTCCGTCTGACATTCCCCTCTCTGAAGTAGCATATTCTGTCTCCAGCAAGGGCCTTACCTTTGTTCTTCTTCACCCGCATCTCGGTGAGTACTACTCCCACCATGCATTTGAGCTCTTCTTCCATTGCCTCCATCTCCAAGTCCACATCTTTGACAAGACTTCTCCACCCTGCACCCCTTCTCCCATCCCCAAACCTCCACCCTTTCTTGGTTCTCTGCCTGCTCTGGATCTTTTCATCTCTCAATTGCTGATGAGACCTCAACCGGCTTGATGTCAGCACTCCTCCCCACTCTTTGAACCTTACCTCCACTGAACGTTCTTCCCTCCACTCTCCCTCTGCACAAATTCCAACCTTACCATCAAACCCACAGACAAAAGAAGGTGCTCTTGTAGTGTGGTGGACTGACATCTATCTAGATCAGGCCAGGTGACAACTCTCAGACACCTCCTCTTCCTTACCTCCTGAGAAGGAACCCACTCCGAACCATCAGAATTCTCTGACACCATCATTTACATCATCAGCTCTGGAGATCTCCCATCCACTGCCACCATACTCATGATTCCATTACCCTGCACTGCTCATTTCTACCTCCAACCTGAGATCCACAAACCTAGCTGTCTAGGTAGGCCCATTGTCTCTGCCTACTCCTGCTCCATTGAATTTGTGTCAGTGTACCTTGACTCCATTCTACCCCCTTGATTCAGTCCCTTCCCACCTACATTCATGACAGTTCACATTCTCTCAATCTCTTTGGCCACCTTATTTTCACCACAGATGTCTAGTCCCTATACACTTCCATCCTTCATCAAGAAGGCCTTAAAGCTCTCCGCTTCTTTCTCAACAGAAGAACTAACTGGTTCCCCTCCACCACCAGCCTTTACAATCTGGCAAAACTGGTCCTGACCCTCAACAATTTCTCCTTTGGCTCCCCCCACCTTCTCCAAACTCAAAGGATAGCCAAGAGCACCTATATGGGCCCCAGTTATGCCTGCCTTTTTGTTGGCTACATAGAACAGTCCATGTTCCAAGACTTCCCTGGTAATACTCCCCAAATCTTCCTGCACTACACTGGTGATTGCAATGGTGCTGGTTCATGCATCCATGCAATCTTCCTCCACAACACTGACGACTGAAATGGTGATGCTTCACGCATCCATGCTGACCTCAACAATTTCTTCATCTTTGCCTCCAAACTTAGCATCTTCAAATTTCTGTGAAGGTGGTTCTGAATTGTCATGTTTTTACACTTATTGATTATGACTTACCGTTCTGCCCAGGCTCCACGGGGGCAGGTAAGAAGTCGCCTCAGTGAGCTCCACTGGCGAAGTACTGCTCTGTGGTGGCTGTTAATCTGCTTCAGCGTGTTGCTGTATCGAGCATTCTCACCCCTCACACGTTTCCAGAAGGGCTCCAGTATCAACTCCTAGCACAAAGACAAGAGGAATCCATTCTTATGCAGTGTTTTGTTCTTCCATAATCATGAATCATTTTTCACAATGGAAATAAAAATTTAGCCAAATTCTAATCAGCTTCCCATGTTCAATGCAGTTATAAGGCTTTTTGCCTCATTCCTCTGCCTCACTTACATAGATTGTCACATCAGCGTCTGTTCTGCAGTTGTAGGCGGACGGACAGTGTATAGGTGAATGGGGGAGTCAGTTAGTTCTTCCAGTGGGTGTGGCCTGCAATGATCTGGAGATGATTGTCAACTCTAAATGCTGAGTAGGTAATGGAATTAACCATTGAGTGAATAACCTGTGCTTATTGTATCAGATCCAATAGTCCGTTCTCAGGGTTTTAAACTTCCATATCATTTACAGAAAAACTAATTTACTCAGGTAAGAAATGTTTGGATATTTTGGAGGTGACCACTGGTAGAGGTCTTTGTAACTCTGCCTTTTCAGATTGAGACTGAAGCATGCATTTCAGTGGCCTCCCATTATCTATTCCATTACTCTATTTAATCTGCATCCTGTGAAATAAAATATAATTTAATTCATTTTGTAAACCTATTATTTATTCCTGTTGCCTATTTTTATGCTTGAGACTGATTTCTAATTTGCTTTTTTAATGAATTTAATCTGCTGTTGGGCTCAGCATCCATCACGAATGTGACTGGGGCTATGAAATATATGAACTACAAGGCATTCTACAACAGGTCATTAAGCCAACTGTGACTTTCTGATTACATTAACTGGTACCAAGAAGAGGACGAATCTGGTCACACCACAGCCACAAAGGGATTCTTCATTCACACACTGTCTTACCTTCAACACATTTGTTATTCATTCACCGCAGAGTCAAAATCTTTATGTTAGCCATTTATCACTAATGTACACACATCACCACAATATTTGTCATTCAAAGAGAAGCCCTGTGACCATTCCATTGGGCCATCAATTGATGTACAATCTTTACTATAAACACTACACCTAATAGCAAGAGTCAGAAACTACTCTTGGCAGAAACACAGAACAAAAACTTGGCTGCAAAAAAGAACAGTCAAGTCCTTTAAAACTAAAGATGAACTGTTTAATTGACTTATGTTGTTAAGTCTGGTCATAATGGTAGAAATATTGGAATTACTACGTGAAAGGAAAGACCAGAGCATATACACTCAGTGGTCACTTTATAGATACCTCCAACACCTAATTAGTGCATGTTCAAGGTCTTCTACTGCTATAGCCCATCCGCTTCAAGGTTCAATGTGTTACGTGTTCAGAGATGCTCTTCTGCACACCACTGTTGTCACATTGTTATTTGAGTTACTGTTGCCTTCCTGTCATCTTGAACCAGTCTGGTCACTCTCCTCTGACCTCTCTCATTAACAAGGTGTCTTCGCCCACTGAACTGCAGCTCACTGGATGTATTTTTTGTTTTTCATACCATCCTCTGTGAACTCTAGGGACTGTTGTGCATGAAAGTCCCAAGAGATCAGCAATTTCTGAGATACTCAAACCACCCCGTCTGGCACCAACAATCATTCCACGATCAAAGTCGCTTAGATCAGATTTCTTCCCCATTTTGCTGTTTGGTCTGAACAACAACTGAACCATTTGACCATACCTGCATGCTTTTAGGCAATGAAATGCTGCTACGTGATGAACTGGTCAGATTTCATTAACCAGTCGATGTACGGGTGTACTTAATAAAGTGGTCATTGAGGGCAAGTTTGCCTAGTGCCATCCCAGTTAAGACATGATATTGAGAACGATGCTCATGATCTTAAAGAATCTCTAAAGCCCAAGAAATAACATGAGGAATCCCACCTTGGCCAGGAATATTTTGAGGTCCAAAGGCACCTACCTATTCCTCCTAAACATGCTAAACTTACCATGTTCTGTTATAAAATAATGTATTTCCTGGAAGTACAATTAATTTTATTAAAATTCATTTTGAGCAATGCCAACAACATTTAATGTCCTGCTCCAATTGCCTTCCTAATTGTTGCAATCCTTCTGGTGATGGGATGCTCACAGTGCTGCTGGGCAGAAATTCTAGTGTTTAGACCCAGCAACCATGAAGGACCAGTGATATACTTCTGAATTAGCATGGTGTGTGGCATGGAAGGAAATTTGCTGGTGGTGGTACTCCCATGGATGTACTTCCCTCATCTTTCTTTGGGAGGATTTATCAAGGGAGTCTGAGTGAGCAAATTCAGTTCACTTTGCAGCCATTGGGTACTAGTGGTATATGAAGCGAATGTTCAGGCTGGTGGCTGGAATGTTTTGCCCTCTGTGGTCTTTAGCTCCGTTAGAGTTGTTGGAGCTGCACTTACCCTAGCAAGGCAAAAATGGTCTATGTCGTCTTGGGTGGCAGGAAACGAGACACTCACCGACCTGCTTCAAGCTACCTAAAAACCAAGTTTTTTGTGCCTGATCCAACTGAGTTTCTGGTCAGTAGTGACTCCCAGGAAATGGATGGTGGAAGACTTGGTGATGGTAATGCCACTGAATGTCAAGGGTAGGTGTTTAGACGCTCTCTTTTGGGGGAGATGGTCATTATCTGCCACTTTTGTGGTACAGATGTCATTTGCTATTTACCAGTCTGTGCCTGTTGTCTAGATCAAGCTGTACGCAGTCATGGATTGCTTTATTTGCTGAAGATTGCGAATAGAAATGAACCCTGCTCAACCATCAGCAAGCATTCCCACTTCTGACGTGATGATAAAAGGGAAGACAAAGGAGCTGATGATAGTTGGGGATCTGAAAGAATCAATAACATTCATTTAGGAAATTGGTGAGGTAGAGTCCATGATGGAATAAAATTCATATAACTGTGGAAGGAGATGAAATAGGCAGAGACTGCATTAAAATAGAGCAAAAGAATCTGTGACGGGAGATTATATAATGACTGGAGCCCTCAACAGTGTCAATAGGTTACAAAGGTGCTTAATGGGTCAACTTGTCTTCAGCGTTCACGAGCTGCAATAGTTACCTGGAACTTGGAACGACTCTCCCCACGCTCATGCTCCCGACGCAGAGCACTGCTCATTAGTGAGTCGTAACAGGAGTTCCAGAAGCTGGACATCTGTTTGTGACTTGTGTCAAATGTGTCCGATTCATATTGAGCCATGGCTTTTAAAACCTGCAAAGACATACGTGGTTATGCAAGCAATCACACCAAATAAAACCCATTGATACAAATAATAGATAGGAAGATCACAGCCAGGTGAGGTGAAGGAGTGCAGAGTAAGGTAGGCTCTAAAGGTAAGACTGGATATAATGTGATGGGAGAAGTATTCTGGGTCAGAATGGAACATACTAGAAGAAACAGAAGTAGAGGCAAGACTGTATCCTACACAAGGTATGGAGAACAAAATAAAGGCAGAAGTTGCAGGTATGGAGCATTGCAATTGTTACTGGAGTTGAATTTCAGAAAGAAAAAATTAAATCTTACTACTGCTTTTGGGAATTCAAATTCACGTGCTAAATTAAATTTTTAATAATAAAGTTCATAGCGGTAATGGTAAGTATGAAATCAGCAGATTGTTGTAAAGTCCTATCTAGTTCACAGTGTTTTTCAGCAGAAAAAAAAAATCTACCATCGTTAGGGTATGACTTCTTTGACTCCAGATCTACCAATGTGGTCAATTTTGAAATAGCTGCAAACCATTCAAATTAACGAGTGTGTAGGCATGGAAAATACAATGCTGGTTTTGCTGGTGATATTGTCATTCATGTACAAAACAACATGGTCCTTCCAGCATGTACATCTACCCAAAAAGGCTTTAGCTGTCTTCCCACTTCAACTCCCTCTTAGTCTCCATGTCTCTTGATTCCTTGTTTTGGACTTGTTCATCATTGGATGAAGACCTTGCTCCATCAAGCCTATATAGCAGGTACTAAGCAATGGCCATCCCCAGAGTGAAAAAATACACATACAGGCAAGTTCCCTTCTCCAAGCTGGAGGAGAAAAAAGACATTTTCGACTCTAAGCTATTGTCTGGGAAGAAGATGTTCAACTTCTCTTAAAAGTCACAGTTAATCTTTTCCCTCCAGTTTTTTTAAAAATAAACAATCAATATATTATCTTTGCAAATTATCATTTAAAAAAAATTGCTGTTGCTTATCTACCATCATATCTTTTAATATACAAGCCGTTCCTGTATAGCTACAACAGTGGCATCTACCTGACAATGCTGGGAACTGCTCAGGTATGTCCTGTCCACAGGAAACAGGACAACTGCAATCCAGCGAACTACCACCTCATTATAGTTTGCTTTCGAACATCAGCAAAGTGATGAAAGAGATAGGTGCTAGTGCCCACAAGCAGCACTGGTTTAGGAAAACTCTGTTCTCAAAAGCTCAGGACAGGTTTTGCCAAAGTCACTCAGTTTCTAAACTTATTAAAGCAGAGGTCCAGGCTTGGAGAAAAGAACTGATATCCTCAGGTAAAGTGAAAATAGGTTTATCAAAGCAACATTTGATTGAATATGACATCAATGAGCCCTGGCCAAATTGGAGTCAATGAGAATTAAGGGAAAGGCCTCCACTAGTTGGAATCACAGTAGGCACAAAGGAAGATTGTTGTAGTGGTTGGTGGTCTATCGTCTCAGTCACTGGATATCTCTTCAGGATAACCTCAGGAAGATGTCCCAGTCCCAACCATCTTCAGCTGCTTCATCATAAGTAGGGGTGTACACTGAAGATTGCAGAACGTTCAGCACAATTTGGGATTCCTTAGATAATGAAGCAGTTCACATAAAATGCAGCAAACCTGGACGATATCCTGTCTCGGACTGTTAGGTGACAAGTAACATTTGCACCATGCATGCCAGGCAACAATGATATTCAACAAAAGAAGATCCAGACAGCACCCCATGACATTTAATGGTATCACCATCACTGAAACCCCCTTTTTCAATATTCTGGGCATTACCACTGACTAGAAACTTCACTGGAGTAGCCATGGCAACAAGAGTAGATCAGGGGCTAGGAATCCTGTGGGAAGTAACTCACCTCTCAATTCCCCAAAGCCTGTCCACTACCTACAAGACTCAAGTGAGGAGTGTGATGGAACACTCTGCCTGCTTGGATGAGTGCAGCTCCACTACACTCAAGAAGCTTGACACCATTCAGGATGTAGCGTCCCACTTGGTAGGCACCCCACTCATGAACTTCCACTCACTCTACAATCATCACAGCAGCAGCAATTTGTACCATCTTCAGGATGCACTGCAACAACTCACCAAGAATCCTTAGGCAGCACCTTCCAAACCTATGACCTCTACTAGTTAAGAAGGACAAAGGTAACAAAAACATGGGAAACTGTTATCTAGAAGTTGCCTCTCCAAGCCACACACCATCCTGACTTGGAAATACATTGTGTAGCACCATGGTCCTGAAAAACGTTGTCTCGGTTTTACTGTGTACTGTACCAGCAGTTATGGTCAAAATGACAATAAAAAGTGACTTGACTTGACTTGATTGTCATTCCTTCCCTGTCACTGGGTCAAAATCCTGGAACTTCCTCCCTAATAGCATTTTGATTATACCTACATATCAGGGACTACAGTGGTTCAGGGCAGCAGCTCTCCCATCACCTTCTCAATTAAATTTTGGCTCAGCCTGCAAAGCCCACATCCCTTGAATGAAAAAAAAAAACAAAATGATGCAGATGTGAGACTCCTGAAATAAGAACATAAATTGCCGGGAATGTTAACCTAAGAGAATAAACAACAAGCATCACTCTTGGTCAATGATCTTTCATTAGAACTTTATTGAAAGGTCATTGACACAAAATGTGCTCATGTTTTTAAACTAAATTTTGTGTCTATTTTAGCCAAGTCATCTTTCATATCCATGTAAGTTGTTTCAGTGAAATTCAAGACTATTAATTAATAACATTACCATCCAAATATTATGAACCCTAGAAAATAATTTTATCATAATATTATAAATTAACTCAGTTCCAGTGTGTAATGCTATATACAAGGCAGCCCCTTCCCTGGATAGCTCAACAACGTATCTGAAAAGCTATTATGAATTTATTTACAAATGTCCTCCAGCCTATTATTGTCAATCTAGTTTATCGTGTCTGCAAGAACATTGGTTACCTCCCTACCCCACCACCACACATTAATGCTTAACTGAGGATTTAATATGGGAGATGTATGGGCCACATTGTGCTGAAGAAACTAGGGAAAAGATTAAGAAAGAAGCAGGATATCTGGGTAACAGCAGGATGTAAAAAGACAACAAGGAGAACAGGTTGTGAGGATGTGCATGGACTACCTACTTTCACAGTACGTGAAATGTGAAGAATCAAACAATGCAGTGTACTATATGATGGGATAAAACACAAAATAAATCATGGCAAACTATTTGATCGACACCAAGAATGGGTATTAAAATTTTGCATGTTCTAGAAGAAAACGATGCCGTGAATATGAGGAAGCACAGTATTTAAATAGTGAAGCCCAGAAGAGTGAGGATTATGTTAACAGCACTTCCAAATCACCCTTCCGTACATGTCATACTATGTACAAATAGTACACAGAGATGCTTAAAATACTCACATTTCTTTCCATGAATGATTTCCACTCTGAGGTGACACAGAAATACTGGAAATCCTCGAAGAATGTCGGACTGCCATTGGTGGGAGGCAGGGACGGCAGCTGATACTGGAGCTCAAGCAGCTGGTAGCATTGGTCCATCAGAGTGCGGGCGATTGGCATCAGGTATGAGAAGATGTCTGACTTGTCTTTGATAGATCTGGAGAGAGGCTCATCTAGCTTTCCCAACAAGAAACAGGCCTCTTCCTTCCGTATCGGCATGGTCTGAAGGAGGCTGTGTAGCTTGACACAGGCCATTGCACACACCTGAGTAGAGCAGCAGAACACAGGTCTGACTGATGAATTCAAACTGAGAAAAATGTCTAGTCTGCTTATGTACTGTAGATAATTAATGGGCACCGATAGAGGCAGGGAGCTGATGACACATTTAAATCCAATAAATGATAACCAGTGGTCCTATTCAATTGCCAAACATTGTGTTGAATGAAGAATGATCTAGTTCAGCCAAAAAGGAGATTGTCCTTGAGAGTCAGCTTCACTTGATTCAGTATGTACTTGATATCAGGCAAAGCAATAGGAAGATCTACCCAGGTTTAGTGAATGCAGTGACGTGTGAATTTAATAAATTTGCAATGTGGAAAAGATTGCCCGAACCTGGCAATGCCTGTGTTTATGCTCTACAGCAGGGGTTCCCAACCTGGGGTCCATGCACCCCTTGGTTAATGGTAGGGATCCATGGCATAAAGAAGTTCGGGAACTCCTGCTCCATAGAACTTTAAAGTTGCTTCCTTGTACTTCTTTATTCTTCATGTACTTAACTGGGTTTCTCTCAAATGCTTTAATGCAATTTGCCTCAGGTACTCCTGTGGCGAAAGTTCCATATTCTAACCATGGACTGGATATGCTGTTGCCTGAATTCCTTATTTATTTATCAGGGACTATCTTTTAGTGGCAGCCTCAACTTTGAATATCCAAATGGAAATATCTTCCTATATCTAAGATATAAACACATTCAAAATTTTAAACAACTTTATTTGATTGCCTGTTTTTGTTCCTAGTAAAAATTGCCCAGCCAATTTTCTATTTGTTAGAATCTCTTGGTTTTATTATATTTGCAGTAAACCTTTGTATTTCTTTCTCTAGTGCTTTTGAGTAGTCTTTTGTATCATGGGAGATCAGAACTCTGCACATTTGTCCAAGTATGATGCAACTAAAGTATCATAAAAGTGAGGCCATAAATTTTGAAACGATCTAAAACAATGGAACAAAGAGCCTGACAGGCTTGAAAATTTTTTAAGATGGTTGAAGATGGAAAGCTTAATAAAGCATGCTCAATCAAGATTTTAAATAACGACACCAACAACAATGTCAAGGACAATGTGTTAAATGTTTATGGATCACTGCCATCTGTTGTACTGCTTTCATGTCTGGGCACCACATCAGAAACGATAACAAGGCCTTAAAAGGTGCAGAGGAGATTTATTATAACAATGTTATGGATAGGATGTTTTATTATGAGAAGTGATGACAGAAACTGAAATTGTTCTTGTTACAGCAAAGGCTTGGGGAAGTTTTAATGAAAATGTTAAATATCATGAGGGTTTTTAATTAGAATGAAAAGGGAGGGGGAACTTCCTGTATTGAATATTGGTTTACCGAGCACGTGTATTTAAGACCATCAGAAAAACAATGAAAAGTAAGATATAGTTTCAGACAATGAGGTATGATGTCCTGGAATTCCCCAATTTAATCCCTGTAGTTGATTGAATGGTAACTCAAAGGGGAATGAGATTTATTTAAGATGCAAGAAAAATGTTACAGAAAAGAGGAAAATTAACCACAGACCAGCCTTTCAAGGAGTTGCATTATTAAAAACAAACAATTTTCCTCAGTTAATTAAAAATAGATCATTATGAGTCCTACAATGAGGAGGGATGTTCCCTGCATTTAGAAAAGGTTCAATTTAATGACTTATTAAATGGAGATGGCAAATATGTCAGCAGACCGCATGTAAGCAGCTGAGAACGGAAAACCAGTTTTACTGTTTAAAAACATAGGGAAAAGTAGATATTTTGCAAAGACAGATTAAAAATTCATCAGACTAATCTTCCAGAATCAGACAGTCCCAACATCTTTGACAAAGTGAGACCACATTGAATCGGGAGGCTGTATAAGTATAACCTCCTGGTTGTATCTGCCATTAAAACTGGCAACAGCAGAAATAAGTTGAACAAACTTGGAATCTAATATATCCAAAAAATCTGCACCCTCTAAATTCCTGTGATCACAATTATGTTTGAATTTTGTGTGGCAGGAAGGTGGAGACTGGTTGGAAACCAGAGCCTTGAATTTAAATAAAGCTGATCATAGAGTATATGCACCAGGGATAAACTAGCTAAAGTATAGTGAAAATTGTAGAAAAATTTTAAAAGTATTTTCCATTCTCTTACAATAGGGAAAGCAACCAATTAGCCCTTCAATAGAAACAGAGAACATAGAAAACCTACAGCACAATGCAGGCCCTTTGGCCCACAAAGCTGTGCCAAACATGTATTTACTTTAGAAATTACCTAGGGTTACCCATAGCCCTCTATTTTTCTATGCTCCATGTACCTATCGAGGAATCTCTTAAAAGACTCTATTGTATCCGCTTCCAGCACTGCCCATTCCACGCACTCACTACTCTTTGCGTAAAAAAAACTTACCCGTGACATCTCCTTTGCACCTACTTCTAAGCACCTTAAAACTGTTCCCTCTTGTGATAGCCATTTCAGCCCTGGGAAAAAGCCTTTGACTACACACACGATCAATGCCTCTCATCACCTTATACACCTCTGTCAGGTCACCTCTCATCTTCTGTTGCTCCAAGGAGAAAAGGCTGAGTTTACTCAACCTATTCTCATAAGGCACGCTCCCCAATCCAGAAAACATCCTTGTAAATCTCCTTTATATAGTTTCCACATCCTTTCTGTAGTGATGTGACCAGAACTGAGCACAGTACTCCAAGTGGGGTCTGACCAGGGTCCTATATAGCTGTAACATTACCTCTTGGCTCTTAAACTCAATCCTATGGTTGATGAAGGTCAATGCACCATATTTCTTCTTAACCACAGAGTCAATCTCTGCAGCAGCTTTGAGTGTCCTATGGTCTCAGACCCCAAGATCCCTCTGATCCTCCACAATCATTAATAATGATCCAAGAATCTTACCATTAATACTACTGTATATTCTGCCATCATATTTGACCTATCAAAATGAACCACCTCACACTTATCTGGTTGAACTCCATCTGCTACCTCTCAGCCCAGTTTTGCATCCTATCGATGTCCCGCTGTAACCTCTGACAGCCCTCCACGTTATCCACAACACCTCCAACCTTTATGTCATCAGCAAATTTACTAACCCATCCCTCCACTTCCTCATCCAGGTTGTTTATAAAAATCACAAAGAGTAGGGGTCCCAGAACAGATCCCTGAGGCACACCACTGGTCATGGACCTCCATGCAGAACATGACCCGTTTGCAACCACTCTTTGCCTTCAGTGGGCAAGCCAGTTCTGGATCCACAAAGCAATGTCCCCTTGGATCCCATGCCTCCTTACTTTCTCTATAAGCCTTGCATGGGGTACCTTATCAAATGCCTTGCTGAAATCCATATACACTACATCTACTGCTCTTCCTTCATCAATGTGTTTAGTCACATCCTCAAAAAATTCAGTCAGGCTCATAAGACACGACCTGCCTTTGACAAAGCCATGCTGACTATTCCTAATTATGTTATGCCTCTCCAAATTTTCATAAATCCTGCCTCTCAGGATCTTCTCCATCAACTTACCAACCACTGAGGTATGATTCACTGGTCTATAATTTCCTGGGCTATCTGTACTCCCTTTCTTGAATAAGAGAACAACATCTGCAACCCTCCAGTCCTCCGGAATCTCTCCTGTTCCCATTTATGATGCAAAGATCATTGCCAGAAGCTCAGCAATCTCCTCCCTCACCTCCCACAGTAGCCTGGGGTGCATCTCATCCGGTCCGGAGTGACTTATCCAACTTGTTTCTTTCCAAAAGCTCCAGCACATCCTCTTCCTTAATATCTATAAGCTCAAGCTTTTCAGTCCGCTGTAAGTCATCCCTACAATTGCCAAGATCCTTTTCCATAGTGAATACTGAAGCAAAGTATTCATTAAGTACCTCTGCTATCTCCTCCGGTTCCATACACACTTTTCCTCTGTCGCACCTGATAGGTCGTATTCTCTCACGTCTTATTCTCTTGCTCTTCACATACTTGTAGAACACCTTGGGGTCTTCCTTAATGCTGCCCGCCAAGGTCTTCTCATGCCCCTTTCTGGCTTTCCTAATTTCATTCTTAAGTTCTTCTTGCTAGCCTTATAATCTTCTAGATCTCTATCATTACCTAGTTTTTTGAACCTTTTGTAAGCTTTTCTTTTCTTCTTGACTAGATTTACAACAGCCTTGTAAACCACGGTTCCTGTACCCTACCATCCTTTCCCTGAATCATTGGAACGTACCTATGCAGAACGCCACACAAATATCCCCTGAACGTTTGCCACATTTCTGCCATACATTTCCCTGAGAACATCTGTTCCTAATTTATGCTTCCAAGTTCTTGCCTGATAGCTTCATATTTCACCTTACTCCAATTAAATGCTTTTCTAACTTTTCTGTTCCTATCTCTCTCCAATGCTATTGTAAAGGAGATAGAATTGTGATCACTATCTCTAAAACACTCTCTCACTGAGAGATCTGACACCTGATCAGGTTCATTTCCCAATACCAGATCAAGTGCAGCCTCTCCTCTTGTAGGCTAATCAACATATTGTGTTAGGAAACCTTCCTGAACACACTTAACAAACTCCACCCCATCTAAACCCCTCACTCTCGGGAGATGCCAATCAATATTTGGGAAGTTAAAATACCTCACCACAACAACCCTGCTAATATTACTCCTTTCCAGAATCTGTCTCCCTATCTGCTCCTTGATGTCCCTGTTACTATTGGGTGGTCTATAAAAAACACCCAGTAGAGTTATTGACCCCTTCCTGTTCCTAACTTCCACCCACAGAGACTCAGTAGACAACCCCTCCAAGACTTCCTCCTTTTCTGCAGCCGTGACACTATCTCTGATCAGCAGTGCCACACCCCCACCTCTTTTGCCTCCCTCTCTGTCCGTTCTGAAACATCTAAAGCCTGGCACTCTAAGTAACCATTCCTGTCCCTGAGCATTTCAAGTCTCTGTAATGGCCACAACATCACTGCTCCAAGTACTGATCCACGCTCTAAGCTCGTCTGCTTTGTTCATAATACTCCTTGCATTAAAATAGACACAGCTCAAACCATTGATCTGAGCTCATCCCTTCTCTATCACCTGCTTATCCTCCCTCTCGCACTGTCTACAAGCTTTCTCTGTTTGTGAGCCAACTGCCCCTTCCTCTGTCTCTTCAGTTCACTTCCCACCTCCCAGCAATTCTAGTTTAAACTCTCCTTACACGAGGAATTCTGCAGATGCTGGAAATTCAAGCAACACACATCAAAGTTGCTGGTGAACGCAGCAGGCCAGGCAGCATCTCTAGGAAGAGGTACAGTCGACGTTTCAGGCCGAGACCCTTCATCAGGACTAACTGAAGGAAGAGTTAGTAAGAGATTTGAAAGTGGGAGGGGGAGGGGGAGATCCAAAATGATAGGAGAAGACAGGAGGGGGAGGGATGGAGCCAAGAGCTGGACAGTTGATTGGCAAAAGGGATACGAGGCTGGAGAAGGGAGAGGATCATGGGACGGGAGGCCCAGGGAGAAAGAAAGGGGCAGGGGAGTGCCAGAGGAAGATGGAGAGCAGGCAAGGAGTTATTGTTAAGGAGTTACGAGGGGGAGGTACCCCATCCGTTATTTATTTATATACACACATTCTTTCTCTCACTCTCCTTTTTCTCCCTCTGTCCCTCTAACTATACCCCTTGCCCATCCTCTGGGTTTTTCCCCTCCTCCCCCTTTTCCTTCTCCCTGGGCCTCCTGTCCCATGATCCTCTCATATCCCCTTTGCAAATCACCTGTCCAGCTCTTGGCTCCATCCCTCCCCCTCCTGTCTTCTCCTATCATTTCGGATCTCCCCCTCCCCCTCTCAAATCTCTTACTAGCTCTTCTTTCAGTTAGTCCTGACGAAGGGTCTCGGCCTGAAACGTCGACTGTACCTCTTCCTAGAGATACTGCCTGGCCTGCTGCGTTCACCAGCAACTTTGATGTGTGTTGCTTAAACTCTCCTAAATAGCCTTAGCAAACCTCCCTGCCAGGATATTGGTTCCCCCTTGGATTCAAGTGCAATCTGTCCTTTTTGTACAGGTCACACCTGCCCCAAAAGAGGTCCCAATGATCCAGAAATCTGAATCCCTGCCCCCATTCCAATTCCTCAACCATACATTTATCCTCCACCTCATTCTATTCCTATACTCACTGTCATGTGGCACAGGCAGTAATCCCGAGATTACTACCTTTGAGGTCCTGCTTCTGAACTTCCTTCCTAACTCCCTGTAGTCTGTTTTCAGGACCTCCTCCTTTTTCCTACCAGTGTCGTTGGTACCAATATGTACCACGACCTCTGACTGTTCTCCTTCCCATTGCAGGATATCGTGGACGTGATCAGAAACATCCCAGACCCTGACACCTGGGAGGCAAACTACCATTCATATTTCTTTCCTGCGTCCACAGAATTGCCTGTCAGACCCCCTAACTATGGAGTCCCCTACTACTGCTGCCATCCTCTTCCTTTCCCTACCCTTCTGAGCCACAAGGCCAGACTCTGTGCCAGAGGTACAGCCACTGTTGCTTCCCCCAGGTAGGCTGAACCGCCCCCCCCAACAATACTCAAGCAGAAGTACATATTGTTAAGGGGGACAGCTATTGGAGTACTCTCTAGTATCTGACTCTTGCCCTTCCTTCTCCTGTTACCCACTTAACTGTCTCCTGAGGCCTCAGTGTGACTACTTGCCTATAGCTCCTCTCTTTCACCTCCTCACTTTCCCTGACCAGTCGAAGGTCATCGAATTGCATCTTCAGTTCCCTAACCCAGTCCCTAAGGTGTTGCAGCTCAATGCACCTGGTGCAGATGTGGCCGTCCGGGAGGCTGGGAGTCCCTTGGACGTTCCCCATGTGACACATAGTACAGAACAGTGGCCTCACAGACATACTTCCTGTTTCTATTCCTCACAAGTAACTTACCTCGCCTCAGCCCGTTATCGCTGAAGCCCCGTTGAGCCAAAGCCCTCGTACTTTGTCTCCCTCTACTCTGCCACACACTATATAAAATTCTCTTCCTTTTAAACTCTTCCCGCCAGTCTGACTCGCTGAAGTCCATGCACTTGTACAGTCGTGCCTCGATCAAACTGCTGAAGAAAGAACTGTCTCCTTTTAAACTCTTCCCGCTGGTCTAACTCGCTGACACCCACACGCTTACGCGGTCATGCCCCGATGAAAACCTGGCTGTAAGATCATTCCTGATTCGTTCCCCCACCTACTTCCCAGCAACCTTCTCTCTCTTGATCTTATCAAATCCTTCCTGAACTTCTGCCATCTTCTCTAATTAAGGGTAATTTACAGAAGCTAATGTCCCTTTAGACACAGATGGAAACTATAGCAGCTAGGAGGAACCACGTTGCTTCACAGGGAAGGCATCTGAACTTCATACAGACTGTCAGTGAGGTCAGATCCCAAGCTGGGCCACTGGAACTGACTGGGAGCAGCACCACTGAGCCACCATGTTGCAACTGAGAAGAAATATTTCAGAATTCGTTATAAATGTATATATGATCCACCTGTAGTAAACCAGGAGCTTGGAAGTGAAAAAGGGGAACGTCAACTCAGACTATGAGAGGCCTGTGTCAGGCATTTTCATGCCTTACAAGGCGCAGATTGGAAGTCTGTGTGGGGCGCCACTCTTCGCACAGGCACTAGAGAAATGTGTGGTTAAGTGCCTTGCTCAAGGGCACAAACATGCTGCCATAGCTGAGGCTTGAACTAGTGACCTTCAGATCACTGGATGAACGCCTTAACCACTTGGCCACGGGACAAGACAGTTTAAAAAAAAAGAGAAAGGTCATCTGGACATCAGCAAACTATTGGAAATTATTATTAAATTTACAGCAGAAGGTCATTTAGAAATCATTATTGAATAGAATCAACATGGGTTCATGAAGGAAAAGTAAATATTTGCCTAATTTGTAGGAGTCTTTTGATGATATGATTATGAAGGGATATGAAAAGGAACCAGTGGACAACAGATGTGGATCTACAATACCAAACAAAAGGTTAGTTCATAAATTAAATTAAATTAATGAGTCACGTAGTTGCCAGTTATACCTTGAGTAAAGGATTGATTAAAGAGCAGAAAAGCGTGTCGAAAATGAATGTGTCATTTTCAGCCTGGTGTACTATTACCAATGGGGATCAACACTGGCAGCTGAGCTCGTCACAGTTGTTTAAGGAATTGGATGAATAGGCAGAGAACACATCAGAATTAGCTTTAATATCACCGGCATATGTTATGAAATTTGTTGTCTTTGTGGCAGCAGTACAATGCAAGACATATTAATAGAAAAAAACTGTGAATTACAGTAAATATATATATATATAAATTTATATCTTTATATAGTTAAATTTATATATCTAAATTCATTAAGTAGTGAAGAAATAGAAACAAAAAAGTAATGAGGCTGTGTTCATGGGTTCAATGTCCATTCAGAAATCAGATGGGAGAAGGGAAGAAGCTGTTCCTGAATCATTGAGTGGGTTCCTTCAGGTTCCTGCACCTCTTTCCTGATGGTAGCAATGAGAATAAGACACGACCTGGGTGATGGGGGTCCGTTATGATGGACTCTGCCTTTTTGAGGCATCACTCCTTGAAGATATCCTGGATACTATGGAGGGTAGTGCCCATGATGGAAATCATGTCATTGGAATTCTCTATCTCAGGGCCTATGAGTACATGCGCACATGCAAGTTTGTTGGTTACATAAAATCAGCCAAGAAGGCTGGGATGCAAAGAATATGCAGAGATATAAACAAGTTAGGTAAGTTGGCAATAGCATAGCAGGTATGGTGCTATGTGGGAAAACTTGGTAGGAAAAATAGGAAAACAGTTGTTAAACAGTGAGAAGTTATTAAGTGTTAATGTATCAAGTTATGTAGATGAGCAGAGTCATGAGGTGCAGTGAGTAAATTTGCAACCAATTAGGAGATAAAATTTATGTTGCTCTTTATTGCAAAGGAGTTTGATTACAAAAGAAAAACACTTTGTTAGGCTCTAATAGCTCCGGAGAACTGTGCACAAATTTGGTCTCCTTTGACGCATGAGGAGATTGTAGTGCTGGACAGATTCACCAAATTGAATCCTGATATGAGGGAGTGTCCTGTGAAGCAACATTTTATCTTTACCTTTGAAGGTTAGGGATCTCATTCAGACATAGCAATGCAATTAAAAGGACTTGAAAGATCCTTCTAGCTGGAGACCCTCAGTGAGGAGACAGAATTTAAGGATTAGGGATTGGCTGTTCGAACTAGGATTAGAAGTTTCTTTTGCAGACGCTTCTATGTCATTGGAATTCTCTATCTCAGGGTGGTGGGTGGACATTCCAATTTTCCACGTATTATATTCATGGCTGTGATTCATACATTTAACTTCTGCTAATGCTAAAGAGGGTTGGAGGATGTCAGGGAGATGAGGGAAGCAAACAGTCTGCTTGACACGAGCTGAAGCCTCAGATGTTGAGATCAAGATGCCACGTGTGCTGATTCACAAACCTGCATATCATCCTGTATAATGTAGCCCAGGATAATCCTGAGGCCAATCTGAGCCATTTCCTTCAGATCAGATGTTCCATTGTCTGAATGGTACCAAACAGAGAGCTTGTCCAGTAAGTTAATAGTTCCTTCCAAAATCTGAAAACAGGAAACACAGCAAATAATCACTTGATCTATCTTTATTGCACTCTCTTTCTATATCCCTCTCTCTAAATATGAACATATATCTCTCTCTCGGTATCTGTATGTTTTTTGCTTTTCTCTTACCATAATATATATATTTCAAGCCTCAACAGACCCTTTGACTAGTGTTACAGACCAGTTCATTTCTGTCCTCCAACAACAAACTGCAAAAATTTGCAGCAGTTAGGATACTGATCAAAACCAAAGATGTGCACTCAGTTGTATTTTTTCTGATAATTATGTGTGGATATGGTTGCATCAGCAAAATGCCATCATCGGTTTGCAGTGGCCTTTTCTCTTGAACACTACGGTTCATATGGTGGGACAATGTCGCATGAGCAATGCTACTCAGTGGAGGAATTCCATCTCAACAACCTCCCCATTCAGTTGAGATGAACTGTGCCAGATTTAGCTAATAGTGCAACCTAGGATGGTCAAGTTTATAAGGCATAAGAGCCACATTACACCCTGCACATCCCCACCTCTCCTCAGTTCCACAGAGTCATTAAAGCAAGCCCAATCTCCATTCATCTCTGACAGACACCATCACCCCACCATCTGCTGCTCTACACCCATAGCCACTACTTACCTTTTCACTCCACAGCACTTGATTGCTCTGGCCTTCTGAAAAAAGGAAGTCTTGAAGCAGCCGGAGCAGCTTCAGAACATTGTGAATGTGGCTGGTCAGCATAGTATTTGTGGAATCCTTGATGTCAGAGAATGCAGACTCCAGCATCATCTCCAACAAGCTGTAATTCAGAGCGAGAAAAAACAATCACATTGTCAATGCTATAACAGAATTTATCCAGCATTGATAAAACCTTGGATCTAGAACCAAGCTCGCAGTCTACAGGGCAGCAATGATCCATTTTACTTCAGAGACATTATAGTAGGCATTGCAGTCACTGGAAAAATATCACAATGCTTACTTTGAAAAATCCTTCAATTTCAGTGGAAGGTTAAGAAAACCAATGCTTAATGTCCTCTCCCAGGTCAACATCACTGCATTGGTGCTCTAGTTAATCCCATTCAGCAATACTGCCAATACTAGTTTTCTGAAACAGGATGTCTATTCTAAGCTCCATCTTGTGAGATAATCAGGTGGACAGAGATAAAGGATCATGACTGAGTTCAAAGCTACCTTGAAGATGTATACCATAAATTTCCATTCCAGGGAACCTGTGCCCAACTGACTCTTCACAGTGGAGAAGGACTGGTCTGGATGGTATTGAGAACCTCAGGTCCATGAAGCAGATGCAAGGAAGCCCTGTCCAAGTGATGGAAGACTACTTTCTAGTTTTCAAGAACTAGCAAAAAAGTTTGCTTGGTGTTTATGTCAAGGTTAACCCCTCAAGCAATCAATCTAATGGAGGTATGTGTGATACAGGTTTTGTGGAATCTTTCCATGTGCCTACTGATTTCTCTATTAGTTACGAACTGTGGGTGTCACTTGCGAAGCCGATATTTATTGTCTACACTTAATTGCTCTTGTGAAGGACACCTTGTACAGCTGCATCCTTCTAGCTAAGGTATTCTACAGTGTTGTTTGGTTTAAACTTCCACTACTTAGATCCAGTATTGAAGGAAAAGTAATATATCAACAAGTCAGGATGTTTCCTAATTTGAAAGAAAAACTGCAGGGTGTGGTTTTCCTGGTTACATGTTACCGTTGACTTTGAAGATGAGTTCGCGTGTTTGGGAAGTATTGTTAGCTTAGCTTTGATGAGTTAGGTACAATGCCTTTGGAGATGGTGCACACTATAATCACAGTAATTGAGAAAGCAATTGTTTAGCATTATACAACCAGGCACAAAGACAGCTTCTACCCATTATTGTCAGACTTTTGAATGGATCTCTTATACAATAATATGGACTCGTAGTCACACAATTTACCTCGTTATGCTTTTGCACTTTATCGTTTTCTTTCGTTGCACTTTCTCCGTAACTTTGACACTTTATTGTTATTGTTTTACCGTATTCTAGCTCAATGCACTGTGGTCTGTATAAACAGTATGTAAGACAAGGTTTTCACTGTATCTTGGTATATGTGACAATAATAAACCAATACCAATAAATAAGCTGCCAATCAGCTGCCCTTATTCATTGAACAGTACAGAACAGGCCCTTCCGGCCTAATGAGCCACACTGACGAGCAACCCGCCCATTTAACCTTCGCCTAACCTTGGGACAAGTTACAATGACCAATTAACCTACTAACTGGTACCTATTTAGACTGTGGAGGGAAACCAGACAACTGGGATTTTGACCAAAGCAGTAATGATGTCTAAAACCCAGTTGGCCTGGCAAAACCCAATGCAAACACCCATGATAAGTTTATAGCTGAGATAGTACCAGTGACAATGCCATTCATCACTTTGTTGATGATTGAGTGCAAATGATGGGATAATAATTGGTTATATTCAACCATTGTCTCCGTGGATTGTCACCTTGTTGCGGTGGAGAGGCTTGTGTGGTCCTGAGATCCCGAGAGCGATGCCGTCTGGAGCTATGCTCCTGGTAGGGTCACCCATGGTGGTAAGGTCGAGGGTAAGGTCCCTGACAAAGAGCAATCCAACCAAGACCTCAACGGTGGAACAGGCGGACGAAGTTACTTCGAACTCAACGGCTGTGAAGGCCGATGAAGGCTGCAACAAATCCATCAGCTCCAATTGTCGTGGTTTCCATGCCATTGGAATCAGTTGATTGATTTGTGAAGTATTGTGTGCTTCTTGGAGTGCAACATCAAGTACACGTTAAACAAATACATGCACAGGCGTCTTCGCTTTGTACAGAACGAAGACCATCATCCTCAACCTCGAGGGATAGCCACGACGACGGGATATTCGACCTATCCTGATTTTTCTTGATAGGGCACATTGAGGTGATCTTCCACTTTGTTATGTGGAAATCAATGGTGATACTTTGAAGAGTTTGGATAGAGGTGCAGCTGGCACTGATGAACATCTTAGATTGTGGTGGAGTGCAATTCTTTTGCTGCTCATGGTCCACAATGCTACAGTTACAGTACCCATAACTTTGTGTCCTGCATCAGTTGCATTTCAAACAACTGCAATGCCACACCACTGGGTAAAGGGTGTCCTCTGTTGAGAATGGTAATCTATATTGACTGTGTAGTACCAATAATGCTATAAATATGCTGCTACAACAAATACACTGGGGAGGATGAGATCAAGTGGCCCTAGTTTACCATCTGTTATACTCTTGGTCTGAACATAGGACTGGAATATCATAGTGAGACCTCTTGACACTGGACATTGAAATTCTCCACACAGGGTGAACTCTGTATACTTACTACACTTGGTGCTTCTTCCCAGTGTTGTTCAGCAGGGAAGTTTACTGGGTGGTAACAGGATATTTGCTCATTGGTGTTTGACCTGCAGATTGCCAAGGCCACCCCCTTCTAACTCCATACCTCTGCATCACCCTCAATATTTTCACAATATATTCAGGTTTCCAAATGGGTTCCTTGATGTAGCTCAATAAATTGAACATCAAAACCTGGGCAACACCATTGCAAGGTCAATTGTGCTGGGCTTTGAAATCAAGATTTTGCGAATCCAGGATCTACAAAAACATTTCAAATTTTACTTTGCATGGAACTGATTAGAACTTGCATTGTTTACTGTGATCGATTGTACTTATGTTGACAACTGAAGTCCCAATTACCATGTTAAGCACATGGCATTTTATGGCACCCTTCTTTAAAATGAAGCCTGCAAAATTAGGGCTACAAGCAATCCCCTGTCTGAAGCCATTACCAAGCAAGGGAATTCAAAATTGACTGCATTCAGTTTAAACTGTTTGGTCTTCCTTTGTTGCTGTCAGTTGCACAGCAGAGAGACTAGAAATCTGAAATAAATTACTGAAAATATTATTGACTAGGAATGTATTTTTCACTCTGAAGATGCTGCTTGTCTGTAGAGTAATTCCAGAATTTCCCTTTTCATTTCTAATAATTTATCTTCAATTTAGCATCAATCCTCAAATACTTCAACATCTGAAAATTTATTCCGTGAACTTTTTTTCTCTTGTTTACTTAAGCCAGGCTTTGTCTTAAAACAATCAAAGAACTGCACTCCCAATAAGGAGTCCACCTTTTTTAAAATATATTTACACACAGTTGTTTCCTTCAGTTTAGTAACTGGCTTTGGAGAGGGATGGATGATTAAAGGGTGAACCCTGTGTTTATACTCAGTGGCCACTTTATTAAGTAGCTCCTGTACCTAATAAAAAGGCTACTAGGTGTATGTTCATGGTCTTCTATTGCTCGTATACTTCAAGGTTGGATGTGTTGTGCACTCAGAGATGCTCTTTTCCACACTGTTGTTGTAACACATGTTTATTTTAGTTTCTGTCACATTCCAGTCAGCTTGAACTGGGCTGGCCATTCTCCTCTGATCTCTCTCATTAACAAGGCATTTTTGTCCATAGAACTGCAGCTCACTGGATGTTTCTCACCACCATTCTCTGTAAACTTTAGAGACTGTTGTGCATGAAGATCCCAGGAGATCAGCAATTTCTGAGATACTTAAGCGGCAACAATCATTCCATGGTGAAAGTCACTTAGATTACTTTGCTCAACATTGTGATAGTTTGTCTGAATAACAACTGAACCTCTTGACCATGTCTGCATGCTTTTATGCATTGACTTGCTGCCACATGATTGGCTGATTAGATATTTGCATTAACGAGCAGATGTAGAGGTGTACCTAATAAAGTGGCCACTGAGTTGTAATTGACATTAATGTACAATACAGACCTTCTTTTGATTTCATCTGGTGGATGCACCAGCTCACAAGCTGCCCCAAGTTTGGTCAGGACCGAAAAGACCTGTCCTCGCTCTTTCCAAGCTGCATCTTCACAACCTTCCACCCCTCGCCATGTTACAGAGAAGATGATGTTAGTCAGCAAGTTGCAAAGCTCTTCCTCTGGTGTTTGCTGGGAAGAGAAATAAAATGATTGAGGTAATTTTATTATCAGATTTTTTTCAGTTCCATATTGCTACGACAAGCTTTTTGAAGGTCACAAACAACTCTAGGTGCTCCACAGACTTATAAGCAAAATGAATGAAGGGCAACAGGGAGGTTTAAAAGAATTATAACAATCTTGGTAAAGGAAGGAGATTTTAAGGACAACAAGAGGGGTGCTATTTCTACAGTCCCTGATAATGGATGTTACCTGACTGCTGGTATTCAGGTAGAAGAAGAGGCAAGGTTTTAGGGTATGACAAAATTGTTGAGGTATGGGAGGATTGATCAAAATTATTCAAATATGGGAATAAAGCGATGAGGGATTGGAAACCTATGAATATGGTCATTGCCAGGGTTGATCAAATAATTATTCTTAATGCAGGATAGGATACAAGCAAGAAAGTTTCGATGAGCTGAAGATCCTAAGTCGATGCAGTAGCTGGGACCAGAGCAGCCTTGGTTCTGGAGCTGTTAAGTAAGTGGACGAGGATGGGTAATAAAATGAAACTAAAAGGCTTCCTGATCAATGGATGGAGTAAGGTTTTATTCTTTGAATTGAAGATAGCTCTTCCCTAATTGCTTCTGTTCTTACATTGCCAAAAAAACTTGCTAAGCAGATTGAAGTTTTGTGTGCTGTGCCCTGTTGCACAGAGAACATTTCAAGTCTCTACGGGGGGTAGTGAAGAGGGAAAAGAACAAAGATTTTGTGTAATTCACAGGAAACATGAGATATTGTAGACGAGAATTGCTGTACACTTGTGAATTAATACAAATCTGAAGGTCTGGAGCCACATAGGGATGTATCGAGTTGCTAATTGACCGATGGTTTAAAATGTTTATGCTGGATGACAAGAAGCCTGCCTTTAGCTTCAATGTTTCTTTTTGATGAGATTCTTCTTGGTCAAACATATGGCAGAGGGGAATAAGTTATTAGACTGACACTGCCATGGACAAGTTTGGCTGAATGGACCGTCTGTATGCTATTTTCCCCATGCAGCCCTATGTAGTTCGATGAGATACATACTTTGACTCATGCTGGAAGTACCAACGCATGAACGTACAACACAGCCCTAACATGAACTTCCATCTTCTTGGGAAGAGCAGAGGAAGTTGAAGGAATCAACAAAATGATTATTTCATCGGGGAGCAGTCAAATGGGCACATCAACATTTGACTTCCAGGAATTCTAATGTCTCATTTAAAGTGATCAAGATTATGTCAGAGGCTTTGCAAGCGTAACTATGGGCTTCATTTCAATTTAACTTAAGTACTTCTTAAACCAACTTCTGGAATGTTTTATGTTCTGTTTTGTTGCTGGGAGGATAATTAATGCTGGGCTTGAGGTGCTATTCATTTTTAAACTAAGGATGCTCTTTTTTTAAAATCAGTAGTTATTTCTTTTCAGGCAAACAGGTAGGCACAGGTTAGATATTGTGCAGCATTCCCATTACACAGAGCCATCAAACACCCAAGTAGGTTATAGCATGGATGAGATATGAAGTGGAATTCTGTATGGGCCAGATTCTGCTTTAACTCCATCTACAAGTTTACAGATGGTTATTGTCTTCAGAAAGGGGGTGGTGCACATTCTCCTGCTTACAGATGAGGTTGAGAGCGTTGACAGCTTCAAGTTCCTTGGAGTGAACATCACTAACAGACTATCCTGCTCCAACCAGTTAAACACCATGGCCATGAAAGTGCACCCCTACTTCCTTTGGAGGATAAAGAAATTTGGCCTGTCCCATTTGGCCCTTACCAATTTTTATCAATATGCCATTGAACGCTTCCTATCCAGATGGCAACTACTCTGCCCAAGACTGGAAGAAACTCCAGTTGTGGACACAGCTCATCACATCATGGAAAACTGCCTCCTCTCCTTGGACTGTCTACACTTCTCACTAACTCAGTACAGTAGTCATCATAATTAATGAACCCATCTGCCCTGTCATTCTCTCTCCTTTCCCCTCCCCCTGCGTAGAAGATAGAAAAGCCAGAGAACACATATCACCAGACTCAAGGCTCTATTGTTGTTAGAAGACTAGTTAACTGTCTCCTAGTATGATAAGAGGGTCTCTTAAACACACAATCCACCCTGTTACAGCTTTGTGTCTTATTGTCTGCCTGTGCTGAACTTTCCCTGTAACTGTAACACTTCATTCTGTATTCTGTTATTGTTCTACCTCAACACAGGGTTGCTATGAAATTACCTGTATGTATAGCATGAAAAACAAAGTTTTTCCACTGAAACTCGAATGTGACAACAATAAGCCTATTTACCAATTACCTCATTGTCACATTGGGTGATCATTTACTTTAAGCATATCACAATACGGAATAGGAACAGGCCCTTTGCTCACGATGTCTGTGCGAATCTAAGCAGTGTCATCTGACTGTGCAAGGTCTATATTCTGCTATTCTCTGCTCATATGTGTTTGTCCAAATGTCTCTTAAACATTACGATCATAGCTGCTTCTATCATCTCCCTGGTGGTGTGTTCCTGGTACCTAACACTGTGTAAAACACTTGTTTTCAAAGTTCAAAGTAAGTGTTATTATCAGAGTACATACAGTATATGTCACCATATACAACCCTGAGATTAATTTTCTTGTGGGCAAGCTCAGCAAATCTTTAGAATAGTAACCATAACAGAATCAATGAAAGATTAACCAGAGTGCAGAAGACAACAAATGGAAATATAAATAAATAGCAATAATAACGAGAACATGAAATAATGAGATAAAGTGTTCTTAAAGTGAAATCACTGGTTGTAAGAACTTTTCAATGATGGAGCAAGTGAGTGTCATTTTCCCTTTTTATTCAAGAGCCTGATGGTTGACAGGTGGTTTTGTATAGCTCCTTAAACTTTCTCCCTTCTCACCTTAAACCTATGCCTTTTAGTATTTGCAACTTCCATTCAGTGAAAAACATTGACTAGTTACCCTATCCATTGCTGTCATAACATAGTTCTACAAGGTTGCCCGCTCAGCCCCGATGCTCCAGAGAAAACCATCAATACAAGTCTGTCCGACCCCTCCAAATAGCTAACACTCTCTCTAAACCAGGCAACAGACTGGCAATCCTCTTCTGCACCTTCTCCAAAGTCTCCACCCTGTTCCTGTAAAATGGCACCCAGAAATGAACTCAATGTTTCTGACGTGGCCTTACCAGTTTTATACAGCTGCAACATAACTTCCTGACTTTTATACTAAACACCCTACACTATTTAGGCAAGTATGCCATACACCTTCTTCACTACTATACATACTTGTGTTGTCACTTTCGGGGAGCTATGGGCCCGCACCCCAAAATCCCCCCGTACATCAATATTCCTAACGGTCCTGCCATTTACTAAATACTTTCCTCTTACACTTGACCTCTTAAGTGCAACATTTCACACGTTATGCCCTGATGAAAACCCACCAAATGAATAGATAGAAAAAGAAATACTGTAATAAAGCCAATGGGTCATTATGTTACCTGAGGGTTGCTGGTATTGGAAGCATCATCACTGGGAAGATTCTCCTGGTAACTGCTGTCATCCAGAACATTGGATAAGCTGGAACTTTTCCACGTTCGAACAGCTGGGAAGGGTTTGAAACTCTCCAGTGGAGATGGTGTTTCTGATTTGCTGACGGGAGTTAGATTCCCACTCTCCAATGTAGTAAAGGAACTGGCACTCCCCACGTCCATTCCCAGGTCAAAAGATGGGACTGTGAAAGGTGATAGGGGTTGATAGAAAGCATCTTCAACTATGTCTTGTAGGGCAACTTCAGCTGAGATAGGATTGTCTATTGTGCTACCATGCTCCAAGGAATCAAATGACTTGAAGTTCAAGGAGTCAAAGGCCTTCATCTTGCCAGAAGGGAAACCAGGTGACATCGAAAGATCAGAATGTCCTTCCGAAATGTCATCGTTGAGATCCATGTTGAAGGGAAGAAAGACCTCGCAATCCTGGAAGTCTGACTGACTGCTTCTCTGGTTATTCCTCTCTTTACCTTGCTCCTGGATGAGTTCTTGGTTCTGATACGAGTTCTTAAGTAAATCTATGGAGTAGTTGGAAAATGAGCTTGATAGACTGGCCTCTCGAGACTCATATGATTCTTTGATGTAGAGTTTGGTCAAGTTGTCCTGCCATCCAGCTTGTTTTGCCAACTGACGCACAATGTCTTGTTGAGAGTAAATAAGATGAAATAACTAGAAAATATAATTTATATGGAGATGACTAAGTCTGAAGTCCAGAAAAACGTACTTTCACAGATAACCCATCTGCATTTATAGCATTCAGGTATGAAATTCTTAATATACTTTTCCCAATCTTTGCCTCTTGTAATTCAAGGGAACAGTTCTTCCCACTATAATTTCAGGATTATATCAACATGATCCTAAAACTGCCTTGTCAATATTTTGTTAATTAATTACAGATCAGACTGCCCTTCTATGGCAGTTTGCTTCAGATCCACTGATTTAAGGTGTTGCTTTGGGAAAATGATTGTCCTCTCATCAGGATATGGTGTTTTAAACTTGTTGGATTGATAATACGGTATCTGGACAGAATCTGGAGGTGGCAAATCATTATCTTTATACACATCAACTTACATTGACTCTGGGTCCCTTTCTATCTCATTTTGATGCTTCTCATTCTTATGTTCAAAGCATTCAGCCCAGTCCCTTCTACACCTCAAACTTACTGTCGCATTTCTGCAATAGAATTACAGAATAAAGCAGCACTGAAGGAAGATTATGATGCAATATGCCTGTACTGAATTTTTAGGTTGGCAGTCTAATTTGCACCATTCCCCTGCTCTTCCCCATTGTCCACTACTTTTTCTTTTTCAAATATTTAACTAATTCCCACTTTCAAGTTAGTGTGGAATTATTTTCCAGCATTTATGCAAACAGGGCATTTGTGATCACAATAGCTCACTGCAGGAAAATTTTTCCCCTCATAGTGGCTCTGATTTTTTTGCCAGATACTTTTAACTGTATTTTATTCTTCTTATTGACCCTTATGCTATTGAAAATATTTGTAACAGTTCCATCAAACCATCTTTTAATCTTCAAGGTGGTGACATTGTACCATTTTCTTGTAAGTAACACCTAAATCTTGTTTATTAACGAATGTAATAGATTATCATTATAGTTCCTTTGCCTTTCTACCTCTTAATTTCCTTCCCACTACCCTATAATATACATTCAGCAGTGTAATTATCCTTCTGTTACTCAAAAATACAAGATAACTACATTTTAGTTTTACAAACGAAAGTAAACTTTAGAAATTGAAGCTGGAACAGGCTCTGCCATTCACTGAGATCATCTCTGATCTTTTATCTCAGCACCACTTTCCAGCACAACTCCCCTTTCTCTTGATATCTAAAAGTACTGCATATTGATTTTGAACCTTCAGGTACTTAATCCCTTCCTGATGTTGCAACAACTTTGTTGGTCAAGCTCCACCCCTCCATTTTCCCTTCCGTAACTTTCCAGAATATACTTCAGTTAGGAATTTCAAGTGTTTATTTCTCCACTTGTTTGAACCAAGACTCAATTACTGGCATTATAATTGATTACCATGCAGTTATTTCTGTCTGTGGCATTTAACCTAAATTGCTGAGCTCTGTGTATATTAAGCAGATCCCTTTCTAGTCGACCTTGCATTTGCCCCCTGCCTGACCCTTGCTATTTCTGACATACTATTTATTCTAATATTATTCTAACATTATGCACATTGCATTTCCATTCTAATGCTTCAACTTTGTATACCTTCCCCGTCAGATTAATTTAAATCATTGCCATGGTACTAGTTAAGCCCTGCTCTGCTTTGACCTTTCATGTATCATCCAATTCCTTTGCCCCTCCTCGGTCAGGTGTGACTTATGCCTCCAAACAAGTTCCCTTACCAGACTTCGTCTCTAAACCTTTCTCCTCTTTTTAATGGACTGCTCAAAACCCTCTCCCTTCTGAACATCAGTCTTAATGTATTCGTCTTCTGAGATTCATGTTACTACACTAAAATTGATAAGTAAATACCAATTACTTTTTTCAATTCAAATACTTTAAAGCAAATTTTAAGAATACATTTAAAATATTTTTGTTTGTAGGCCGATCAAAATGTAGTTTGGTTGTGCTCAAACCTAATGAAATTATTTTCCAATCCCTCCTTATTCATCGTGATTACTTGTGATACCCTCTGTGGAGTCCAACCAAGTCAAATCAAGATATATAGGGTAACAGGGGATCTGTGAGCCTTACTGTCATTGTACATATCCCAAAATCAAGTATTTTCCTGTTATTCCCAATAGTATCCATTCTTTTTATACACAACGACAAAATACTATCCATTTATTTTTAATGAGTCTCCCCCACTTTATTTTATTTCTACATTAAAAGGACAGTCAGTCATCCAGAGATTTAACCAACTGGAGGTAGGGAAGATTCTGAACTTGACCATTATATTAAGAATAGTGGTAACAAGAAGCATAGCCCATGGCTGGTGGCTTAAGTGTTAAAATTGGTCCTGAAAGGAAGAAATTGGTGCCTATTCTTGATCATGATCCAGTGACTCTCACTGGAAAAGATACATGTGTGAGGATGTATGGGTGATATAGTTAGCATAGTCTAATAAGTACCAGATCGACTAATTTCAATTTTGCCATTCAACATTGTGTAATGTCAGCTGTTAACTTCTAAATTCATGATCCAATACAATAATAACTTTCAGAGATTCACAAACATTCTGTGTATTATTGAGTTTAAGTCTGTCCCGAGCCTTGTGGCCCATCAGGCCTGTTCATATGCTGGTTTCTATGGTGTGAAGTGACTGAGAGTATAAGACTCCCCCCCGGATAGGGCACCAGTCTATCGTGAGGTTAACCCCCAGCATTTGCCGGTACCCATTTTCAGCTGGGTGGACTGGAGCAGTGTGGGCTAAGTGCCTTGCTCAAAGACACAACACGCTGCCTTGGCCGAGACTTAAACCCACGACCTTCAGATTGTGAGCCCAACGCCCTAACCACTTGGCCACGTGCCACACCTCTATAGGTAAGAAAATACCCCTGGTCTAATTCAGCTGCTTTTATGAGCTGCTATATAGTATATTCTGAGCAAAAATATACCCAGTGATAGAAATGCTTTGTGTAAAGTTATGTAATAATTGAGGTTGTTGGGTGTGTTGTTTCACTTGCCTTTCGACAGACATCCAGTCGCACAGTCAAGTCTGCTTTGTGAGACAGATAAACCACAGCAACTAGGTCCTTGTAATTTGGAATGGGATCTTAAATAAAAAAAACAAGATCAACATTAAAGAGAGGTGATGAAAGATGTTCTTTGTCATCTGGATGAGATCTTAAAGCAGCTTTCTTTTCAGATGGATCCTTCAGTTCACAACACTAACTGACTTCACTTTTTCCATACGCACGTATACCACATCAAATGAAACAACTTTCCTCAGGACCAAGGTGCACAACACAGTACATATAACTCACACACAACACATAAATTAATACTGCCATAAATAATATGGTTAGTTTACAACACAAATTAGGAAGTAAACAGAATACACTACTGGCACTTCATTCATGATGAGACTTGGATGGTGAGAAATCTTGTATTTTATTGTACAAGACATCTCTAACAGCTTGAAAAAGCACTAAAGCAAAAAATGAATGGAAGAGGTGTTTTTTCTGCCCAGCACCGAAGAAACACTATTATTGTGTCACTCAAAATGAGTCAAGCGAACTTGGGTACTTACCCGAGCACAGCACTTGCTCTGAGAGGCACCGAATGAGTGACACTGAGGCAGGAAAGTCATTCAGGAAAGAAGTCAAACCCTGGTACCCAATATCCTTTAGCTTCAGCCGTAACTTGCTTCTTTCATTGACTTTCTCATACTTTAGCATCCTGTACATTAGCTGGCCAAAGGAGAATTAAAAAAGACAGCATAAGTTATTTCCTACGTGCAACTTAAACAGGCTTGAAGATGACTATATAATCCATTTGTGCATGTAAATCTGCACAAGATAGGGGTGAGATCAACCCTTCCATTCAAACAAGATCATAGTTTATCTGCATATCCAAATGAAGATCCATTAGATACAGTACATAAATGAATAAAAGTTCTCCTCACATCTCTGCCAGTGGAGTATGAACAGCTCTGAGGAATGTCCTGGCTAAATAAAATAAATACTCACACAGTTCACTAGATGTGGGCAACATTCACATTATTAATTACCTACCCCTAACTATCCTGAGAACACCATGTGACCTGAGGTAGCAGTGACCTGTCTTTTGGAACAGAAAGACCGAAATCAGTTTGTAATAAACGTTGTCCAGGCAGTAAAAGTGAAAAATCTTCCCCACGAAATCAATCAAGTCATGGGTGGCTGGGTTCTGCTGCCAAGATCAGCCAGTGGTTAAGTACTGTAGCTGTTTCCTTCTTTGAACACATTTTTGGTCCAACATACACTTTCCCAAATTTTCTCATGCTTTCCTGAGGCAAGCAACAAAATAGCAATTTTAATGCATTTTATTTTGTAGTGTGATACAGTGGGATTTAAACTGAAGGTCTCTGATCTGCAAACTCAGAACCACTTAAGAATAGATTAGGAAGTGAAAATTGGGTATGAAATTTCCACATGCATGCGCAGAGGATATCATGTACAGCATGGGCAATGTAGAGTGAATTCTGGAAATCTGAAACATCCTACAATCAGAAAAGAGGGAAGATTAAACATAAATCAGGATTTGTGGAAGAGAGAAGCAAAGTTACCAAATTATGTTAATGAGAGTTATTCAGAAGTGGTTGAAATGGCCAGGCCTATTTCCCTGCAATGATTCATAATTAATTCAATAATGGCTGTGGTATGATGATCTATTTGCCGATGAAGTAAATGGCCCCTCTTTAAGTGCATCAAACAGCTAGTGTAAGTCAGACCAACAAGAACTATGATCAAAGACCCACAACTGGGAAACACACACGCACAGGGTGTTGTACACACTACTGAAGAGGCCTTGCTCTAAGAAGCTGGTATGTCTGCTGCTCTGCTTTTTCTATAAATATGTGTTGTTGAAAGGGAGGGCTGGGGAATAAAATGATAGGGGATTTGGCTGGGACACTGGTGGAAGGGTCAGGGTGATGTTTGGTGCCAAGAATCATGAGGCCAATTTGGGGGAGGGGTGGGGATCAGGAGAAAGATGGCCTGGGTAGGTGGGTGCATCAGAAAGACTGTTAGTTGAGGTTGGAAGTTCCAAGGGACTAGAGTAAGAACATTACTTGAAAGGACTTAACTGTGATGGGCTCTCAATGCTGGACTTCAAGAACTGAGAGGTGGTAAGGCAGATCCCCTTTCAGGAACACTGAAGCAAACCTCACAGGTTTGCTTGCTTCTGAATGAGTAGTTCACACAGGTAATACAGTATTGGACACAAGTTCCATTAGTGTCATCCAAAGTGAGAACTGCAAACTGTTGGTTTCCACTGTGCATCTACAGGTTTCCCTTATCTTAGCATGTCTGGCGAACGTAGGACCGGGAAGGAAAATTACATACTCCACACAAGTTGAAGCAAAACCTCCTTCCTCGCATTGAATATTTTCTTTGAAGTCGGACAACATGGTACATAAAAACATGTGCTATGTAATCCGATTTCTTTCCTACTCTAATATAGATTGAATCTATTATTAGTAACCAATCCATTATCATATTGTGCAACTATCCTGAAGGGCAAGGGAGAAAATCGATAACCTTTACTTTTGTCTTTTTTTGCTTTTGGACTCTTCTTTCATCCAGCAAATCCTTTCTTCCAATTTTAAAATTAAACACATTTGTTCAGGAGCAACTCACCCTGAAGATTTTCTCACGCACTTCATCGGAATACTTCTTCTGAAGGATCAGTGAATAAAACACCTCCACATTGCCAGGCTCAAACAGTAAGGTATAAAGCTGCTCTCGAGAGGGAGCTCCCTTTAACAGACTGAGCAACACGTCCAAAATACCACTGAGCTAGAAAAGAAAGAACTTTTATTCTCTAGGTCTGAGGATTTAATGAAACAATCAACATTTTAGTCAACATTGGGCCATGCTAAAAGCTTGTGTTATTCTATTAGAAAGGACTTAAGTGACTATCTTGTTTGGTAATGGCAGTCACACCTTTGAGTGAGAAGGTTGTGGTCCAAGCCTGACGACAGAGACATGAAGCATGATCGAGCTGATATTTCCCTGCCTGGTCTGCTAAGGTGCTATCAATGCAGCTTCTCTTCCCAGTCCCCAGGCTATCTGATATTATTAATGACGACCTTCTAGGACATTCCTTCTGTTTTTCTCATATATGCACTTGTCATGTTTCAAATCAAAAACAAATTATGAGCTCACTGCCCTTTGAAACTCATCCCATCTCCAACCACTATTTTCTTTTGAAAATACAACATCTAATTAAATTTCTGTCCTTGTGGTTTCATTGGTAATTTGGAGGATCATGACAAAGATAATCCTGGTGAAGAATCTTGGCCTGAAACGTTGACTGCTTATTCCCATCCATAACAGACCATAAGACATAGGAGCAGAAGAAAGCCATTCGGCCCATCGAGTCTGCTCCACCATTCAATCATGGGCTGATCCAATTCTTCCAGTCATCCCCACTCCCCTGCCTTCTCCCCATACCCTTTGATGCCCTGGCTAATCAAGAACCTATCTATCTCTGCCTTAAATACACCCAGTGACTTGGCCTCCACAGCTGCTCATGGCAACAAGTTCCACAGATTTTCCACTCTGACTAAAGCAATTTCTCCGCATCTCTGTTCTAAATGGACATCCTTCAATTCTGAAGTCATGCCCTCTTGTCCTAGAATCCCCTATCATGGGAAATAACTTTGCCATATCTAATCTGTTCAGGCCTTTTAACATTCGGAATGTTTCTATGAGATTCCCCTTCATTCTCCTGAACTCCAGGAAATACAGCCCAAGAGCTGCCAGACGTTCCTCATACAGTAACCCTTTCATTCCTGGAATCATTCTCATGAATCTTCTCTGACCCCTCTCCAGTGTCAGTATATCCTTTCTAAAATAAGGAGCCCAAAACTGCACACAATACTCCAAATGTGGTCTCACGAGTGCCTTATAGAGCCTCAACATCACATCCCGGCTCTTATATTCTATACCTCTAGAAATGAATGCCAACATTACATTACCCTTCTTCACAACCAACTGAACCTGGAGATTAACCTTTAGGGTATCTTGCACAAAGACTCCCAAGTCCCTTTGCATCTCTGCATATTGAATTCTCTCCCCATCTAAATAATAGTCTGCCCGTTTACTTCTTCCACTGAAGTGCATGACCATACCCTTTCCAACATTGTATTTCATTTACCACTTCTTTGCCTATTCCCCTAAACTATCTAAGTCTCTCTTCAGGCTCTCTGTTTCCTCAACACTACCCGCTACTCCTCCACCTATCTTTGT
Source organism: Mobula birostris (assembly GCF_030028105.1). Taxonomy (NCBI): domain Eukaryota; kingdom Metazoa; phylum Chordata; class Chondrichthyes; order Myliobatiformes; family Myliobatidae; genus Mobula; species Mobula birostris. The sequence continues at coordinate 112,109,258 of NC_092370.1, read as the reverse complement.
ATCATCAGCAAATTTAGTCATATATCCGTTAACATACATAATCATTGGCATACATCGTAAAAAGTAGCAGTCCCAATGCCGACCCCTGTAGAACTCCACTGGTAACTGGCAGCCAGCCAGAATAGGATCCCTTCATTCCCACTCTGTTTTTTGCCGATCAGCCAATGCTCCACCCATGTTAATAACTTCCCTGTAATTCCATGGGCTCTTATCTTGCTAATCAGCCTCATGTGCGGCACCTTGTCAAAAGCCTTCTGAAAATCCAAATACACCACGTCTACTGCATCTCCTTTGTCTACCCTGCTTGTAATTTCCTCAAAGAATTGCAGGAGGTTTATCAGGCAGGATTTTCCTTTCAGGAAACCATGCTGGCTTTGGCCTATCTTGTCATGTGCCTCCAGGTACTCCACAATCTTATCCCTAACAATCCATTCCAACAACCTCCCAACCACTAATATCAGGCTAACAGGTCTATCGTTTCCTTTCTGATGCCTCCCACCCTTCTTAAATAGTGGAGTAACATTTGCAATTTTCCAGTCATCCAGTACAATGCCAGAATCTATCGATTCTTGAAAGATCATCATTAATGCCTCTGCAATCTCTCCAGCTACTTCCTTCAGAACCCAAGGGTGCATTCCATCAGGTCCTGGAGATTTATCCACCCTCAGACCATTAAGCTTCCTGAGCACCTTCTCAGTTATAATTTTCATTACACAAACTTCACTTCCCTGACACTCTTGAATGTCCGGTATACTGCAGACGTCTTTCACTGTGAAGACTGATGCAAAATATGCATTCAGTTCCTCTGCCATCTCTGCATCTCTCATTACAATATCTCCAGCGTATTGGTCCTATATCTACCCTCGACTCTCTTTTACCCTTTATATACTTAAAAAAGCTTTCAGTATCTTCTTTGATATTAGTCGCCAGCTTCCTTTCATAATTCATCTTTTCCTTCCTAATGACCTTCTTAGTTTCCTTCTGCAAGTTTTTAAAAGCTTCCCAATCCTCTATCTTCCCACCAGCTCTGACTTCCTTGTATGCCCTCTCTTTTGCTTTTACTTTGACTCTGACTTCACTTGTCAGCCGCAGTAGTGTTCTTCCTTTGAAAATTATTTGGAATATATTCGTCTTGCACTTCCCTCATTTTTCACAGAAGCTCCACCCACTGCGGCTCTGCTGTCCTTCCTGCAAATGTCCCTTTCCAGTCAACTTCAGTCAGTTCCCCTCTCATGCCATTGTAATTTCCTTTATTCCAATTAAATACCAACACATTGGATTTTATTTTTTCCCTCTCAAGTTTCAATGTGAACTCGATCATATTGTGATCATTGTTCCTTAACCTTAAGCTCTCTTATCACCTCCGGATCATTGCACAACACCCAGTCCAGCTCAGCCGATCACCTAGTGGGCTCAACAACAAGCTGTTCTAAAAAGCTATCCCTTAGACATTCTACAAATTCTCTCTTTTGAAGTCCAGTACAGTCCTGGTTTTCTCAATCCAGTTTCATGTTAAAATCTCCAACGATTATCATGACATTACCTTTCTGACACGCCTTTTCTATCTCCAGCTGTAATTTGTAATCCACATCCTGGCTGCTGTTTGGAGGCCTGTATACAACTGCCATTAGGGTCCTTTTACCCTTGCCATTTCTTAACTCAACCCATAGAGACTCTACACCTTCCAATCCTATGTCATCTCTTTTTAATGATTAATATTATTTCTTATACACAGGACCACACCACTCCCTCTGCCTACTAACCTATCTTTCTGACACACCGTATATCCTTGGATGTTGAGCTCCCAATGGCAGCCATCCTTTAGCCAAGTTTCAGAGATGGCCACAACGTCATATTTGCCAATCTGTAGCTGAATTTCAAGCTCGTTCACTTTATTCCTTATGCTGCATGCATTCAAATATAACATTTTCAGTCCAGTATTTGTTGCTTTCTGTTTTAACTGCACCATGCCTCTATTGCCCTGTAACTCATCCCACTGGCTGTGATTAAACTTCATCTCCTGCCTGTCCTTTCTATAATCTCTGTTGCACACTATTTTTGATTTATTTCTGTTTTTCCTTTCCTCAGCCCTATCACTCTGGTTCCCATCCCCTTGCCAAATTAGTTTAAACCCTCCCTAACAGCTCTAGTAAATGTGCCCGCTAGGATATTGGACACCTTTGGGTTCAGGTGTAACCCATCCTTTTTGTACAGGTTGTACCTCCCCCAGAAGATGCCCCAATGATCCAGGAATCTGAAGCCCTGCCCCCTACACCAGTCTCTCAGCCACACATTAATACACTTGATCATGTTATTCTTGCACTCGCTAGCACATGGCACAGGCAGCAATCCTGAGATTACTGCCCTAGAGGTCCTGCTTTTCAGCTTCCTACCTAACTCCCTCAATTCTCTCTTAAGGACCTCCTCCTTTTTTCTACCTATGTCATTGGTACCAACGTGTACCAAGACTTCTGGCTGTTCACCCTCTCCCTTCAGAATACTCTGCACCCGATCCGAGACATCCCGTACCCAGGCACCTGGGAGGCAACACACCTTGCGGCTATCTCTATCAGGCTGACAGAATCTCCTGTCTGTTCCCCTTACTATGGAATCCCCTATGACTACAGCATTCCTCATCTTCCTCTTTCCCTTCTGCACTACAGAACCAGGCTCAGTGCCAGAGACCCATTCGCCGTGGTCATCCTCTGTCAGGTCACCCCCCCCCCAACTACATCCAAAATGAGATAACGATTACTGAGTGGAATGGCCACAGGGTGCTCTCTACTATCTGAGCTCATCCCTTCATTTCCCTGACCATCACCCACTTATCTAACTGCTGCAGCTTCGGGTGACTAACTTCCTGTAGCTCCTCTCTATCTCCTGTTCACTCTCCCTAATAAGCTGTAGGTCATCGAGCTGCAGCTCTAGATCCCTAACACGGCCTCTCAGGAGCTGCATCTCGGTGCACCTGGCACAGATGCGGCCATCTGGGAGACTGGAAGATTCCCAGGATTCCCACTTCTGACACCCAGAGCAAAACACAAACCCTAACGACATGCTCTCTATTCCTCAAAAAAATGCAAAGAAAAACCAAAAACGAAGTCCACCTATCCACTTACCTCGCTGAAGCATCCACAGCCGCTGCCTGACCTCCCGCACACTGTGTGTAATGCTCTAGATTTCCAGCATCTGCAATACCTCTTGTGTTTGAAATAATCCACTGCTTCCCCTCAATCTCTCAGTAGCTTTTGACACGACAGCTATGCCTCCATACTGTTCTCTACATGGGCGGATTGCACTTACCTAGCTAAATCCATTCTTTTCTAAATTATCTTTGTCACAGAGTTAGTTCAATGGCTTTTCTTCAACAGTTCCTGCCCCCGCTTATCTAAATGCTGTCCTTCAACAATATCATCCATTAAGTCAGCATCTGCAAAGTTGGCAGGTGTACCAATGTGCACGTAATTTGTGGCTGTTTATGTAGTTGTAATGGTTATCATGGTAGCAAGTTCCATGTTCTCCTCACTCTTGGGTCAAAAATAAATTTTTGTACCAAATTCACCATTTTATTTAGACAGGGACATGGATTGGAAGGGTTCAGATGATGTGGAATAATCGCAGGCAAATAGTGCAGGCCCAGTTAGGCAATTTGGTTGGCATGGACAAGTTAGGCTGTTACTGTGATGTATAATTCTCTGAGTCTTCTGTTTCTTTCGATTTACTTCCTATGCTCTCGTACTTTTATCCGCAGTGTGGCGAGTTGCCATGAGGTATGCCGCAGAAAACCTGAAGGAGTTCAGCAGGCCAGGCAGCATCCGGGCAGAGTTTTTTTTTGTTGCTGCTGAGAGCTTTGCTAAGGAAAAAAATGAAGACTTACTTGTTTTGCTTTTAAGAATTCAGCTGATTTAAAAGGCGGCCTGAAACTGTGTAAAACTTTTTAATTCACGTAAACTAACCACTGGTACATAAAATCTGTAGATATATGTAAGAGCAAGAACATGAATTGCAATTAGCTGGGAGAAAGATCTTCTCTTTCAATATTTTTATTAATTTATATATAAGAATACAGAGTACAGGGAAAAAAATCTAATATTTATAATATGCTGTTGGGAATGAGAAGTGTTCCTTTAGATAAAATTAAAAATCTTCGGGAACAAGATTTACAGACTTCCGTTTCTGAGGAAACTTGGAATCAAATTTTTAAATTGGTCAACACTTCATCGTTATGTCACTCTCTCCTTCAATTTAATGTGGTCCATAGGGCCCATATGACTAAGGATAAGTTGTCTCATTTTTATTTAGCTATATCTCCGTATTGTGATAAATGTAATAATGGAGAAGTTTCACTGATTCATATGTTTTGGACATGTCCGAGTCTTGGAAAGTATTGGAAAGAAGTATTTCAAACCTTTTCAATACTTTTTAAAGTAAATTTCAAGCCTAATCCTTTGACTGCTTTATTTGGTATTGTTGGAGGAAAGGATATTATTTTGGAGCCATCTGATTTGCACAGTTTGGGTTTTATGTCTCTTATGGCCAGAAGGACGCTTTTGCTTAAACGGAAAGATGTGGCCCCTCCTATTCACACCCAATGGTTACACGATGTGATGTCATGTTTAAATTTAGAGAAGATTCGATGTTCAATTTTTGAATCTAATCAAGACTTTCAAACATTGTGGGGACCCTTTCTGAATTATTTTCAAAACCTTTGAATTGCTGTTAAAGCACAGATGATGACTAACAATCCTTTTTCTTTTTTTTTCTCTATTAATCAGCTTCTGTCTTGGTAGTGGGTTAGATTTTTTTTAATATAAAAAAATTATTATTTTTCAATGTTACGAACTAATTGATTTGTACGAAAATAGGGTAAGGAAAGATCTTCTAATGTAGATCTGATTCCAGGGAAGGTTGTCTTGTCACAGAGACCACATGCTGATGGAACCGTAAGAAATGGAATGGACCATTCAGCCGTCTGAACTTTTTCTACTTTTGAATACGCTGACACTACTCCTCTAACTCCGTTTCAATTTCCTGCACAATCCCCATATCCCTTTATTTTCTTGGTATAACAACCTCAATCTTGACCACACAATGATGAAGTTTCTACATCTCACTGGGAACAGAATCCCAAATAATTGTGATCTTTTGAGTGAAGAAATTCTCTCTTTTAGTCCTTAGTGGATAGCCCTTCATTTTCCAAACAGGAGGAGTCTACCCATCAGTGTCTAGCCTGTCAAATGACAGTAAACACTGGATGCATTCAGAGTACAAGCCTCCCCACCTTACCTGATCTTCATCATTCACCGCTGCCATGTAAGAAATGATGCTGTGCAACTCCTCTGCTGAAATTGCTTTATAAATGAAATCCTTAAGCAGGCTGAAAATCGATAGCTGGACCGTTTTAACATCGGCTGTGGCCTGGTTATCCTTCTGTGCGCTAAAATAAAGGGGCCACATATTAAAGAGATTGCCAAGCTGCTCCATCCTTCACTTATGGTCTTTCCCCCGTCACAATTTTTATTCAGTAGTTTGAATCGCTAGCAACTAATCCCTTTTTGATAAGCAAATTTTCTACTCTTATTCAGTCTGGCCCAGGCAACCAACATAGCTAACACTAATCTACTTTCTGAGGTAGCCTTGCAAGTTAATTGTATCAAAGCATTAACAGTTACAAAGGAATGAGCATCAACCAATTAAAGAGAAATCACAGATGCCAAGGATAATCACAGGGATAAATCTCCATACTCTCCTGTACACTGCTGAGTGAATAGCTGTGTAGTGAGCAACTCTGAATTACTCACAATTAGAATCAGTACCCTATATAACCCAAAACTGAAGTTTATTCACCAGCTTCAACCCAGAAGCCTCAAATGAGGAACATTTCCACTCACCCATAATGAGTCCGGATGGAGTCCAATACATATTGCACCCCGTACTTCTTTCTGATACGCTGCTTGTGATCTTTGGTGATCGTGGATAAGTACTGTATGTGCCCTGTGAAAGACAAATAGATCATTGACTTGCACCTCTGATACAGACCTATCAAATCACCAAGACCGGGCATCTTTAGAAAGGTTTAGACTTGTCATGAACTAACAGAAAGCCTTGCTCTCAGGGCATTGCAAATGATAACAAACACATTCCAATGATGAGTTTTCAAAGAGGGAATGTAAAACATTAACGAAAGCCCATAAGAGTGATGGACAGCACCAATCTAAAATGCAGCACGCAATTAGCAACAAGAATGCTGAAGTTAGGCAAAGCAGAAAGAATGAAGCTTGCTGGATTCTTCCCAAATAACATCAAATATGTCAGGACTAATGTGATTTGTGACAATAGTCCTGATAACACAAAGCAAACTCCCCATTCAACTATTTTTGTGATAGCCTAAGAGGTTTAAGATATTCAAGATTTCCCAATTTGGATGCATCCGGCAATTTTAACTTAAACACACTGCAAGTGGAGATAAGTTAAACTAGATCTGGTGGCCAGATCTGGCAGTTCAGTATGCAACACAAAGATCAGAAGAACAGCCCAAATTTCAATTATGTGACAGCTGGTGACTTTGAGAGAACATTATTTTAGGAAGGAGGAGGGCACTGGGCAGACTATTTTCACTTAATGATGTGACCTGTGTTCAACCCCTACCCCTAAGGAATTAAAACATTTTTTAATAAGTGAAACGTGAAGCACTACCTATTCGAACAGCAAAGTCACTGTGGCTCCAGATGCGGAAGTCGAAGAGCAGGTACTGGTACAGATAGTGGAGTAGAAGGTTATTGCCTTCACTAGCTGCTTGCTCCATTAGAAACTGACAGGCCATGAGCACGTTCATATCCACTCTGTGACTTGGAACCTGCATCAAAGAAAAGCATGTATTAACATGGTTATCTTCAATCCCAAAGAGCTTTACAGCATATAAGGAGCTCTTCAAATGTGGCCACTTTTACATTTTAAGAAATATTAGGGACAATTAGTGTCAGATAGATCCAACTAACAATGTTTTTATTTTGAAGAGGTTGGTTGAAGGTGATAAAAGCACCTGGAAATTTGTCCCAGTTGTTAATACCACATGTGACATGCTTTTCTGTCAGCAACTTCTACCCTGAAATCTATTCAACTTAAAATTACTGGAGTAGCAGATGTAGCACCAATTTGTACTACATTAAGAAGTGGAACTATACTTTGTTTCTGTTAAGGCAGGTATGGCCTCAGCTTAACTGTTAAAATAAAAGAAAACACCTCTCACAGAGCATACTTGCTTAGTACAGCACTAAGGTGCCAGCCTAGTCGGTAGGGTGGTTACTAGTGTTTGACATTGCATGTCCATATCAAAGAAACCAAGTGGTATACCAGAAATATGAAGTTTGCAACACTATATTACAAGAAATGATATTGAAAGATTTTTCCAAATGAAATAATGAAAATTAAAGTTGCTTTACTTCAAATAAATAATGAGCAAAGTCTGTGTTTGAAGAATGAAGACTTTGGCATGGCAATTCTGCACTGGGGGTTGGAGGAAATTTGGAATGTCACCAAGGAGTCGAGCAAATTTCTATAGCTGTACCATGGAGAACGTTCTGATTGATTGCATCATTGGGTATCGAGGCACCAATGCACAACAGAGGGTTATATACTCAGCCAGATCCATCATGGGCACAGGCTCCCCCCCCCCCATTGAGGACATGCCTCAACAAAGTGGCATCCATTGGAAAGACCCTCACCATTTAGGATTCATTATCCCATGTATGCCCTCTTCTCATAACTACCCTTGGGGGGAATACATGAGCTTGGAGATGCACACTTAATGTTTTAGGACCAGTTTCCTTCCTCCACCATCAGATTTTAGAACTGTCCATGAACTCTACCTGACTAACTTTCTCTCCTTTTGTACTACGTATTGATTTTTACATACTCTTATTGTAACTTTTAATATTTTTACTTATTAAAAGCAAATTTCATGACATATGTCAGTGTAATAAACTTGATCATGGTTTCCAATAAATGCTTTAAATTCACAAGAGAGTGTGGTAAAAGAGATAGGAACAGAGGAATATAGGTAAGTGTATTGGTATAGGAATGATTAAAGGAACAACAGAGGGAAGAAACCTATCTCTAGTTACCGGTGTACTGCTGGGTTACTGAAAACCTAATACCATTGTTTAAAGAGGGTGAGATAAACCAAGTATTTACAGACTCAGTAGTGGACAAATTACTGGGGAAAAAATCTGGGAGATGCTTTGAATTGTTATTGAGAAAGTCTTGATTAAGAAAGAACAGTCAGCAACGATTTATTAAAGGAAGATCAAGTCCCATGAATGATGATACTGCTTTAAGGACTGCTGAGGACAATAGAATGTTTGGTGTAGTCTGTATGGATTTGGGAAGGCCCCATTTGGTAGACACACAAGTAAGGTAAAAGCCCAACAGATCTGAGACAAAGTGGAAAACAGGACCCAAAATTAGTTCAGTGACAAGAAGCAGGATTAATGTTTGACAAGTCTCTTGTAGTTTATAACAAGAAGATGTAGATGGCAGTAAGATATTACTGGGTAGCTCAGTAGGCATAAATATAGCAAATGAAATTCAGTTCAAAGAAAGGTGCGGTAATCTTTGGGCAGGGCAAAATAAACAAATGAAGTTTAGTCCAAATAAGGGTGCGGTAATGCTTTGGGAAGAGCATAACAAACAAGCGAAATGCAGCAGATGTATAAAAATGCCCTTTCCTGTGGTTTCCCTTCTAGAGGATACTAAGGAGACCGACATTTTAGCGTAAGTGCAAGGAAAGTTTGACGTTTGTCTTTGCCGATCAAGGTGAACTCTACTGAGTGTTGGAGGAAAGCAACCACCAAAATAACTCTCATAAAAAATCTCATGAAATCCTCCATCTCTCATTATCTTTCTCAACCCAGCATCAACCTTTCACTGGTGATCATTTCACACTGTACAGGCCCAGTACCTCATTGCTGTCATCCAGCAGGCAGTCTTGTCTGGTCCTGTTCTTCCCTAATCTACAATTCCTTCTCGTCTTTTCACATTTTTGTGCCCAAGGATCTATTATTGGCCCTCTTACTTTTTAATTTATTAGCTACATCGTCCAGATAAAATTATATTAGCTTCTACTTGTAAGCCAACTCCACCACCAGTCTGATGGTAGGTCATTGTTCCAAAACATTAACTCATATCTCTCTCTCCACTGATCTTGTCTGACTTGAGTATCTTCTGTTTTCTATTTTAATAATATTTAATTAAAATCAACATTTTTGCTTCTATTTCAGATTTCCAGCATCTTCAGTTTTCTTTTGCTTTCATACAAATTGCTTTTTTGACCCCTCAATTCTCTATAACTTGTTTGTTGAATAAGACTGAGCTGAAATTTCTTCTGCTAACAATTGGAAAGACAGAAGTATTTTTCAGATCCCCTATTACCCATCTTTTTGTCACCTACTTGTGATTACCACATTTCACAATGTTGGTATCTGATCAAGACGTAACTTCCATATCACCTCTAAAATTACCTACTTCCATTCATAACTCTGCCTTGGCCCAAGCACATCTGCTGCTTAAACACTGCAGTACCACTCCTAAGCAGGTTTATTTCCTTTTTTAACATGCCAAAACTGCAGCCCAACTTTGGGATAAGTTCCAGTTTGTGCCCCTTCCTCAAGGCTGTGCTTCTCTGATGTAAGAACCATTACTCCAACTCCAGTCAAACAGGTCTTGCTGTTTACCAAGTGCCTGCAAATTCAGGGTTTTCTTTTGGGTAAAGTCAACAAGTTTATGAATAATGTTCATTCAAAAACAACAGCGTCTGGCAGAATCTCCTCATTAAGTTTAATGAGGCCTTTTCACTGTAATAAGACCTCATTAAGTTAATAAAACAGCAAAGGATGTTACACCCCTGGCAATCCTCTACTGAAATTTCACTTTTCTGTGAGTTACTTCTCATGGGGATATCCACTTCAGTTCCAGCTCCTGCAAAGGGAAGATTGCTTATTTTTTGTGTACTAAGACAAGGATCCATAGTGGTCTGCAATTTGAAATAATAAACAGAGTATCACTTTTTAAAGAAAAGTTTATTTTCTGTACTTCTGAAAGTGAGGGACATTTCCCTCTACAATGTTCCAAGCATTCTCAGATCAGGTACAACATAGGTTATATACTAAGTAAATTTTATGTTTCAATGTCAGGATTTGACAATGAGTAACTGGAAGAGAAGTGGATGTCTCATGGTGAAGATTCTCAGAAATATAAAATTGCAATAAATTTCAGTTACACCTCCCCATTGAGCACTCCAGCTTCTCTTTGTCTCTTTCTGTCTCTCTTCTTCACCTCCCTGCAAACGTCTCACTCTCCCTCCCCGCAAACATCTCACTCTCCCTCCCCGCAAACGTCTCACTCTCCCTCCCCGCAAACGTCTCACTCTCCCTCCCCGCAAACGTCTCACTCTCCCTCCCTGCAAACGTCTCACTCTCCTTCCCTGCAAACGTCTCACTCTCCCTCCCTGCAAACGTCTCACTCTCCTTCCCCGCAAACGTCTCACTCTCCCTCCCTGCAAACGTCTCACTCTCCTTCCCCGCAAACGTCTCACTCTCCTTCCCTGCAAACGTCTCACTCTCCTTCCCTGCAAACGACTCACTCTCCCTCCCCGCAAACGTCTCACTCTCCCTCCCTGCAAACGTCTCACTCTCCCTCCCTGCAAATGTCTCACTCTCCTTCCCTGCAAATGTCTCATTCTCCCTCCCCGCAAACGTCTCACTCTCCTTCCCTGCAAATGTCTCACTCTCCCTCCCTGCAAACGTCTCACTCTCCCTCCCTGCAAACGTCTCACTCTCCTTCCCTGCAAACGTCTCACTCTCCCTCCCCGCAAATGTTTCACTCTCCCTCCCTGTAAACGTCTCACTGTCCCTCCCCGCAAATGTTTCACTCTCCCACCCCGCAAACGTCTCACTCTCTCTCCCCGCAAACGTCTCACTCTCCCTCCCCGCAAGTGTTTCACTCTCCCTCCCCGCAAATGTCTCACTCTCCTTCCTTGCAAATGTCTCACTCTCCCTCCCTGCAAATGTTTCACTCTCCCTCCCCGCAAATGTCTCACTCTCCCTCCCTGCAAATGTCTTACTCTCCCTCCCTGCAAACGTCTCACTCTCCCTCCCTGCAAATGTCTCTCTCTCCTTCCCTGGAAGTGCCTTGGGTTCAGCCAAAGCTTGCAGACTCATCAGAATAATTCCAGCTTTGAAAAAGCTGGAAGTAAATTTCCTTGAAATTTAAAATGTTAAACTAATTTACAGGATTAAAGTACAGAGGAAACTAAATCCTCTGAATGAGGATCAAGAGGTCATAATTTAAATTGACAAGTTAGGCTCTAGAATCAAGTAACACGATTTTTAAATTCATCACTGATGACATGTAGAAAGTGATGACGAGGCAGTTGCTAATAGTCAATAGTGACAATAGCACTTATAATATTAGTTGTGAAAAATATTTGTTGATTTAATGTTGTTACATATTAATGTGGCTCGTGCCTGGTCTCTGCTGAGAACTTATCAATGAGGAAATTTTGCTTGGAACTGCTTGTGCCTCAAGGATTGATGTTAGGAATCTACGGAGAATACATATCCCATTGCAAGGACATTGCATGAAGATATTAAAACAAAATGCAGAATGTGCAAATGGTTCATAAATTAATTTAAACATTGGCAAAAGAGCTATGGACTATTTTGAAAGGAAAAATAAGAACCTAGTGGATTAGTACAAAAATATTAAGATACACACAGCATTAACATTTAATAAATTAGAAACCAAGCAAACTATGCACTTTGGTGTATTTCTTGGGGAATAGTATTAAAGTACAGGAGCTGTTCTAACATATGTATTAGATTGTATTTGAGGACACTTAAAGTTCTAGTCAATATAAACATATAGAGATGCTGGAGAGAATACAATTAATATTTACAAAGGAATTACCAGAAATATCCAGGATTATACCTATCAGATAAGGAAGCATAGATCTTCTCTTGTAAAAGTGCTGATGAAGGGATGAGCTAATACGGATTTTGAAAATTAAGAAGGGTTTCAGTACATAAACATGCTGGGAAAACATTTGCAGAATGGTTGTAGGAAAGAACACAAGGGAGAAAATGGAGGCTATCATCATATGATAGTTTCTGGGAAAACAAGTAATGAATTCAGAACAGAATTTTGTTTTATCCTGAGAGTGACAAGAACATAAAACCTGATACCATCAGAGGTTGAGGTGAGAAATATAGCTATGGCAAAGGGGAGACTAGATCATTCTTTGAAGGAGAAGAAATATGATTGAAAATAATTTAATTGAGGAAGGATGGAGAAGAGTTTTTACAGGAGCGCATGTGTCCACAAAGACTACTGGGACTGAACGGCTTGTTTCTGTGCTCAATGTGCTGCGCAGGTCATTATCTCAAAATTAGTGCATATTCATTTATGATAGAAGTTCTATGATGCTGCAAATCACACACAGGAAAAAGAAGTTCAAAGTTCTGAGTCTGAAAACGTGGCAGATGCAGGTGCAATTAAAATTTTTTGTAAACTGAGTTTGACTGAAACAGAAGTGCTGGAATCGGAAACAAACAAACTGCTGGGGGATCTCCATGGGTTGTGGGGGCAGAGGGATACAGACCTTTCAGCTCAGGTCCTGATGCAGGTTCTTGACCTGAAATGTCGACCATGAGTTTGATGGAGCTTTGTCGGGCAATTTTATTAATGGCCATGAAGCAACTTTGGATAAATAGTGCTGAGGTCAAAATCTCACCACGCTTTCATGTTTCAAATTCCGAGATTGGCAACTCTTAGATCATTGTAACTATCCCTATTCAACGGGGAGCCATTATGTACTCACTGGGAATCTAATTTTGACCTTAACTTCAATTCCACTAAAGTGTTATGCAAGATTGTCTTCAGCCAACAATGGGATGGATGTAATACCCAGCCAGTCTGCCCTCCTCTATTATCAGTCCCTTTCCTTTTGTAAATGGAAATCATCACATGAGGTTCCAACTACATGAAGCACACGATTTCCCATCACCGGTATTTGGAGATCAGAGCAATAAAACCCTTACCTTTTGCAGCAAGGCGCCCATGATAGCTGGGCCATTGCACTGGATGAGATTTTCCTGATTTATAGGATGATTTTGAATAAAGTTCTTAATAAGTAGCAAGAAAGCAGCAACACTGTTTCTCTCCAGTTTGCTCTCTAAAAAAAAAAATCACAAGAATGTTAGTATGAAGTCGGGTATTTGACAACTTCTAAAATAAATGAATTCTTCCAACTGTTCATTACTAACCTTCATAGTAAAAAAAACTCTATTTGCTTGAAGACTATATCATGAAATTAAGCAAAAATCATTAAGATTTTCCAGCCGTTTATATAAAAAAACATTTGGAAAAGGATTACTGTTGTGTCTATAATTCTCCTGAGGGTGAAAGAGCAAAAACCCAAGATTGGGAGTGGGGCTTATACTCATAACACCTGATAGATCTGAGCCAATCTGGCAATTGCTGAGAGAGCTTTGGAATTTCTGAAAGCCTCTATATAAACATAAGTCTTCCTTTAAAGATCTCCATTATTTATTACTCTTTCTGCTCAGCAAAGATGCTTTGCAGCCATATCTTGTCATCAATATGGCAAAATGTCCAAGGGGACTTTATCAGACAACTGCCGTCTGATGTAAACCATTCCTAATTGTGCATACCTCTTGTCTCCTCTTAACCTTCTCTACAAGAAGAGGGGAATCATCTCCAGTCAGTAAATGAACCCCATCATCCTGTTGAACAGCTCGCTTGTCATTTTCTGACCTACACAATTTTCATTTCCGCCAGTTTACCGCGAAATTGGAGAATGTGAGTTAATTCCAGCAACCTCTTCCCAATTTCTCCCTCTCATGGGTCCATGTAGTTTACCTGAAGACTTCCCCAAGGGCAGGACCATGCTCTGGAAGTTCTGTGAGGACGTCAGTTCCGGTCCCACAAGGTCAGATGTCTCTTGGTTCTCCTCTGAATCTTCACTCTTGGATGACACTTGTTCCAGCAAGAGGAGGATGGTCCCCATCCCTCCCATGCAGCTGATCACGTCCTTGATCACAAACAGGAAAAACATAAAAGCAAAATAGCTTTGCATGTCACCAATATTATATTAAAGAATTATTTTTATATCGTTAAAGGAAATGAATCAGATAATTTACAGATTACTACCACTAACTGTTCAGGGGCTGCCTCTAAATTATAAACGTGAGGAAGTCTGCAAATGTCTCCAGATTAAGACAGGCAATTGTTTATATACTGCCTGATTTTGACTGGAGGTACAGGATTGACTGTGTGGATAGTTGCAATGATTGGCCCAACATAAATGAAATACATTGTTATGGCATCTCAAGTATATTCATTTTTGGATAAACAACTCTTTCTGGTAGATGTTGATATTATGAACTGAATCACAGAAATGGGAGCAACCATGTTGGCTTACCTGCATATTTACACAATACTTTTGATACCTACCTTAATATCCCAGTTGATTGTGTTGTGCCCAGTCAACCTCCCATCATAAGAATGATTTGTAGAGAGGTCCAAGCAAATATGATTGCTGCATGCCTAACAACAAAATAATAATTATAGCAGATAAGTATCTTTGTAGCCCCTTAAAGCACATTTCTGCACCCTGAGGCACAAACTATGACTATACTCTTGGAAGTAAATATTCTGAATTCATTTCCATATGTAATGTCTTCAACCAGCTCCTGACCAGCACCACCATTGCTCTCAATATGCACAACCTTCTCACTTCATCTGTTTTCCCAATTACAGAATGTTACACTGCAGATGGAGCACATTCAGTCCACCATCACAGCCCCTTCTATATGGTATTACAAGGACAACAAAAACCCTGTATATTTATCCAGTTCTTGAAGGCCACAGCAGAACCTTCCTCCATCAAATCTGCGGAGAGTAGATTCCACATTCCAACATCAATACGTTTAAAATATTTTTCCTCCTGTCTCTATGAACTCTCCTTCCCTTTAATTTATACTTGTGAACTTTAATTCTTGACCCACCACCAACACAAACAAGCAGTTTTTCCCACTCTCCACTCTGTTCAAGCGATTCATTGTTTGATAAATTTCCATAAAAGTCCTTCTAAGTCTTCCCTTATTCACTAAACCAGTCCCAGTCTTTCTAATCTATCCTTGTAACTGTGGTTCCTCATTCCAGAAATCAATTATTTTTCTGGATACTCTCTAATGGCTTTGCATCCTTCCTAAAATGAGGCAACCAGAGTTGTTCAGAATACTCCAAGTGAGGCTGAATCAGTGTCCTAGGTCCAAACTTCTCCACCTGTGAGATTCAACTAACTGGCCTATAAATGTCAGACTTATCCTTGGTCCCTTTTGTGAATGAGGGAGAAACATTTGCCACTCACCAGCTCTCTGAAACCATCACCACATTCATTGAATGTGGTCAGTGTCTCTATGATTTCCTCCTGTATTTCCCACAAAATCCCAGGTTGCACTTCATCTGGTCCTGGTGACTTAGCCACTTTAAGTTCTGCAGGTTTTCTAATACCTTTATATTGTCAAATTTTTGCCACATCCAGTGTTTTACTATCTCCCTCACTACTACTTTGAAAATACCTTATTGCCTGATGAAGACATGAACATTTTTCTGTAAGCATTTTAATTAATGGTCTCAGCTTCTATCAGACTATTCCCAATTTTGTCCTTACTAAGATCGACTCATCCATCTACTACCATTTTCCTATTAACTATCCAGTGAAAACTTTTAGGTTCCAATTTATGTTGGCAGCCAATCTTTCCTCTTACTTCCTCTTTACTGCTGTCATTTTATTTTCACTTCTCTTCCGATTCTTTTAAAATCAACTTGGCTCTTGCTGGGAGTAACAATTTGCCACTTGCCGTATGCATCCTTTCTTGCTTTATCATTCTCCACATCTCTTATGTCATACGTGGACCTCTGAATAGTTCTTCCTGCTCTGCAGTAAAATATGCCTCACTCATAAGTGACGTATACCTTTTTTAAAGCCAGTCCATTATCCTGCCACAGTTAAATTATGTTTCTAGTTTATCTGGGCCTGATTCAATGTCATCTTGTTGAATGTGGCCACCTTCCAATTAATTACTTTTGGTTTGGATTGCTCATCCTATTTTTTTGTAGCTAACCTAAATCTTATGATGATACGATCATTACAAACTGAACTTTCCTCTACAAAAACTTGGTGGACTTGACTGACCTCAGTTGCTCATAAACAGATCTAATCTTAGCTTGGTCAACAGAACAATAGCTAGCTATTGTTATGAATGACGGTTTTTCACAACTTTGATGTGTATTTTTTGTTCATTGTTTGGAATTCCCAAATTGAGATTAAACTTGATGAACATAATCACCTTGGGAGAGTAGTAAAGGAGTAGTTTACTACTCAGATCTGATATTTCACTGTCAGGCTTGAAGGGCAACAGATTGTTCGGACCTAAAGAATAAAATACAAATGGAACACAAATTAGTTCTCTGTTTCTCCTGGTCTGTGGGTAATCCCAGCAATCCCAATTCCAACAAAGGGCCACCATACAGGGATTTTGTCTCTGCTTACCCTCATGTCCCACAGAGGCTACAGGAGAAAAATGTAGAGAGAGTCATATCACGAGAGTGAGGGAAACAGCAATGACTACAGAGACAGACTGAGACGTGCGCAATGGATACTTCAATGAGGAGCAAGACAATGGTGAGTATGTGCTGGGAGCCAGGGAAGTGAGACGGGGAGAAAAGAGTGAGAGGCAGAAAGATGTTAAAACAGAACAGTGTTAGAATGAGATTGAGATAGTCATAGTCATAGTCATACTTTATTGATCCCGGGGGAAATTGGTTTTCGTTACAGTTGCACCATAAATAATAAATAGTAATAGAAAAATAGTAATAAATAGTTAAATAGTAATATGTAAATTATGCCAGTAAATTATGAAATAAGTCCAGGATCAGCCTATTGGCTCAGGGTGTCTGACCCTCCAAGGGAGGAGTTGTAAAGTTTGATGGCCACAGGCAGGAATGACTTCCTATGACACTCTGTGCTGCATCTCGGAGGAATGAGTCTCTGGCTGAATGTACTCCTGTGCCCACCCAGTACATTATGTAGTGGATGGGAGACATTGACCAAGATGGCATGCAACTAAGACAGCATCCTCTTTTCAGACACCACCGTGAGAGAGTCCAGTTCCATCCCCACAACATCACTGGCCTTACGAATGAGTTTGTTGATTCTGTTGGTGTCTGCTACCCTCAGCCTGCTGCCCCAGCACACAACAGCAAATATGATAGCACTGGCCACCACAGACTTGTAGAACATCCTCAGCATCGTCCGGCAGATGTTAAAGGACCTCAGTCTCCTCAGGAAATAGAGACGACTCTGACCCTTCTTGTAGACAGCCTCAGTGTTCTTAGACCAATCCAGTTTATTGTCAATTTGTATCCCCACGTATTTGTAATCCTCCACCATGTCCACACTGACCCCCTGGATGGAAACAGGGGTCACCGGTACCTTAGCTCTCCTCAGGTCTACCACCAGCTCCTTAGTCTTTTTCACATTAAGCTGCAGATAATTCTGCTCATACCATGTGACAAAGTTTCCTACCGTAGCCCTGTACTCAACCTCATCTCCCTTGCTGATGCATCCAACTATGGCAGAGTCATCCGAAAACTTCTGAAGATGACAAGACTCTGTGCAGTAGTTGAAGTCGGAGGTGTAAATGGTGAAGAGAAAGGAAGACAAGACAGTCCCCTGTGGAGCCCCAGTGCTGCTGATCACTCTGTCGGACACACAGTGTTGCAAGCACACGTACTGTGGTCTGCCAGTCAGGTAATCAAGAACCCATGACACCAGGGGAGCATCCACCTGCATCGCTGTCAGCTTCTCCCCCAGCAGAGCAGGGCGGATGGTGTTGAATGCACTGGAGAAGTCAAAAAACATGACCCTCACAGTGCTCGCTGGCTTGTCCAGGTGGGCGTAGACACGGTTCAGCAGGTAGACGATGGGATCCTCAACTCCTAGTTGGGGCTGGTAGGCGAACTGGAGGGGATCTAAGTGTGGCCTGACCATAGGCCGGAGCAGCTCCAGAACAAGTCTCTCCAGGGTCTTCACGATGTGGGAGGTCAATGCCACCGGTCTGTAGTCATTGAGGCCGCTGGGGCGCGGCGTCTTCGGCACAGGGACGAGGTAGGACATCTTCCACAGCACAGGAACCCTCCGGAGCCTCAGGCTCAGGTTGAATACATGGCGAAGTACTCCACATAGCTGAGGGGCACAGGCTTTGAGCACCCTGGTACTGACACCATCCGGTCCTGCAGCCTTGCTTGGGTTGAGACGTTTCAGCTGTCTTCTCACCTGTTCAGCCGTGAAGCCCACCATGGTGGTTTTGTGTGGGGAAGGGGTATAGTCATGAGAGCAGGGTGGGGCACTGTGAGGAGGGGTAGGAGGGGAGAGTGGAATATGTGTTGGTTGGGATAAAGATTGAATGTACAAAGACTCAAGTGTAGGAGAGAAAGATCAAGTCACATTGATACAGCACTCTCACATCCCCAAATACTCCAAAACTATTCTTGTTTAGCTGTTTTTGTTTTATAAGTAAACACAAGGATAAGCAGTGCATGGTAAGGTTACATGATCACTAGTTTTTGGCAGTGATGACTAGATGAACACTGTTGGCCAGGACAGGAAGAGAACTGGCTTGTGTTTCCTGATATAGGGCAACCAGATTAACTGTATTCACCTTGGCAACAAACAGAGAGGCATCTCCAACAGTTCAGCCAGTAGAAACGCACTGAAGTATTAGATAATGTTATGTGTCCACATTTATCAGAATCAGATAATCATAACAATAAACGGGAGTGAAGTAAAACATAATGTCTATGCTGGCACCAACATCATAAGCTGTCCACAAAAACAATTCCACTCCCATATGCCTGGTGGAAACAAGACCCAAGGCAAATATTGAGAGAGATACTGAATGAGATGGATGGAATAGGAGTTGAGGATGAAGTAAGTGGCACATTATTGTAACAAGAAGTGGTAAGACATTATACTAAGGACACCTTGTGGAAGATCAGGAGGGGTGTATCCTACACATTGGTAGAAGGAGATTTTTTTTCTTTGGGTGTGGTACAAATACTGGATTACATGTGAGCAGTGCATTGCCAGGTGAAAGAGAGGCATTCATCTTTACTGCTGTGCACGAAAACAGCTTGATAATGAGATACAGTCATGTTAGAGGGAAAAAAAAGTAATTAAGTATGGTGCCTTGTACATTAGGGTTCTACAATAACAGAGACGAGATCACTCACCTCCAGTAAAGAGGGCTTTGATGTGCACTGGCTGCAAGGCCTCGTGAAACACAAAGACAGGTCCCAACTGGCCTTCCAGGGAGGTAGGTGTGCCCCACTCTGTATCCTGTGTGCCGGCTGCAATCGTGTGGACGACAGCTGGCAACAAGCTGGAGTCTCTGGTGTGAGGTGCAAAGCTGGCGGGGAAGGACTGAGAGCGATTCAGCGGGTGGTGTGAGGTGAAGGAGAGATCCGGGGACTGAGAAGGAGATGTATTAACCGTTGTAGTCGTCCTGTGACCCGCTGAGCCAATGCAGCAATAGGTGAACGACTGAGGAGGATAAAATAAACACAAAATAAAAGTTCAACATTTTCATCAACGAAATATTAAGAGAAATAAATAGGAAGTGAGAGAAGTAGCTCCCAGCATATGAATCAAACTCGTCAGGTAAATATACAGGTCAGAAGCTAAACACAATATCCATTTTAAAACAAAATCGCAGGAGGAACTCAGTGGGCCAAGCAGCACCTGTGTGGGGGGGGCAAGGAATTGTTAATGTTTCGGGGGCGAGGCACCACACAGATTCTGCTTCAACTACTGAGTTCTTTCATTAGACTTCTTCGTTGCTCCACATATCAGCATCTGCATTCTCTCACGTCTCCATTTTAAAAACAAGATACATATTGGGATAGCCAGTCGCATCTTAAGAACAATTTACAAGGACATCCAAATCCCTCTGAATATCAACATAGCTGCTCTCTTTTTTTAAAGCATTCAAATTTTCTTGTTGTCTCACCTCATGTATGCCTACATGATACTCCACCACCCAACTCCTGATTGCTTCACATAAACCACTCTCTATCTTACTTTCGAACCTTCCTCACAAACTCCTTTCTACCTCACTTTGTAATACTAACAAACTTGGATAATTACATCTTGACCTTTCATTTAGATCATTAATATAGATTGTAAATAGTTGAGGCCTAAGCTGGCTTGTCGTGGCAGTCTACAAGTTACTTGCCAAACTGAAAATAACCAATTTATCTCCTCTCTTAGTGTACTATACTGTATGCTCTATCAATGTGATTATGCCCAACCCTGTGAATGCCTAGCATATGCAATAACCATCTGTGAGGCACCTTATCAAATGCCTCTTATATTCTAGCTACATTACCTCCACTGGTTCCATTTTGCTCCTTTTTACTATTCAATAAATGTATCAAGATAACTCAGATTAATCATGTTTAAAAAAAATCATTTTTTAATGCTCTGTTATAATTTCCCAAATACTGGATGAACTGGCCTATAGTTCCTTGTTATATTTACAACATTGAGAGGACATGGAACAGGATCACCAGAACAAGAGAAGATCCTTCAGCTTTTCAAGGAGATGTCTCCTCGTGTTCTATCAATAATTTCCTATCGAAGCAAAACCAAAGACAGATCTTGCAATGCGAAAACTGGCTTTTGAATTCCATTTCACATTTCACAATACACAATACAACTTTTCTCATTTAAATGTAAAAAAACTTAAATTAAATTATTCAGCATGTTACTCAGAATTGCATTTGCTTAGATAAGGTTATGCTGAAGTACAACATGAACTCCAAGTATAAAGAAAGTCATAGTAAGACTCCTACTATTTTTTGCCAAAACTTTTAATCATATTAGTGAAAAAAGGGAAACATTCAGAAGATTAAGATCGAGATCACTCTTACCTCATTAAGTGAAGGAAACCGTAACTGTGCAGTCTTCCTCAGGTACCCATCTGCGTAGATGTTCACCAAGTTCTGCCCGAAGGGTCGGCGTCCTGCGATGTGAACAATGTCAATGCAGTGCTGTAAACCAGAGACAGATAATTAAACGTTTTTCTCTCCATATCACGCAATTTCTTTTTGAGGGCAAGACGCTGGGAGTGATGGGACAAGCACATGCTTTACAGATTCAGATTTAGATTCATTTATCACATGTACATCAAACCAGATAGGGAAATGCGTCGTTTGTATTTGAAACCAACGCAACGCAAGGATGTGCTGGGGACACCCTGCAATTGTTGCCACACGTTCTGGCAATGTAGCCATGAACCAAGTACCATAATAGACACAACAGTTTTCTGGAAGTTTCTTTATCTATGCTGGAACACATGAAGACTTGACATATTACTCTCCAGCAGCATGTTGTGTAGAAGTTTAATATTGATGTAATCTTCCGTAAGGAAGGATATAAAATTGCTTTTACTGTAATATAGCCACTAACTGTTCCAAAGATGGGTGATTGGCCTGAAACATTAAATCAGTTTCTCTCACTTCAGATTCTTCTTGACCTAATGAGCATTTTCAGCAAATTTTGGTTTTATTTTCCATTTTTATATGCGGATCTTTAAAACGGGTCTGACAGAATGTTATTTTGTAGGAGTTGCCCATAAATCAATCTTCTCTAACGAAGCAGTGGTGTTGGCAGCAAAGGCAGAAGGCGGCTATGCTACTCTGAAGCACTGCGATTGACTATCTGAGCTGCAGAAACCCTCGCTTCCATCCCACATCCCAAGTGCAGCCATTGGCTTGTAACAAGGACAGCCCCAATTCCCTAACCAAAAACCCGACAACAGTTATGATCCACAAAATTCAGCTGAAGGAAATGAAACTTGAGAGAGATTTCCGTTTGCTTGGCTTTTGTTCCCTGTGCGGTTGTCTTTTAACTGCTTTCTAAAGGAACCCAGGGAAACCGTACTAGAATTTCAAGGAAGAATTCTCAGAGAATTCAGGCTTTGACGCTAAATGAACCACGATGGATGGGGAGCGGCAGCAAGAGATGGCGGAGTGTCATACCCAGGTTGAGTCACTAAAGCAGCAGTCTTGGAGAGCTACAGTCATGTATTCTCTTTTTGTGCAAACTGCGACGACTAGCATCCCATCTGTGGTGAAGAAGGCCTCGAATCCAGTGCCACTGGCTGTAAAGAAACTGCAAAAAAAAAGGAAAACAGTTTGTTAAATGGCCTCCCTAGTACTTCTGTATTCTCCACCTTCATTTTCAGTTTTAGGATCCACTTCCTTATTTCAGGAATGACTTGCAGTTAGAAAGCTTGGGTTCAATCAACACACACAAACTGCTGGAGGAACTCAGCAGGTCAGGCAGCATCTATGGAAAAGAGTACAGGCGATGTTTTGGGCCGAGACCCTTCAGCAGGATAGGAAGCTTATGTTTGTTATTTTCCAATAGTGAAGCTAGGAAACAATTTTCTGAATGAAGGTCTTGGCCCAAAACGTTGACTGTACTCTTTTCCATTGACGCTGCCTAACCTGCTGAGTTTCTCCAGCATTCTGTATGTGTTGCTTGGATTTCCAGCATCTGCAGATTTTCTCATTTGTAATTTTCTGAATGTGCCAATTTGCTAACTTCATTTATCTGACTGGTGGCTCTCCCTAGCAAATATGGCTCTGCAAAGAAAGCCCCTTTCAGAAACTCAGTCCATTGATTCTAAATCCACTCTCTACTCTTCCTATCCTGACGGTGTCTGAAGGAATAGTACAAACAGCTGAAGAACAGGTCTAGTAGAGGTTACATATAGGTTAATTTTGTTATACTTTCTCCAAGTGGCTCAGCCCCAGTTTCAGAGGAGCTGCAACAATCCAGCAGTTTTTCCAGACTCCAGCCCATCCAGTGTGATACCTCCTTCAAAGTCAGTGCTGTTGAATGTTGAACCCATGTCACTCCCTTGCTGTGGGAAAGTGATCAGAATCACGATGCCCAGAGGTGACAATTTGACCAATTCAATGTTTTTGGCAGCTCAAAACCCTATTATATCACTGCAAAATTATTTCCCTGAACTGCCTGCCTAATTTCCTTTTGAAATCATTATTTGTTTCCACTTGAACAGCCATAGCTGGGAACATGTTCCAGATTGTTACCATTATTGCAGAATGAAATTCTTCCTCACATCTCTCCTCTTTTCCAACCTCACCACATCTCTTGCTGAAAAGCTTAAATCAGTGCCCCCTCTCCCTTGTTCCATCTGCTAGGAGGAGCGGCTATTTGTGCTCTATCTGTTACAATCATGTATACCTCCTGCACCTACGTATCTCCACAACCTCCTTACATTGCAGCTAACATGTCATGTTCCAGAAACTACTCCTGTAAATCTCTGAATGTTCTAAAATGTGATCTATCTACAGCATCATAAGAATTCAATGTGATTAGACTGCTTTTTGTATGTCTATTTATAAAGCCCAAGATCTCATAAACCTTGCTGACTGCTCTCCAATATGTCCTGCTATCTTGAAAATCTGGGTATTCCAACCACCAGACACACACTTCAGAACTATATCATTAGAACTATATTAACTCTTACATCCTTTCAGCTGATGTTCATCACTTTATGCTTCTCTGTCTTAAATTCCATCTACTGTTTGCCTGTTTATCCTGCTGGCATATCATGTGCCACTGAGTGATGCTGATTGGATCCAGGACCTAAAGACTCTTCTGGGTGAGGCAAAGATTCATATGCATCTTCTCCAACCTTGTTTACCGCAGTCTGTGATCTCAATGTGTGTCCCTCTAGGACAAAGTAACTGTTCTGCAGAGAACATATGCTCTGTCCACAAGGGCCACTTTGACCTTCTGGATACATGTCATTTCAACTCCCACTCCCTTTCCCATATCGACCTGTTTGTTCTCAGCCTTCTCCATTGCCAGGATATGGCCAAATACAAACTACATCACTTCCAGCCACTGTCACTCAATTCCACCTGTCCTTCTCCCCAATCAGACTCCATCTGCCCATCATCTCTTTCCCCAGTTGGTTCAACCTATCTCCTACCAGCCCCAGCTTCAACCCCACTCCCACCTCTTTATACCGGCCATTTCCCAATTTGCTCTCAGTCCTATCTCAGGGTTTTAACTAAAAACATTGTCAATGTTCCTGGATCCACATATGCTACCTGACTCACTAATTTTCTCCTCCTCTTTGTTATTTTTACTTCAATTAAATAGATTCTGCTGCTCACCCCCATCCCAATGACTTAGTCTCTTCCTAAGGCCACAATATTTTTCCTCATCAATACTGCCACCCGATTTTTTTCCCATTTCTCCATCTTTTTTGAAACATTTTGAATCCATGAATATTTAAGCTCTCAGTCCTCACCATTTTAACAACATTTCTAACATTGTCATATCATATTATTCCCACATAGTTACTTGCATTTGTAGTTTGCCAACATTCTTCAACTCTGGGCATTTACAAACATACAGTACCTCTCCCTTTTGATTATCTGTAGCACTTTGTAGGCAATGCTTGGACTCAAAGATTGCTTGCTTGCACTCCAGTGTTCTGTGGGTTCTGATGAGGTTAATATTGAATCGATGTATTCTATTCCAAGAAGGTAGGGAGTGCTTGACAGTGCGGACTGGTGTTACTGAATTCTTTCTATTAGCACAATGGACCATCTCATGGATCTTAGTGCTTCTTCTCCCATTTAATCCTTCAGTGAGGATGATTTCCTCTTTTTTTTCCCCAAAGTGATTTTGAGAACATCCTTGCAGCACCTTTCCTACCCTGCTGGTAACCTCTTGGTTAGACAGAGCTCAGAGCAGAGGGTGCTTTGAGGATTCTGGTGTCACACATACGAAAAATATTCATCAGAGCTTGTTGCATGTGATCAGAACCTTGATGTTGGCTTGGGAAAGAATGCTAACATTGGTTTCCTTATTCTGCCAATAGACATTTGTAGAGACACTCATAGCATCTTTCTATTGCTCCTACAGATATTCCAGGTCTCAAATTCATACAAGAATTAATGTAGACTGTGAAAATAGTAATAGGTTTGAATCTTCTTTTCCTCAGATGATCAAAGCCCGTGTCAATAGACTCAGGGCCAGTTTGAATATTAATAATGCCCATCCTCACTGAGAGGTCATTCCAGATACTGTATGAAAAGTGATCCATATTTTCCTTCTTTAATATCGTGTAACTTCCTTCTCTGAATAAATCTAACACTCTTGTTTCTTTATACCTGTTTTTACAACGTAAACCTATATGAAATGGGAGTAGAAGCAGATCACACAGCCCCTAAAGTCTGCTTGGCCACTCAGTAAGATCACAGCAGAGCTGATTCTAATCAGCTCCTGCTTCCCACTCACCACCTGTACAGCACAAGCTTTTACCTTCCACAATAATTCTTGTGTGTGGCACCTCATTAAGTGCCTTCTATAAATCGGAGTAGTACAGTCTATTTGCCTGTTACCCTTTATCCACAGTACATATTACTTCTTAAAAGAAGTAATAAATTGGACTAGCATAATTTTGCTTTCCAGAAACATACTGATTTTGATAATTAGCAATTAACACTTACAAGTGGTCGATTTTTGATATTTCCTGACAGTACAGGTCAATAACATTTGACTATTTGTATTTATACAGGTTGATAATATCTTAACTGATAGTTCTCATTTGCAATTATCAATTACAATTCCTACCTGTACAGTTGTTTCCTTTTTGGCCTCTTTCGTAATAAGTAGAAGTCCTCCCGTTCCTCATTCAGACAGAGCCATGCATGAAATGCAAAGCCATTACCTGGCCACTTATGGATGGTGGGAACCATTATTCCTGCCATGCTGGGAGTCAGGTCAAAATACTGCAGCACAGTTTCTGAGCTATCTTTCTTTGCCATCGCTGACAAGGCCCGAATAACACGGGTGGTGTACGGGTGTGTTTTGCCATCATCAGTCCGAAGAAGTTTTATCAACTGCCGAAGCTCTGGAGGTTGAATGGAGAGACTGCCTAGTGACTGAAGAAGATCAATAAGGTTCTCGCTGCACTTCCTGTCGAGCTGTGGGTGGCAGCCCAAAGATGTCAGGACAGTGGGAAGCATTCCAGCTTTTACACAGGTGGCACGTGTCCACAGCGTGGCATTGCAGACTTTCTTTAGCCACTCAGAGACAAAGATCTGTAGATCACGGGACTTCAGATCAGGAATCCACTGTACCAAGATTAATAAGGGTTGCTCATTGTTGATCATTGTGAGGCTGGTCATGTTCTCATCTTCAATGGCCTGCAGACAGAAGGGAACCATCATGAGAGGTAAGCATTTACGTAACTGACCCATTCATAAAAGCTGGAAGCAGAACAGTGACCATCACTTTTATTCTTAAGATAACTGGTAATGAAAGATAAATTGTAGGTTTTCCAGTAATTCGAATAGTAAGGAATCAAGGGCTATGGATTTCATACAGAGAAGCATCACTGGGGTAAATGAAAAACCTAGATTTTGATAGAATGATGAAGCAAGTGCAAGGGGGCGAATGGCTTACCACTGCTTCTATTTCTCACGCTTCTATAAAACACCCAGAGCCCAAGAAGAAGATCAGTCCAAGTGAGAATCCTACTGTCTCCTCTTCCGCTTCACTGTAAGGTTTTATTACCAGTTATGGCTTTGTTGAAATTTAGTTTGCCTGACTTACATCCCCGAGCCTTCAGCATGGTGTGGCCAGCCCTACCTACCATGTTCATGAGTTCTTGCAGGAGACGACTTGTTGGCTCTCCTTGGCTTTTCAACACTTCATACAGGTGGGAATAACCAATCCGCTCCTTAAACACCTCCTGTTGGCAAGAGAAAACACAAGTGATGTTTAAAGCAGATATATGAATATTGCAAGGACAAATCACCCCCGGGACATGGGACTGTTGTCACTCTTTTCTATATACAAACACAGTAAGTGTCACAATGTAACCTGCTAATTCTACCAGAAAGCTGATAAAAGCGAGTGAAAAAGACTTGCAGTGCCTTTCCCAGTCGCAGGATATCACATTGTGCTTTACCACCAATGAAGGACTTTTCAAACACTGTTGCAATATGTGGAAACACAACAGCCAAAGGACTCCCTGGAAGCACAAGGAGTAAAGAAATATCCCCCAGAAATCCATTCTGGTGGTGGTAGTTGAGCAATAAATTTTGGCCAGGTGCTGGGAGAGCACTTCATTCTTTCTTCAAAATAATGCATAGGGCTGCTTTGCCTCCAGCTATGAATCTAATCAAAGCCTCGACCTAACATCTCATCCAACAATGGCACTTTGCACAGTGCAAGACTCACTCTGTGTAAGCTTAAAATGCCATCTTTAAAAAATGCTCAAAAGCTCTGCAGTGGAGCCAAATAAAAGATGCTGAACAGAAAGAACCATAAATAATTAGTAATTATACCTCAAGTGAAAGATTGTGAAATCAGGGCAAATCAAGTTTCCTTCGAAACTGAGGTAATGGTTTGTTTTGATTTTTGCCTTTATGGTAAATAAAATCCTCAGGAGAAGCAATAATGCTATTCTGACCCAATGGCAATTTCAGTAAAGGAACAAAAAACAGTGGCTGTTGTATCAATCTGCATTTTCATGAGTTTAAGTCATTCATTGAAGGGTTGGGAGTGATGATGAAATGAAGGACCAAAAATTGGTTGGAAGAATTCTGTTAGAAATTTCCACTTGAAACTATTTCAGTGGAATTGTTGATCCACTTCTTCCTCCAAACAGGGACCTGCTCCAGGGAATAGCAAATTTCACAGGGAGGTGATCATAAGCAGACAGCGGCTAAGTAGAAATTTTAGGCTAATGAGACCACATGTATTTTAACACAGATGTGATATGATTTAACACATCCCCTGATATGAAGTGCCTGATTTCAATTCTTTGTCCTATGAGAATATGGCTGCATAACAAGAAATGCAGAGAAAGACAAAAATCTAAAACAGGCTGTTTGGTAATAGAGAGGTTTACGGTAAAATTGGGAGGACACTGGAACTCCAGATATCATACCTTGGCAGAGGGTGAATTCTTCATGATTGCTGTCAGCACTCTGATGGCGTGCACTGTGATGGAATCCGATTCTTTCTCAAATACCTGCAAAAGGGGCAGATTATTACAACAACTTTGTAGGAAGCCAATAAAGTTGTGCTGCAGCTACCTACTTCAGAAGCAAGGCCAACTGTGAATGCGCTCATGAAGCCAGACTGCAGAAGGAGATGAGAAGACAAGACTGTAATTGGGTTGTCCCCACTGAAAGTATCAATGTGATTGGCTCTGAATAGTCATCTGAATTTGCATTGCAACTGGCACCAGACTGGGCCGTTCAACAAGTTGTCTCTATTAAGGGCAAATAATGATGATAAGCAAGTGTACCAAATTGCAGTGACATGCAGGCACTGGCAGATGGGAAAACTGTGGAAAAAGTAAAAGGGAAGGAGAGAATAGAGGAGGTAACTGAATTCTCCAGAATAAAAAATGCAGAAAGTTTAGAAAGAACTAAGAATTTAACTTCAGGCAAGATGGAGACAAACTTGAGAAGAGAGATGATGAATACAGGATGGAAGGCATTATATCTGAATGTATGCAGTGTACGAAACAAGGTAGATAAGCTTATAGTGCAGTTAGAAATTGGCAGAAACATTGTTGGGGGCATCTGACAGTCATGGATGAAAGAAGATCACAGCTGGGTCCTAAACCTCCAAGGATACACATTCTATCAAAATCACAAGCAGATGGGCAGAGGGGGTGGGATGGCATTGTTGGTAAAAAATGAAATCAAATCCTTGGCAAGCAGTGCCATAGGATCAGCAGATATAGAATCCTTATGGATAGATTTAAGAAACTGCGAGGGTAAAAAGACCCAGTTGGGAGTTATATGGCTCTGAACAATAGCCGGGTTGTGGAGTACAAGTTACAGTGGGAGATAGAAAATGCATATAAAGGGGGCAATGTTATGATGGTCATGGGGGATTTCAATATGCAGGTAGATTAGGAAAATCAGGTTGGTATTGGATCCTAAGAGAAGGAATTTGTAAAATGCCTATCAGATGGCTTTTTGGAGCAGCTTGTGGTTGAGCCCACCAGGGAAAAGGCAATTCAGGATTGGATGTTGTGCAATGAACCAAATTTGGTTATGGAGCTTAAGGTAAAGGAACCCTTAGGAAGCAGTGAATAAAATATGATAGAATTGACCTTGCAGTTTTAGAGAAGGAAGCTAAAATCAGATGCATTGATATTACAATTGATTAAAGATAACTACAGAGGCATGAGAAAGGAGTTGGTCAAAGTTAATTGGAAGGGACCCTAGTAGAGATGAAGGTAGAATAGCAACATTTGGAGTTCCTGGGAGTAATTCAGAAGACATAGGATTAGTTCATCCCCAAGAAGAAGCATTCTAAAGGAGAATGAGACAACTGTGGCTGGCAAGGGAAGTAAAAAACAGCATAAAATCAAAAGAGAGGGCATACAATATATCAAAAATTGGTGAGATGCTAGAGGATTAGGGAGCTTTTTCAAGCCAACAGAAGGCGTAAGAAAAAGCAATGATGGAAATGGCATAAGAACTGAGTTAAAGATTTTATGTCAGTCTTCACTGTGGAAGACACAAGCAGTTGCCAGAAATTCGAGAGTATCAAGGGACAGAAATGAGTGTGGTCACTATTACCAAGGAGAGGGGGCTTGGGAAGCTGAAAGGCCTGAAGGTGCATAAGTCACTTGGACCAGATGGGCTATACACCAGGGTTCTGAAAGAGGCAGTAACATAGGAACATAAGGAATAGGAGCAGGAGTAGGCCATCTTTCCCGTCAAGTCTGCTCCACCATTTAATAAGATCATGGCTGATCCGAACATGGACTCATCTCCACCTACCTGCCTTTCCCCCATAGTCCTTAATTCTCCTACTATGCAAAAATCTATCCAACCTTGTCTTAAATATACTTACTGAAGTAGCCTCTGCTGCTTCATTGAGTAGAGAATTCCACAGATTCACCACTCTTTAGGAAAAGCAGTTCCTCCATCCTAAATTTACTCCCCTGAATGCTGAGGGTACACCCCCTATTTCTAGTCTCACCTACCAGTGGAAACAACTTTCCTGCCTCTATCTTATCTATTCCTTTCATAATTTTATATGTTTCTATAAGATCTCCTCCCATCCTTCTGAATTCCAGCAAGTACAGTCCCAGGCGACTCAATCTCTCCTCATAGTCTAACCCTCTCATCCCTGAAATTAAACTAGTGAATCTCCTCTGCACTGCCTCCAAAGCCAGTATATCCTTCTTCAAGTCAGGAGAACTGCATGCAGTACTCTAGATGCAGTCTCACCAGTACCCTGTGAAGTTGCAGCATAACCTCCCTGCTCTTCAATTCAGTCCCTCTAGCAATGAAGGTCAACATTCCATTTGCCTTCTTGACAGCCTGCTGCACCTGCAAACCAACCTTTTGCAATTCATGCACAAGCACTCCCAAGTCCCTCTGCACAGCAGTATACTGCAATCTTTTACCATTTAGATAATAATCTGATCTTCCATTGTTCCTTCCAAAGTGGATGACCTTGCATTTAGCAACATTGTACTCCAACTTCCAGACCCTTGCCACTCACTTAACCTATCTATATCCCTCTGCAGACTCTCTCTATCCCCTGCACAATTTGTTTTTCCTTTCAATTTAGTATCATCAGCAAACTTAGATACATTACACACTGTCCTGTCTTCCAGATTGTTAATGTATATCGTGATCAGTTGCGGGCCCAGCACTGAGCCCTGTGGCACACCGCTCACCACTGATTGCCAACCAGAGAAACATCCATGTAGCCCAAGTTGAAGAGATTGTGGAGGCATTAGTAGTAATCTTTGAAGAATCACTAGATTCTGGAATAGTCCAGGATGACTGGAAAATTGAAAATGTCATTCCACTTTTAAAGAAGTGAGAGAGACAAAAGATGGAAAATTATAGGCCAGTTAGCTTGACTTCAGTGGTTGGCAAGATGTCAGGTTCTATTATACAGGATTAGGTTTCAGGTTACTTGGAAGAACATGACAAAAGAAGGCTGAACTCGACATGGGTTCCTTAAGGGGATATCTTGTCTTACAAATCCGTCAGAATTCTTAAGAGGAAGTAGGAAGCAGGATAGACAAAGGAGAGACAGTGGATGTTATTTTCTTGGGTTTTCAGGAGGCCTTTGACAAGGTGCCACGTGTGAGTTTGCTAAACAAGATAGGAGCCCATGGTATTATTGGAGGGTTCTAGCACGGACAGAAGATTAGTTGACTTGCAGAAGACAAAGAGTGGGAATAAAGAGGGCCTTTAATAAAGAACAGGTAGGAAATATCCTTTGTCTTGGAGGAAAGACAAAAGTTCCCAAGGTCATTTTGTGCTCAGGGGGCTGCCTATACATTACCAGGGTTATTGATGAAGAGAACTTCACATGTTGCACAGGATGTACATCTGTGGATGGTGATCCATCCTATGAGGCTCCTTATGCTTATTGGAATCTTATCCAAGGCACAGCAATTAAGGTGCTTGTGGCAAACATTTTGAACAAGTTTTATGACTGCAACAGATGAGTATCTCCTTATGCTTCCCCTGTTGTTACAGACAGTAGTACCCAATGGCTTCAATTCAGATACAAGTCACCAAGATGCTACATTGCACAATATATTCACAACCATAAAAGTCAGGAAATTGTTTTAGTGGCATTAGAAACATGAACATCACACCACAACAATGATCCATTTCATGTCC
Organism: Mobula birostris; assembly: GCF_030028105.1. Taxonomy (NCBI): domain Eukaryota; kingdom Metazoa; phylum Chordata; class Chondrichthyes; order Myliobatiformes; family Myliobatidae; genus Mobula; species Mobula birostris. Next base: position 112,077,377 of record NC_092370.1, on the reverse strand, counting down.
ATTACTATAATAGGAATCAGCTTCTCCTTCTGATTTGCAAAGGTCATTTCATTTGCAGTCTATAAATACTATTCTGAAATTCACAGTGACCTTATATGATTCCCTTTATGAAGCTTGATTCTCTCTGTCTGTTTCTCTCTCTCTCCAACAAACTTCACCTTTGTGAAATTAATCAGTTTGTCCAGTCTTTATTTCCCCTGATAAGAATAAACAAGGCCATTAATGTTCTCAAGCCTGTTTGACATTGAAATTTATTGGTGACTTCCATCCAAATCTCTTTGTTATTATCCCTAAAAGAAACTATCAATCCCAGTTTTGAAATTTTCATCTAATCCAGCATGAACAGCATTTCAGAGAGAAAGTTTGAATCTCCTTTCCCTTGTTCTTAAGAAAAAGTGCTTTCTGACTTCACTCCCAAACGCTTAAGCTCCTAATTTAAGATTATGCCATCTTGTTTTGAATTCGCCAATCAGTAGATATTGCTTCTCTGCATTTATTCTTTTCAATCCCTTTTGTTACTTTCTGCATTGTGATGAACTTGGACCTTAATCTTCTATACTCAAGGGAACAAAAGTACAGTTTCAGAAATTTGTGATTTAATCTAATGATCTGTAATCATTTTGTACGAAACTGTTCTTAACTCCTTCCAAAGCATAAGATGCAGTTTCCAGATATGAGAATAATACTTCATATGAGGTTAACCATCAACAGTGGAATTATAACATCTTGACTTGTATACTCCAGCCTTCCTAAGATGTAGTCATCTTCCTTGTTATGCCTCATTACTAAAAGTTAATATGCTGAAAGAGAGTTAATCTTGTTCTCTTGTTCTTGCATAACTCCTTGCTTGTCAAAGACTTCTGTTTGTTTTTTTTTGCTGGGAATCAAGTGAAAACCCCACACATACTCCAGCTGATCTCTATCTGCCCTGATTTCAACTTACTTAAACTGTCCATTGTCTTTGAAACATGCTGCTCATTCCTGCAGAATATCAACAGGCAACATATAGCAGATCACAGAGCAAAACATTAAACCTTTTACAAATCTGTATGACATTTTTATTGCCTTATGCTGGTAGTGTAATAAAATATTGTGATTATGATTACAAGAGTTTTGTATATTTTTGTCTAAGTTTGGCTATGTAAGTCAAGTTTGCGTACGTTTGTTGTGGTATGACATTAATTATTTCACAACCATGAAATTCAATCAGCCTAGTAGCGATATACTAATGATTGACAGACAAGCACATACTAAGCAGGAAATAGGATCAGCACCCCAGCTGGTATCAGCAAGCTGCAGCTTTCCTTATATTTCATACATTAAGTACCTGCTTTTGGGTTTGTTTTTCTTTTAAAATAATTTTTTGTTCCAATACTTAGGTTACAAAGTTTCTCTCTGCTACTGTAGAAGGAGGTTTGACATTAGGTGAAGGGGTAGGGGAAGAAGACTGTAGGTAGCAAACAGAACAAGGGTGGGCAGGAGCAGGAAGGGGAAACAGCAGCAGAACGAGAAGGGGAGGTAGCAGGCACGAGAGGAAATGAAGAGAACAAGAGTGGAAGGGAGATGGGGAGTACAGGAAAGGGAAAGTGATGGAGAGTATGAGAGAGCGAGGGAGACACAGAATGAGATGGAGAGAATGATTGTGCAGTTGGAGGGAATGAGAAGCGCATGGACAAGAAGGGGAAGGGGAAAAGTTTTTCGATATGTGACTGCACCGTGCTGACATCAAGCCTGGTCGTTCCTTTTCATTCAGATTATCAGCAGCTGCAGCAGTACCTTACTGAGATTGATTTCAGTCAATAATTGAGTGGTAAGGTCAGTCCCACCCTTGCAGTCATCCTTAGATCTACTGCTTACATAGAGCTGTCGAAGAGAGGGAAAGGAGAGGCAAGGGAGGGTCAATGGGGAGGGAGGAAAGCGACAAAAAAACAGAATGTATAAAATACATGACATTGGAAACCACACAAAGCTCACAAAACACCACAGAGCAACACAAATTAACTTCTAAACTTTCAGACGGATAAAATGTTCCTACTTCTTGTACCCAATCATTTTTAATCATAAAAATATTTTTGGTGGAAGATACTTCAGAAAGAGCATAACAAGGTGTCCTCACTGCAGAAACTTGGGAAGACCTCCAACGTCATCAGTCTTTCCATGTTTGCCCTCTCTGTTCTGAGGGATAGAAATGAAAAGTGGTGTAGGAGTTGATCAGAAGGTAGACAGTCATCAGGGAGCAATGTTACTGGCTGAGGGACCGTGGGCCCACTTAGTGCTGTAGGTTATCACAGTGGCAAATGGAGCTCAATGTGGGAAGCATAGGGTGATGCATATTCATTAAAATAATTAAGCAGTACATTAGCTTTTACTGCAAAGGAGTTGAAGTTACAAAAGGGGAATTTTAGTTACAGTTATCCAGGATCTTAGTGAGCACCTACAGTACTGGTTCCAGTTTTGGTCTTCGTACCCAAGGAATGAAGCAATCCAAGCAGTCCAAGTGAAGTTCACCATGTAAATTCCTGCGATGTGAGGTCTGTCCTATCAAGAGTGATTAAGTAGCTCGGGCCTGTATTCTTTAGAGTTTAGCAAAATGAGAGGTGATGTTACTGAAACATTCAAAATTCTGTGGGAGCTTGACAGGGTGAGATAAAAAGATGTTTTCATTAGTGGCAGAACATCGAATGACAGGACATAGTTAAAAGACAAGGGACCAGCCATTAAATACTGAGATTCACAGTATGTTCTTTACTCACAGGGTGATGAACCTGGAATTCTGTACCCTGAGAGCTATGGAGGCCAAATTATTTTGGATGGAGTTAGTTAGGTATTTGGAAGATTAAGCAATTGAGGAGTGTAGGGAAGTGACATGGAGGAGGAGCTGAGGAGCAAAAGACATATTGAATGGAGGAGCAGGCTTGAGGGTTGTGGTGCTCTACTACTGCTCCTGTGTTCTTGTGCATTTTCCTGGATCAGTTCTATAACTGGTTTGGATCCTGCACCATCTCATGGCTATGTTAATAGAGTCAATGTCGAAATGTGCAGTGAGAACAAAAAGGTTTATTACATTTTTTTTTCTTTTTAAGTATGTCTTTTGACAGTGAAAATGTACTCAGCCTTGACCTTCTTCCTTATAAGAATGCACAAAGCATGCTGTTTGCACACTAACTGGGTCATATGTCCTCACACTGATTCGTAATTGCACAGCTTATTGCAGTAGATTAATTCACGTTTAGTCACTTGAGTTGATGATCGGGTCACTTGAGTTGCACATTGAGTTGGATGATCTCATATTCACTCCCCAGAATTCACCTGCCTATTATTAAAGTTCTGGTAGGTTCTATAAAAGCAGATAATCCTTTCTGCTTGATAATCAACCATTCCATCTGCACTGAAAACTATTCTCCAAGAATTTAGGCATCAACTGAGAAAAGTAGGTTTGTACTCGTTGACAGTTTGTACTCGAGAGAATTGCCAATGTACACTCAGTGCCCACTTCATTAGGTACCTCCTTTACATATTAAACTGGCCACTGAGTGTATTTTGTAGAAATCTACTGCTGTAGCTCATCCACTTCAAGATTCGACATGTTGTGCATTCAGAGATGCTCTTCTGTGAACCACTGTTGTGGTGCTTGGTTATTTGAGTTACTGTTCTTTTCCTGTCAACTTGAACCAGTCTGGCTGTTATCCTTTGATCTCTCTCATTAATAAGGCCACGGAACTGCTGCTCAGTGAATAATTTTTGCTTTTCGCTCCATTCTCTGTAAACTCTAGAGACTGTTGTGTGTGAAAATCCCAAGAGATCAACAGTTTCTGAGACTCTGAATTGCTGCCACATGATTGGCTGACAGGTATTTGCATCAATGAGCAGGTGTACACGTCTACCTAGTAAAGCAGTCACTGAGTGCATCTTGTCCAACACATGAAGAACAGGCACTTGAATTGGGTGATAAATCATAGGCAGGGCTGAGAATGGAGAGAGGAGTCATGGAATCTCGCAACCCTGAAAGTCATTCTGACCATTGTATCTGTACAGGCTCTTTGATACAGCTATCCAATTGATCCCACTCCCCTTCTTACCCCAGGAGGGGCAAAGCTGGGGAAAGAAATGGTAAGGGACATTCATCCTAAGTTTCAATCCCTCTTGAATCTTCAAGACTAATTTCAGAATTCAAGCATTTCTGGTTTTCCCTTTCAGTCGTTCAATAAAATTCCCCGCAGCCTAACTTCACTTTTAAGAGTCTAGGAGAACAGAAGCACAGAAAGCCAACAGCAAGCGATGAGGCCGACCTGCTCAGTAAGCTGTCCATACCTTGCTATTCTGGATGAGTCTGATGATGTGCTCAAAGCAGTTGTTATTAAGGAACATGGCTTGAAGCACAGGGCGATCCTTACAGTTCAACATTTCAGAGATAGCACCTGCAACATAAAAAGCTCAGTTTGGTTTTCGCCGCCTCTGCATAGGGGAGAAATGAAAAGACAGCACGACATCCACAACAGCTGAGCTGGCAACCATTTTGCTTGGAATTAAAACATAGGAATTGACCATAAAAGAAAAAGGCCTATCTAATTCACCCACGTAATATCACGATTCTATAATGATATACCAAAAGTGCCACTGTAGAGTAATCAATGTAATTATAGGCTCAAATTTAACACAAGTCATGAAGAGCTTTAGAAACCTTAAGTTAACCATTCCTCCCAAGTGTGTTACAACTATCATTTGTACTAACTGTACGTATGTACTATACTCTCACCTTTTTTTTTCCCCTGGAAGAAATTTAATTTTTGCATTTAGCTCAATACCATTTGCTTCCACTGCTTTCCAAGAAGAATTAGCTTCTTGTCCATTGAAATAATGCTTCCAAACACTGGCTTTGATTTTTCCCTTTTAAATATGAAGACATGAAAGCATCTTCACTTACTGAGCATGTTGATCCGCAGTGTGATGAACCCATCCTCTAGCCGGGTCTTTATCCCCTCCTCCAGCACAGGCACTGGCCGGTCAGCATTCAACAACTTAAAGTAACCTTCCAGAATTGTCTTTATCTCCACTTGCCTCTGGTCTAGGCTACTGGCATGAAGAATGTGGATCATTGAAATGAGGCACTTTAAGGCAACATGCAGTGTTCTGGTGTCCTGCGGGTCCTGAGTTCCGGTGTCACACGAGGTTCTGAGAACCAGCATGAGAGCCTCAACTGAGGTGGAGGTGATGGCACGAAGTGCATTTTGCTGTAGCAGAAGAGTCAGATGCAGAATTAAGTTAAGTGTCAGGCAGGTTAAATTCAATTGAATACATTTCTTTAAGTGGAGTGATCCATTCAGTCATTCCACCATGCATTTACACCAACACTTGGTGTGTTTGGGTATCCACTCAGACAACATTCCCTGTGTGGCTGATTAGGCAGCACACTCTTAGTCACTGAGTTGACAGGAAAGGACATGACAATTGTTGGCAGCAAAGGAGCTCAGTGGGTTGAACAGTACCTGTGGGGTTGGGGTGGGAGAGGAATTGTTGAAATTTCAGGTCAAAACGGTGCATTAGAAGTGAGAGTGGAGAGAGGAAATAGCTGATATAAAAAGATGGGGGAGTGGTGAGGCAGAGGTTTGAGGAAGCTAGTGGATAGAGGGGGGGTGCGAGGGAGTGTTGAAGGATGACTGACCGATCGAGCCAGGTAGGGGTGGAATTCACCTCTGCTGAGAGGAAGACGAGGTCTGTTCTCTGGGGTTTTGTCGTGGGCAATGCAAAGCTTTGATTTTTGAACACACACATGTGCAAGAGTGCCTGTGCTCAGTCACTGAGGTCAGAATGACTTTGGTTCTGGAATGGAGGAGAAGGAGGTTGGACAGCTTCCCATTTTTATTGTAGGGTTGTTCTGCTTCAGTGTGAAGCTTGTTGGAGGTGATGAATATCACAATAAGAAAGATTGATGGGACTGATGTGTGGAATTGTGAACCAGGAGGTGAATCTAGCAGCAGATTAGAACAATCAAGTGTAGTTTCTTATATTTCCCCATCACGTAGGAGTTCATTTGGCCCACTGAATCTGTGTCAGTTCTCAAAGTAATTCCATTCCCTCACTTACATTATTTTCCTGTAACCTATTTTCTCAGATGGTTACTGACTCTGCGGATTCTCCTACAACCACAATTCATAGTTGCCAACTAACCAACCAACCTGCGACTCTTTGGGGTGTGAGAGGAAGTCAGGGAACCAGAGAGAAAATGCAGAAGTGAAAGGTCTTGTCCCTTCTCTCTAGGAAGGAAGTGAGGAACAAAGCACTGACAAAAAATCTTTCTCCTTTATATTAGTTACGTTTTCAGTTTGCAATGACTGCTCAAATTTTACCTTACTCCCACTGATAATGGCTCCATAAAGATATATCAGCCGCAGTTGAATCATCTTTGGCAAGCTCTGACTGTTCTGGAAACTTTCTACAAGATCATGAAAACAAAGAAATCAAAAGTTAGAGCAGCACCAAATGGGAAAGTTGTACAATATTTCCATATCATTCAGGAGCCTTAAAGTACAACATGAGAGAAATTACTTTCAATAATTATAGTTTGTTTCTATTGAACAAACAAGTCATCCATTAGGAAATGGATTCCACAGAATGTACAGAAGTTGAGGGTAATTTTGATACTGGTAGAAGTGTAAATTGCACAAACTCTTATACGTATCCCTCAATTGTCAGCTTTACTTAAGTCAATGGGAACTAAAACAAAAGGACAGAAGAGATGTATAAAGGATGATGCCCATAGAGCCAGAGAACCATAGAGTCATAGAAACAGGCCATTCAGCCCAACTGATCCATGTTGACCAAGATGCCCCCATTCAAGTTCGTCCCATTTGCAAGGTTTCTAAATCTTTCCAATCCATGTACCTATCCAACTGTTTTTGTACCTGCAGTACCTCAACCACTTCCTCTGGCAGCTCATTACACAGAGATACACCCTTTATGTAAAAGTGTTTTTTTTTCCACACATAGGGTGACCTATGCTTTTGAGTTCGCAATTCCCCATTTCTGGGGAGAAGTCTGAGAGTGTATTCTATCTACGCCCCTGGTGATTTTATTCACTTCTGTCACCACTCCACAGAATAAAGTCTTCGCCTGGCCAGCCTCTTCCAGTCCCTCAAGCCCTGGTAGCATTTTTGTAAACCTTTTCTGCATTCTTTCCAATTTAATAACATCTTTCCTATAGTAGGGCAACCAAAACCGAACATAATGCTCCAAGTGCATCTCCACCAGCATCCTGTACAACCACACCATGACCTCCCGATTTATGTAACCAATCTTCCAGTCTCTTTTCTCATGTCACACACTTCAGAACAAGCATTTCAGGTAATTTCAAGTGAAAAATGTTAGAAAATCCAGAGTCTGTTTTATATCACTTCAGTGATCTACGTAACGCTATTACAGTACCGGTGACAGAGGTTCAATTCTGCTGCTGTCTTTCAGGAGTTTGTACATCCTCCCCGTTAACGCGTGCATTTCCCCTGGGTGCTCCGGTTTCCTACCACATCCCAAAGAAGTCTGCGTGAGTATGTCAGTTGGCCATTCGTGTGTAATTGGATAGCATGGGCTCATTGGGCTGAAGGGCCTGCCTGGTTCAGGGTTATAAGGTCTGTCAAAATTTTGAAGCTGGTGAAGACACCTCCTTCTGTTTGTGCCAATGACTGCATATCACAGTCCCAGCACTCTTATTCTGACTAAACAATACCTTATCAGCTATTTCCTTGGGTCAACACTACCTCTTCTACTTACCATGGAAGAATGGATTGAATTCCTGAGGTAAAACAGCTGGCGCAAACTTGTATTTACTCCTTTCCATTGAACTGATAATCTCCCTGAAACCAAACAGGAGTGCAGAGTTAGGGTTTTGGGTAAACAGCTGAACTACACAGGCAGATCAATGATCCTGCTCACAGACCGGCTGATGAAGGAAGGCTGTGGTTAAGATCCCACCTCCTCACCAACAGTCAAAGCCACCACATTCTTTTCCATCATCAACAGCATGGCAGTTAATCCTTTGTAGCACTGACTTTGTATCAAATCCTAGAGACAGGGCAACGACGTGGCACTCCCAGACCATTGGGGGATTTGATAGGTCACTGTTTTAGTGAGGGAAGAACAAATATGTTTCAATGAGCCCTTCAATCTCCTGAATTTTCTTTCCCTTTTGCAAACAATTAGTCAGTAAGCATGTCTGAAAAGCAGAGGAGACGAAGGAGAAGCAGTACTGCTGGAGTTGTGGGCTTTCACCCCGCCATTTACCCAGCCTTGGTACACTTCAGCTGATATCCTTACCAAACAAAAAATTAATCTCACTCCAAAGACCTCAGCCTTTCCAGCAAGAGGAACAGGATTTCAAGATTTCCATGCCTCGGGATAAAAGTGCTCGCTAACTTCATGTTCATGTTTGCGAAGAAAAAGCATTTCAGGATGTATATTGTATACATTTCTCTGACTTTAAATTGTACCTTTGAACCTTTGAAATAGCCTCGCTATCTTAATAGTACCTCACTTATCAGCCCAGGAATGAGAGTCGATTGGAACTGGCATTAAAGAAGGTTTTTGTACCATTGTACATAAATAGTCATTCCAGTCGGTGTTGCTCGGTCAGGGGTCAGGCACAGTCTCCAACCCCTGCCCACAACGCGGTGGGGAGAAGCTGGGGCAAACCATGCAACCAGTCCACACTGCAAGCTGGAATTCAAGATACAACTGGGCCGACCTGGTGAGTGTGGGCTGACAGTACTCTCCACATACAGAAAGATCCTCTGATCTATCTCACCACTTTGCTGGATGTAATGCAACTGAGCATTCTTGAGCTGGTGATCAGAGTGGAGTCTCTGGACTTGGGAGAGCTATGCAAACATGCAAAGAGCTGATGAGAGAGTCTGCAGAATTTGCAGTAACACACACACACACACACACACACAAAATGCTGGAAGAACTCAGCAAGCAGGTCGGGCAGCATCTATGGAGGGGAATAAATAGTTGCATTTCCGGCTGAGACCTTTCATCAGGGCCCTTATCAGAGCTCGATCTGAAAAGTTGAAGCCTGTGAGGTGGCAATGATCAGTGTCAGGCTTCTGGAGCAGCAACAGGGCCCCAGGCTGCATGCAGCCTGAGCTAATTTTTAACTATCGGACTGTACCTACACCTGAGAGTAGTCAGTCAAGAGGGCTGTATTGAATCAGAGCTTTGTAGAACTAAGCAAGGTACCTTTCTCTGGATTGCACACTAGAGGAATTAGTTTTCCAACAAATAACCTGTCAAAGCTACTGATTATTTTTAACATCTATGAAAGAACTTCAATTGCATGTATTTTCCCACTGAGCTCCGACTGAAAAGATCAATTTCTCCCCCAAATTGAAACACGATAACAACTATTTCTATGTCTGTACAGGTCACTTTGACCAGGATGAAATGCCTTGCATCCTCACACAATTTCTCTATCATGGTGCATGCCACGAAGTTATTTCCCATGCATTTCAGAGGAACTTAGCCCATGATTTCTTGGGAAAACTTATGTTTTTTTGTGAAGGCTTGGGTGGTCTGCCAGATGTCAATTACCTCTCTTTCATCCCTCAGCAGAACCACCACTCCCACTCTTTGAACACACATTTGGCATGACTCCAACCACTAGCTCTCCACTAATCCTGACCCTAACTGTTCCTCCTCACCAAACCATAGATCCTCTTCACCCCAATCCTAGATGATGGATTGTGTGGCTGGTCACCCCAAGCCCCAAATCCATGCTTGGAACAGAATACTTGGCAATCTCAAAAACTTGAGTTGGACCTAATGTTTAACACTTGCAGTGAGGGTCCTGGATTTTGTGCTTCCTCAACCTTTCAAACTCAAGAAACAACAAGGTCGGGAACAATTACTGTTCAGTTCTTTATGCATTTGAATGATTGGTTGCATGTGATTGTCTCAACTCTCAATTCAGGGTACCAAGATAAACCAAAGGAAATAAAAGGATATGGGTGATAAATGGGCAAGACAAATGAATTAAATAAGGATTGCCCAGTGGACATGAGGGTGGCTTTTCAGAGCCAGGAATCAAAGGAAGGCAGAATTACAAAGCGAATTTCATTGGGTCACAGAGAGAGGTCTGAGAAAAAGAGGAAGCAAGCATTTATTTGTAAGGACTGAGGAGTCAGAGTTCTGAACTAACTTGGATTAACAGCATGAATGAAGTAGAAGATTGTCAAGCACAGCATGAGAGAACATCTGTTAATGAACAGAAAGTTGCATCCTCATTGCACCTACTTACCCGCCCAATTGTCGCCTCCAGATTTGATATGGATCGAAGAGGCATTCACACAAGTGCAGTGCATACATAGTCAATTGTTCAACCTCTGAGGTGGCTGGTAAATGTCTCTCTTGTGTTTCATTCTTTAGCTAGGAAGAGAGAAGAATGAAGAAAAAAAATAAACAACTGGTAGCAGAAGACAATTAGACCATAAGACATTGGGGCAGAATTAGGCCATTTGGCCCATTGAGTCTGCTCCGCCATTCCATCATGGCAGATTTATTATCCCTCTTATTCTCCTGCCTTTGCCCCCTAACCTTTTATACCCTAACTAATAAAGAACAAATCAACCTCTGCTTTAAATATACCCAATGACTTGGCCTCAACAGCTGTCTGTGGTAATAAATTCCACAGATTCACCACCCTTTGGCTGAAGAAATTCCTCCTCATCTCTGTTTTAAAGAAACATCCCTCTAGTCTGAGGCTGTGCCCTCTGGTCCTAGCCTCTGCCACTATAGGAAACATCCACTCTATGCAGGCCTTTCTCAAAATTCTTTCTACAAAACACCTACATTGGTGTTTTTAGAATTAAATTCCTAAAATTGGAGGTTCAAGAGATGTAGATGTCTGCACTGGGTTATGGAACATGCAAATAGTCGTGGTAAGTTTTTGCATTCTAGCAATAAACATCACCTATCATTTATGAAAAAACATGTCATACAGCTCCCAATGTCTTTGCTGGTGTCTATAATCCAACGGGTGACATTTCACATCTAACTTCATCAAAAATATTTCAATTTCTTTCTCATACTGTCTTATGACACAGGAGTCCATTCCATCCCTCATCTATCCCACTTCTTAGAACATTCCCATGTCATATCTCCTCCGTCTCTCTCTCTCTCTCACACATACACAGCTCACTCCAATTTTCCCATTAACCCATCGACACCAGGGGCAAATCACAGCAGCTAATTAAGCCACCAGAACATGTTTAGGATGCTGGGGAAAATAACAGAGTATCTCGAGGGAACTGCCCGCATACTGGGAGAATGCAGAAACTCCACATAGACTGACCAGAAAACAGCATTGAACCTGGGTTACTGCACCTGAAGCATAAAGGCAATGCAGATACTGACACAGAAGGAAACCATCAACTCCTGAGGGAGCAATGTCATTAGTCCTATTACTTCTTATTTTCCCCAACCTTCCAAAAATCACTCTTTCTGACATATAACTATCAACATTCGACTATTTTTGCCATTAACCTACACAAGCCCTAACACAAGGTAGTCAATTAACCCACCAGCATGTGTTGAGGATGTGGAATGAAAGTAGAGCTCCCAATGGAAACTAACTGGATCTTAGCGAGAATCTGCACACTCTTCACAGACCTTCCAAATTCCTCTTAATGCTATCTTGCTTCAGATTGGATGGAAAGTTGGAGGGGAAATCATTAGGGGAGCATCGATGCATCTACCATGCCTGCCTGAGAGCTTGAGAGATTGAGGGGTGCTTTTGAAATAGCCTGGATGAGTAACTGCCATGCATACAATGGCCATGATTTGGCAGTGGTAGAGGGAATAAATGAGAGAGACTGAATATTGAATTCTAACCACTCTCTGGTAAAGATGTTCCTCTCGAATTCCCTACTGGATTTCTTGGTGACTATCTTACATTTATGAATGCGAGCTCTGATCTTGCGTAAAACTTTTTATATTTATTTTTATCAAATATTATCATAATCTTAAGAGCACTATCATAGAAAGATAAAGGGTTAACATGGATGAGTGGGGCTACAGGACATGTTTCTATACTGTAAAGCTCTGTGAATATTCTATCCAGTCACACTTCTGATTTTTCTTCTTTTCCCTGATGTTTTACCTGTTTTCCATCTACTTTTGAATTTTAGGAATCCAAGTTTAGAAATAAACCCTTGTATTTATGTAGCCTCAGTACCCTGGATTGGTACCTAGGATCTGTGCATTGCCATCTCAAATCTTTTGACTCATCTCCTCTTACATATTTTTTCTAAATACCTTGTGGCCTTCAAATTCTTCATACCGGATTGTTTCCTTTCACCAACACTGAAGTTTAGTGGTCACATAGAACCAGAACCAGATTTACTGATGAATGTCATGAAACTTGTTTTTTGGCTGCAGTACAGTGCAATACATAATGAATAAATAACAGTGCAAAAACAGAGCAAAAATAGTGAAGTGGTGTTCATGAGCTCAATGACTATTTAGAATTATGGTGGGGAAGGGGAAGAAGCTGTTCCTAAGGATGCTCTTTATCAACTCTAGCTCGGCATTCAATGCTATTAACCCCCCCCCCCCCCGCCAAAAACTAATCAATGCTTCAATACCTTGGCCTCAATACCCCCTTATGCAACTATATCCTCAATTTTCTCACTTGCAAACTCCAGTCAGTTTGGATTGGCAACAACATCTCCTCCACAATCTCCATCAGCAAAGGTGTACCACAAGGCTGTGTGCTTACAGCCCTGCTCTAATTGCTTTATACCTCAGGCTTAGCACAGCTCCAGTGCCGTATATGTTTGCTGACGACACCACAGTCGTAGGCCAAATCAAATATGATGATGAATCCACATACGGAAGGAAGTTTGGAAATCTGGCTGAGTGGTGCCACAACAATAACCTCTCACTCAAGACCACGGAGATGATTATTGACTTCAGGAGGAGGAAGCCAGAGGTCCATCAACCAGTTCTCATTGGGGGAACAAAGAGGGTGAGTGTCATCAACTTTAAATTCCTCGGTGTTATCATTTCAGTGGATCTGTCTTGGGTCCAGCGTGCTAGTGCCATTATGAAGAAAGCACAGCATCGCCTCTACTTCCTCACACATTTGCAAAGATTTGGCATGACATCTATAACATTGACAAACCTCAATAGATGTGTGGTGGAGAGTATATTGATTGGCTGCATTACAGCCTGGTATAGAACGCCCTTGAACAGAAAATCCTACAACAAGTAATGCATATGGCCTAGCCCATCTCAGGTGAGAGCCTCCCCACCATTGAGCACATCTACATAGAGAGCTGTCACAGGAAAGCAGCATCCCATCGTCAAGGACCCCCACCGCCCAGCCCATACTCTTCTCACTGCTGCTTTGAGGAAGGTGGTACAGGAGCCTCAGGACCCACACCATCAGGTTCAGGAACAGTTATTACTCCTCAACCATCAGACTCTTGAACCAGTGTTGATAACTTCACTCACCATATCACTGAACTGTTTCCACAGTTATTTATTTTCTTATTTATGTATTACTTCTTTTTGTATTTTCACAGTTTGTTGTCTTTTGCACTTTGTTTTTTTTTTTGTCTGTCCAGTTGGGTGAGGTCTTTCATTGATTCTATCGTGTTTCTTGGATTCACTGTGTATAAACAAATCTCAGTGTTGTATATGGTGACGTATACTCTATGTACTTTGATAATAAATTTACTTTGAACCTTGAACATCACAAATCTTCTCAAACTCCTAATGAAATATAGTCACTGGCATGTCTGCTACATAACTGCAACAATATGTTGGGCCCAGGATAGATCTTCAGAGATGTTGACACCCAGGAACTGCTCACCCTTTCCACTGCTGATCCTTTGATGAGGAAAGAGGCGTGTTCTCCCGACTTCCCCTTCCTGAAATCCACAATCAATTCCTAGACTTTACTGACATTGAGTGCAAGTTTGTTGTTGTGACATCGCTCCACCAGCTGATCTAACTCACTCCTGTAGGCCTCCTTGTCACCATCTGAGATTCTGCCAACAGTTGAGTCATCGGCAAATCTAGAGATGGAGTTTGAGTAAGGAGAAAGTACAGCAGTGGGCTAAGCATACATCCTTGATGTGCAGCTGTGTTGATTGTCAGTGAGGAGATGTTATTTCCAACTTGCACTGATCATAGCCCCCAATGAGGAAGTCGAGGATCCAGTTACAGAGAGAGGTACAGAGGCCCAGGTTTTGAAACTTATTGATTAGTACTCAGGGGGTGACGGTGTTGAATGCTAAGCTGTAATTAATGAACAGCAGTTTCATGTAGGCTTTGCTGTTGTTTGCTCCGGGTGAGTGGAGAGCCAGTGACACTGTACCTGTTGCAGACCTGTTGTAGTAGTCTATCCTTATATCCTTTCTGCAATTTTATTAACAACTTCCTCCATTTTGAAGCTTTCCTTTCGTCATAGCCATAAACTGACCTCATCAATATATGTACAAATAGTGTTTCTTGTTTGCAAGATCAGATTATTCACCATGTCAATACAGCACCATTCCTTTTACTTTCAACTTATCTAAACTCCTTCCCAAATTAACAACATTTCTGATACAGTCCTGTATTTATTGATGAATTTACAGTGGCCCTGGATCTAGCCTTGTATTTCTTTTGTTGTTGAAGTGCATGTAGAATACTATTCCAAGCTGAAAATACGGCTTTAGTTTATCTGTCTCATCTATTTCCTACAACAGTTACCATGCACTCATCTAAGCTGACAATGCTAATTCAGGTCCAAAAGAGAAACAATTCACACGACAGCTGGGTACAAGTTGACCTCACGCTGATCTTACTTGCAGATCAAGTAGACATAACATGGCAAATATTCAGATTGAGTACAACAATGGTTTCATTAAAGAAGTAAATGAAAATCACAAAATGCAATATATAGTAGAAAAATTATCTTGATAAAGGGGATTGTTACAATGGAGAATGGTCTGCTGCAAATGGGTGCTTCAACAGTCCAAAAGAAATAAACGGTTGCTCCATAAATATTAATGGTCAGAAGGAACAATGAGAATTATTATGTCTGCTCACACATAGAAGATTAGGGGAAATTAATTGGAAAATTGGATCAGAGAAGGAGAGATAAAATATGAGCAGAGAATGAGCAGAAGTAATGATTTATGCAGAGACAAATAATGGCACAAAATCAATTGTTAATTTTCCTCTAACTGTCCTTGTTAATGCGCTGCGGATCACTGGTCGGAAAGCTGAGTAACTGATGCACATAATTGTAGAATCAAAATATCTACAAGATGAAACAAAACAAAGCTATTTATGTGCGCTCTGATGCAAGATCTTTTCTTATTGGATCTATCATTTGAGGTATAACTTTAATGGGGGATAGTAACTGCAGACTTGTCTTTGTCCATTCTGATTCCTGGCTCATGGATTATACCTGACAAGCTCCAAATTAGGCTCCTGTTATGAAGAAAGGTATGAGAAAGGTAAAAGAAATTTAGTGTTAACTTATCAGTTCTTTGGGATTTATTTCGAAAACTTCTCCTTTCATGCAGAACTGCCTGGGAAAATTAATCAACATCTTCCTGTGTCATATACTGCCTGAGAAAACTGAGGAAAGCACACTACTGTGTCTGCTCAGATCCCAACACTACATATTCCAGCAGCCATTCACAGGGAGGAAATTCTGCACCTTTATCTTCACTCTACTGCTCTGAGCAGAAAAAAATAGAAATGATTGTGGTGATACGTGTTCAAGTCTGCCCAGACCCATTTGATCATTGACAAGAGAAGATCTGCAGATGCTGGAAATCCAAGCATTTGATCATTTTTTAGATTCTAAAATAAAATTAATTACAAGTTTTCAAAATGAAGCAAAATTAAGCCAAAGAAAGAGAGAGGGCTCACCTCAGATGTGCACCCAGCCAACAGGTTAATAACCTCCAGGATGAAGGTTGGAGTGATTTTTGCTTCAATATTTTCAAAATTTCTGTTTGAAGGAAAAAACATATCTGGTTGTTAGATGTCCTGGGCCAAGGTTCAGTCACACAGAAGTAGATTATAGAACTGAATCCAATCAAGAGTTTCTGATAATTTACAAGCAGAATGATGGACAACCATGGAGCTACAGTAACCTGCAACACTAGAGCAAGGTATATGTTGTGTAGCTGAATGCAAGTACTCTTCGATGCAAACCAGTAATTTGTTCCTGTTAAAATTCTTTCATTGTTCACAAACATAAAATCATCCTTGATCCACTGCAACTGGGCATGTTAATATCAAAGGTAATTTTATTTTGAAAAGCTTTCTTGATGCACGTTAGAATGCTAATCCTGCTCAGCTTTATTAATTCAGTTGAAATTGAGCATACAGATTGTGCAGTCAACTACATACAACTGTTAATAAGCATGTTCTTAGTGGTCTTCTGTCACTGACTCAGAAAGTACAGGGATCAGGTTGTATTTCAGAGGCATGAACACAGAAAAATCTAAATTGAGATCTCACTGGAGTACTAAATACTGTGCGTACTACAATGTCAGAGCAGCCATCTGTAAACTGAAGTCACTTAGATGTATAAAGATGACACACTTTGCAGGCATTCCTTTTTGATATTCTGGTAAACACAAACCCATTCACAAACACAATGATAATAAATGGCCTTGTCATCATTATATTGTTATATCTGGGACCTTTGTGTGAAGCAGTTATGTTGTGTGATTGCTGTTTTCTGGTGTGCTTCTAGAGTTCTAAAAGTTCAAGTATTTAAATGGGGTTTTCATTGGGAAATAGTTTGAGAAGTCCTGGATCCTGGAGCAGATTATTTTCTATTCAACTTTCTGGTCTAGCTCAAAAAAATAGGAAAAATAACAAATCTCCTGAAAGAGGAATTTGAGTGCAAGGAAGGTTGTTGATAAGACAGGACATATTTGACAAAAGCAACATTAGAGTCATCGAATACTACAGCAAAGAAACCAGCCCTTCAGCCTGTCTAACCTGTGCCGATCTGATTTTCTGCCTAGTCCCATCTACGTGCACCTGGACAATAGCCCTCCACACCCCTCTCATCAATGCACCTATCTAAACTTCTCTTAAAAATTGCAATTGACACGGCATTCATCATCTCTGCTGGCAGCTCATTCCACACTCACATCATCAACCTTTGAATGAAGAAGTTCTGCCTCCGATTCCCCTGAAATAATTCTTAAATATTTCACCTTTCACCCTATAGTATGATTGCAGAATTCTGAGATAGGAATTGCAAATTAGTTTCTCCTCAGATCAAACTAAATAGGAAAATAGATCAGACACAGAGAAAGCCCGGATGGCAAATTGGATTTCAAAGAGCCTTTCCCAATGAAGCCAGAAAGCCTGAAGTTAAATGCCCCCTTGTGTGCTTCCATAATTTTGGAAGTACTCCGAAAACTGGTGTGGATCAGTGAAAAAGGCTAGATAGAGGAATTAGAAGGTTGGTGTTTCATAATTAAGGAAGGAATAGGACACTTTATTCAACAGGTAGTCATGAAGGATCTCAATGATCTTTGTCAACTGCACTGTCCCCAATCCACAGCTACATTCCAGGAAATAAACAGACAACTGTACGTGTGGGGGGAAGCAGCTGTGGGTTATTTTGTGAAGGGGTTACAACAAAATGGATGGGTAATCAGGCCCTTCAATATTACTCAATCTTCCCTCCTGCCAATATCTATAAGCTAATGTCAATGTGGTTTTCATATGAATAATTGCTATTTTCCTCTCCGCAGAGCAGTAAACACTGCTTTTTTGACTTGAATGATGGATGGATCTGAAAATAGGTTGTTGATTCTCTAACGTAGAGATGTGTCCTTTTAACAAGAGGCTGCCCAGGGGTGTGATGTCCAAATGTGAAGCAATGTATCTTCCCTCCATGTTGCCAATGTCACCTCCAAATACCTCACCTTCCTGCTTTGATAGAAACATAGAAAGCCTACAGCATAATACAGGCCCTTCGGCCCACAAAGCTGTGCCGAACATGTCCTTACCTGAGAAATTACCTAGGGTTACCCATAGCCCTCTATCTTTCTGAGCTCCATATACTTATCCAGGAGTATCTTAAAAGACCCTATCGTATCCGCCTCCACCTCTGTCATTAGCAGCCCATTCCATGCACTCACCATTCTACGTAAAAAACTTACTCCTGATATCTCCTCTGTACCTACTTCCAAGCACCTTAAAACTGTGCCCTCTTGTGTTGACCATTTCAGCCCTGGGAAAAAGCCTCTGACTATCCACATGATCAATGCCTCTCGTCATCCTATACACCTCTATCAGGTCACCTCTCGTCCTCCGTCGCTCCAAGGAGAAAAAGCCGAGTTCACTCAACCTATTCTCATAAGGCATGCTCCCCATTCCAGACAACATCCTTGTAAATCTCCTCTGCACCCTTTCTATGGTTTCCACATCCTTCCTATAGTGAGGCGACCAGAACTGAGCACAGTACTCCAAGTGGGGTCTGACCAGGGTCCTATATAGCTGCAACATTACCTCTCAGCTCCTAAACTCAACCCTATGATTGGTGAAGGCCAATGCACCATAAGCTTTCTTAACCACAGAGTCAACCTGCACAGCAGCCTTGAGTGTCCTATGTGTTGAAACTATCCTGAATCTGGTATACCATCTACACGAAACCAAGACTATCAGCAAAAGTCAGAGACTTTGTCATTCTAAGGCAAGTGACTCACTTTTGTCTCCCCATGGATCCTCCATCACTGAAAGGGCACAGGCAAAACACATGAGAGTAAACTTTCCACTTATATATTACTAAACAAAAACTTGACATCAACCAAAACAAAACTGCTTGCTTGAACATTCCATTTCCTCCACCATCTCAGAAAACATCACCACAATTTAACAAAGTATTTTTGAAAGAATCTCCAAACTGTTAACTTCCAACATCTGAAAAGACAAAGGCATGAAACACAACGGCAACATTTTTTCCTCATCACACTGCTTTCCGCCTTTGAAAAAAAAATGAGGGAATGGTGGTAGACATTATCTACATGCACCTTAAAAAGTCTTTGACAAGGCCGCACATAGTAGACTGCTCTGAAAGATGAGCTGGTATATGATCCTGGGTGAGCTAACCAATTGGATACAGAAATCGGTGAGACAGAAAAGGTCAGAGGGTGATATTGGAGGGTTGATATTTAGGTTGGAGGCCTACCTCCAGAGCTGTGCTACAGAGATTGATACTGGGTCCTCTGTTGCTTTGTCATATTTCTTAACAATTTGGATGGAGATGTAAATGCACGATTAGCAAGTTTACAGATGGCACTGAAATTGGTTTAGTGGACAGTGAAGAAGGTTGTCTAAGGTTACCACCGCATTTAGATCAAATGGGAAAATAGGGCAAGGAATGGCAAATGGTATTAACTCATACAGGTGTGAAGTCTTGCATTTTGGGAAATTAACCCTGGAAGGAGATACACAATTCATTACAGGACCATGGAGACTACTGTAGAACAGAGAGACAAGAGGCTATAGATCGGGGGTGGCCAATTTTCAGATGTGCCATACAACTCTTGTACCCCCACAATTCTTGTAAAAATATGTTAATATAGAACTCGTGCGTGAAAAAAATCGCATCTGAACTCATGCGTGAAAAAATTGACGCGTGGAATGTGAAAGGTTGGTCACCCCTGCTATAGATGAAAGTGGACAAAGTGGTGAAGAGGGTGTATGACACACTTTTATTCACTGGACAGGACAGTGAGTACAAGAGTTGGGACATCGCGTCACAACTATACAAGACGTTGGTGAGAATACACCACTTCCCATCACCTGGGTGTAAAACGAATGGGATTAAACTGGAGAAGTGCAGAAAAAAAAACACAAGTATGTTGCTGGGACTTGAGTTACAAGGAGGGATTGGATAGGATAAGACTGATTTCCCAGGAGTGAAGGAGGTTGAGCAGTGCCCCTTATGGAAATTTATAAAATCATGAGAGGCAAAAATAATGTGGATATTCACAGTCTAATTACCAGGGTAGGGGAAAGGTTTATGGTAAGAGGGGAAAGATTTAAAAGGGACTTGAGAAGTAGTTCTTTTCCCCACAGAGTGTGGTGGATGTGTGTGTATATATATTTCTGTGCTGTGTAACTATTACATGCTAACATGTGACAAAGTTACAGGCAGTTATTTCAGTTTGCTGATTGGCTTCCTCTGTTGGTTTGACCTCTGCAGCTGTGTACTTGTCTCCGACGCTGTGCTCACTTCAGGAAAGGAACAACTGACAATCATTTGACTTGTTCCTGGGACTCTTGGACAGCTGGCAACTAGATTCATCAGGAACAGATTAATCAGATATTACTTCAGCTGTTTACCAGTATGTCACTTGCTGTGACCCTTCGAGTATGAGTATCTCTTTTTTTTTATTAATTTTTTTATGAGTTTCTACAATACAACAAAAAAACCATGAGCAAAAAAGAGATTTATACAGTGCAAGACAAACATGTCTAATATATAATTCATAACAGTAAAGATAAAGCACCCAAAATAAAATCATATAAAGTTAGTATCGTCCCCACCCTCCCACTGCACAACTCCAAGCCAACCATTTCAATGTAAAGAAAAATTAAACAGAGTTTTTGTCACCACAGAGCTGTAAATATATAAAAACGTATATTGTCTACAACCTAAACTGTAATATATTTCACATGAAAAAAACTGTAAAACTGTAAAACTTAACCAGAAAAAAAAAGCTGAAAGTAAGGGAATAAAACACAGAAAAAAAGGATAAACCTTTAATCTAAAGAGGAATTATGAAAATATTCAAGAAAAGGTCCCCACACCTTATGGAACTTTATGTCCGAATTAAGAAGTGAATAATGAATCTTTTCAAAGTCTAAACAGGACATAATGTCTCTAAGCCATTGAGTATTGAGTGGGTGGGGCAACATCTCTCCACCTAAGAAGAACTAAACGTCTAGCCAAAAGAGAGGCAAAAGATAATGTTCGACATTTATTCGGACTCAAATACATGTCAACTTCACCCGAGGTGCCAAAAAGAATAATCAAAGGGTTAGGTTCGAAATGGCAATTAAGAATATGGGATAAAGTTAAAAAGACTTCTCTCCAAAATTTCTCCAAACTAGGACAAGCCCAATACATATGGATAAGAGAAGCCTCACCCCCTTTACACTTGTCACAAAAAGGACTAATATAAGGTTGTACATAGGGCTCGTATGTCTAAGACTAAAATCTGCAATAATTTAGTTTTAGACATACGAGACCTATGTACAACCCTGAACTGCAAAAGACAGTGGTGAGCGCATAAAGAGGTTGAATTAACTGAATTAAGAATTGAATCCCAAACCTCGTTGGACAGAGAAATATTTAAATCATGCTCCCAGGCAGTTCTAATTTTATCAAAGGGGGCATGCCTCAAGGTCGCTAACTTATCACGAATAGTAGATATTAAACCTTTACCCACTGGATTTATACAAAGAAACAAGTCCACAATGTTTTTTTCAGGCATCTCAGGAAAGTTTGGTACTAAGGGGTTAACAAAATGTCTAATTTGAGGATATCTAAAAAAAAAATGAGTATTAGGTAGGTTAAACTTTGCAGACAGTTGTTGAAAAGTTGCAAAATGATTATCTATGAAAAGGTCTTCAAAGCGCCTAATGCTCTTTCTGTACCAGACATGAGATGTTAAGTCTTGCATAGAAGGTTGGAAAAGATGGTTATGTAAAATAGGACTAGAGAGAGAGAGAGAGAAACCATGAAGACCATAATATTTTCTGAACTGAGCCCATATTCTCAGAGTATGTCTAAAGAGAGGATTAACAATTAGTTTAGGCAAATGACAATGAAGTGCAGATCCAAGAAATGCGGAAATGGAGAAACCCTTATTAGAGTTGAACTCCATTGCCACTCATTTCGGGTAGTCAGACTGATTATAAAAGAAAGACCAAAAAATACGACGACGTATATTGGCTGCCCAGTAATACAAGTGAAAATTAGGCAAGGCCACGCCAGCTTCCCTTTTAGGTTTTTGAAGGTGAACTTTATTAAGTCTGGAGTGTTTGCCCTTCCATAAATAGGATGAAGTAATAGAATCTAACGAATCAAAAAAAACTTTAGAAATAAAAATTGGTAAAGATTGGAATAAGTATAAAAATTTAGGAAGGATATACATTTTAACAACATGAATTCGACCTACCAGAGACATGGACGGGGTGACCAGTGTGCCAAACTCTGCTTTGTATGATTTAAAAGATTAGTGACATTTTCTCGAAAAAGACGTTTGAAGTTCCTTGTTACTGTAATAGCGAGGTAAGTAAATTGATTATTTACTACTTTAAAAGGGAGGTTATGAAATTCTAATATTTGTGCTTCTCTGTTAATTGGGAAAAGTTCACTCTTATGTAAATTAAGTTTGTATCTGGAAAGTTGGCTAAATTTATTAAGAAGTGAAAATATTGGGGGTAAGGAGGTAGTTGGATTTGATATAAAAAGTAAAAGATCGTTAGCATAAAGAGAAACTTTATGCTCCACACGAACACCCCCTCTGAATCCCTGTCAATCCAGCACAGCTACGAAATGCAATCGCCAGTGGCTCTATGGCCAGATCAAAAAGTAAGGGACTTAAAGCGCACCCTTGTCGGGTGCCACGTTTAAGGTTAAAGGGTTGGGATTGCTGAGAGTTGGTCAAAACAGAAGCAATGGGGTATGAATATAGCAATTTAATCCATGTAATAAAATTTTTTCCAAAATCAAATTTTTCAAAATCAAAGATAGTTCCACTCCACACGATCAAATGTTTTCTCCGCATTAAGAGAGATTACACATTCAGGAGTCCCAGTTGAAGGTGAATACAAGATATTAAATAGACACTGTATATTAAAAAAAGGGAGGCGATTTTTAATAAAACCAGTTCGATCTTCAGAGATAATTGAGGATACAATGTTCTCCAATCTACGAGCCAAAACTTTAGCCAAAATTTTAACATCAGCATTTAACAAAGAAATCAGCCTATACGAAGAATACTCTATTGGGTCTTTACCTTTTTTCTCTAAAAGAATGATACTTGCCTCATTAAATGATGCTGGTAATTTACCATGTTTAAACGAATTGGATAAAACTAAGATTAACTGAGGCAAGAGCAGTGAGGAAAACGATTTATAAAATTCTGCAGAGATCCCAGTATGAGCATCTCTGAGGAGAACCATCACTTTTACCAGTGGATTTGGGTGATTCTGAGATTCCATCGTAGAGTCTTATTTTCCCTCACAGGTTTAGTGACACTAATGCTTTCAGTCAAAATGGACTTTTGTTACTGTGAAACATTCCCTTCTTCAGTTGCTGCCTCTCTACTCTCTCCTCCAAGTGAAGCGGCAATGAGGTGGATCGTGCACGAAACTGAAGAAGCATCAAAGCCCTGCTGGTACAAAGCTAATTGCAGGGTGAGAAGAGAAATGGTACTGAACCATCAGGTAGCTAAAATAACCTTGGAACAGTTATTTCCTCAAGGGCTCTCTTCCCGCAGGGATCTCTGCAGACCCCTCGATAAGCTGGATGATTTTGTA
Organism: Mobula birostris; assembly: GCF_030028105.1. NCBI lineage: Eukaryota > Metazoa > Chordata > Chondrichthyes > Myliobatiformes > Myliobatidae > Mobula > Mobula birostris. The sequence continues at coordinate 112,053,800 of NC_092370.1, read as the reverse complement.
GAATTGATAGATCATAGAGTTGCTCAGCATAGCAACAGGTCACAAGGCCCATAGTCTCTGTGTCAACTAGTGGACCTCCATCCATATTAATCCCAGCCGTCAGCACCTTGTGTGGCCCAAGTGCTTCAAGCGCCGTTCTGCACGCTTTGTAAGGAATGAAAGTGACTCTGCTTCCACCTCTCTCTCAGGCAGTGTATTCCAGCTACTCATCACTCTCTGTGTGTAAAAGGTTCCCCTCAGATCCCCTCTTACCCCTTAGCTCAGTCCTCCAGTTTTATCTATGTCAGGTACGATGACAACTTCCCCGCAGTCCACCCTATCTATACCCTTCATAATTTTCTCTACCTTAATCGCATCCCTTCTTAACCTCCTTGTCTCCAGGGAAAACAGACCTAGCTACTTCAATTGCTTTATGTAATTAAAATGTCCCATCCCTGGCAAAATCCTGTTGAACATCCTCTGCACCTTCTTTAGCACCATCCCATCCTTCCTACAGTGCGGTTACCAGAACTGCACACAGCTCTGCAGCTGACACCTCATCCATGCTATATAATGTTTGAGAATTATCTCCCTTTTTTTAAAATTCAGAGTAATGAAAGCCGGTACTGCATTTACCTTCTGAACTACAGTACATTGTCTTCCTGCACTGCCACCTTGAAGGATCTTTGCACTTGTTCTTTTGCTCCTCATAACTCATTTGGACCCATCTCATGGTGTACGTCCTAACCACATTACTATTCCCAAAATCAGTATACCTCATTATTCAGGATTGAATTCCACCTGCCATTTCTTAACCCATTTCACCAATAAGTTGTTATCATGATGTAGTCCAAGGCTATCCTCCACCACCATCAACATCTCCTCCAAGCTTTGTATCATCTGCAAAGTTATTAGAGGAAATGTTTGACGACATGACATTACAAAATCTCTCAATTAAAATAAAGTGAACGATGGCATTTTATATGACAGTAACTCCTCTGGTGTTCCATGCACAGCAGAGATTTATTAGAACACTTCAAATGGAGGTTGCTCAGGAGATTTAGTTTCCATACTGACGTGACCATGGCACGTTCACATCTGCATCATCCAATCATAAGACAATGGGCTATGTCAATAGGCCTGCATCAGACCAGTCATCAGACACCAGCCAAGTTATTTTGTCACTTAGCGCATCAAGTGTGGTTTTAGGCATATTTGTTCTGTCTATGAATAGTTAGGAGTCAGTCCTCACAACACCTAACAAGAGAACATCTCTTGTTAGAGAAAATCTGCGGATGCTGGAAATCCAAGCAACACACACAAAATGCTGGAGGAACTCAGCAGGCCAGGCAGCAACTATGGAAAAAAGTGCAGTCAATGTTTCGGGCTGAGACCCTTCATCAGGACTGGAGAAAAAAATACCAGGGGTAAAGTTAAGCCCTCAGCTTTTAACTCTACTCATTTTCTTTTTCTCCAGTCCTGCTGAAGGGTCTCAGCCTGAAACGTCAGCTGTTTACTCTTTTCCATAGATGCTGCCTGGTCTGCTGAGTTCCTCCAGCATTTTGTGTGCGTTCCTCACAACACCAAGTTTGGTTCCTGTGACTGAAATGCCTCACCTGCCCATTTACTTCATCCCTTACTTCTATTCAGGGCCACCAAAAGTCCTTCCAGGTGAGGCAACACTTCTTCCGTGAATCTGTTGGGATCGTCTATTGTATCTGGTGCTCCCAATGCAGCCTTCTCTACATTGGTGAGACCCGACGTAAATCGGGGGACCGCTTTGTTGAGCACCTCCACTCCATCTGCTTAAAGCAGAATATTCTGGTGGCCAACCATTTTAATTCCTATCCCCCCCCCCCCGCAATTCCTGTTCTGACATACCAGTCCATGGCCTCCTCTTTTGTCACGCTGAGGCCACTGCTTGGGTGGAGGAGCAACACCTCGTATTCCAACCCGATGGCATGAACATTGATTTCTCCTTCCAGTAATGATTTTCCACCTCTCCCTTCTCCCATTCCCCACTCTGGCCTCTTACCTCTTCTCCTCATTTACCTATCACCTCCCTCAGTGCCCCTCTTTCTTTCCTTTCACCCATGGTCCTCTCTCCTTTCCTATCAGGTTCCCTTTTCTGCAGCCCTGGCTTCACCCTTCATTTCTAGCTAGTCCTCCTTTCCCCTCCACCCACCTTTTTATTCTGGCATCTTTCCCCTTCCTTTCCAGTCCTGAAGAAGGGTCAGCCTGAAACATCAACTATATATTCATTTCAATAGATGCTGCCTGACCTGCTGAGTTCTTCCAGAATTGTGTGTGTGTGTGTCACTCTGGATTTCCAGCATCTGCAGAATCTCTTGTTTTACTAATTTTGGTTACCTGTGTTTCCTTTCCTCAGAAGCTTTTAGAACCTGTATTACTTTATACCAGCAAAGGTGGAACATTCAGAAGAGATTTATCAGTTACAGTACAGCTGTCCTAAATACTGTATATAATTCAATGGAACCACTGTCAGACTCAAAATAGCAAAATAAATTATGTCCTGAAGCTATTGAAATGGTATTGAATCATTCCCCGTTATGTCTGTTCTAAAGGGTGTACTTTTGAGTTCAGAGAGATTCTGCTGAGACTGTCTCCAGGAGAATGCCTGCCTGAATAAAGCCCTTTATGTCCACCAGGTGCAGTGTCTCCAATAACTCAGTTCCAAGTTACAACAGAATCACTGTGCTACCTTTGCACCACTTCAAGAAATCCACGTCATTTTTTGTCAAATGGTGATTGATAATTGGCTCATCAATGTGCACTAAAAATGGATTGAAATCAGATATTGATGTTGTCCCACAGCAGGAGGTCCCATCTGAAATATTGTGATGAATTCAGGCATTCAAAAGAATTACATGCAGATAAAATGCCATCTTTTTTTTTTACTGAGCTTTATGTTATTCAGTAAGTCGGGCAGAAGACATGAAGATTGATGGAGCTGTGGATAGTGTGGAGGATAGTTTTGGGCTGAAGGGTGATATCAGTGTCTTGCGGAAATAGGAAGAGTAAATGGACTTTAATCCTGTTTAATGTTTAACATTGGGAGCATTGATGAGGTTATGAATGATAGGGTCAAAAGAGTATTGAGTAATGGAGGGATTTTGTGCACAAGTCCAGTTTCTCCAGCATTTCCTGTTTCAGATTCCAAAATCTACAGTGATGTTAGATTTCTAAATAAAAGACATGGGATTTGGTAGGTGAATTTGCAATTGCAAGTTGCCCCTAGCATGCAGCTGAATGGTAGAATTTATTGGGTTGGGGTGGGGGGCGGTGGCAAGTTGATGGTAGTGTGGACTCAGCAGGTCATAAAAGGTCTAAGTTGGTTCCGTACAGCTCCAGCCATTTTCGGGGCTGCAGTATAATGATGTCTTAGATCATTTTGCTCTACACTGCTGGCAATCAACATACATGGACACCACTGCCTCAATTCTTCATCAATATTTGGCTAACACGTAGATTCCTTGGTGATGATTTTTATGTTGCTGGTTCCAGTGTCTGGCATGTAGTGAGTCAATAATAATTTACTCAAGTGTACATGGAATGACTACTCCATGTTCCTATTTTAAACATCCTTAATTAGTTGATAATTCAAGCCTACCATTACAGAAATTCTATAAAATCTCAAATGGATATTTGTCACTAGTTTATCCTTCCAAATGATATTCATAAACTTTCCTTAAATACATCTTTCTGAATTGCAAGCTCATTCGCTTTCACTGAAAAACACTGTCAAGTGTGAAAACTTATTAATGTGGGAGAACATCAGCCTGTGGAGTAAAACCTTCTGTAAAATCAACTTCTGATCTTGTTCCCCTTCTTGTCTGTCATCACCAATCACCCACCAATGTAGTCCATCTAGGAGGAGCTCAAGACAGCAAGTCATTGCAGCTTGCCATAGACTTTCAAACTTGTCAAGAGTCTAAAGACAGATGTTGTTTCACCCTAAGGGTAAATGACTGATCTGCATGTCATACTTATCCTTTTCCAGAATAGAACACTCTGCAACTACATAAATATGCATCTCTTCTAGGAATCATAACTCGGCTTAGAGGCCTGTTGGCTCACACTACCGTTTGTAATAGAGATGTTACTGAAGATAAAATTTGTGTTATCAGTGGTTGTAGGACTGTACAGATTCACTTTCTGATAACTTGTAAGACACGTGTTTCCCTGTGCTGTTACCATGAGGGATCTTGGTGAGAAACATTAATATTTCCTCTCTCCCAATTAATGCAACTTGATTTGCCGAAGCCTCCAGCATTACAGTTTCGATTTTCAGACCTGCATTTTTGACTCCTACTCTACATGATACGCACCTAAGACTACACTCTTGTTAATTATTTATTAGAGATATAGTGCAACAATATTCCAGCCCAACAATCTGCCTTGCACAGCAACCCATCTATTTAAACACTAGCATAATAACAGGATTTACAATGACCAATTAGCCTATTAACTGGTACATCTTTTGGACTGTGTGAGGAAACTGGAGCACCTGGAGGAAACCCACGCAGTCACAGGGAGAATGTACAAACAATGCTGGAACTGAAATCTGAATTCTGTCGCCCAAGCTGTAATAGCACTGTGCTACCTGCTACAATATTGTGGCACCCCTCCTGCCTATGTTGTGCTTACGAGCTATTGCTATTTCTTCTTCTTTTGAAATAAACATAAACTTTTTAAAGAATAGTTGGGTTACAAATGATTGCTGGTAAACTCTGTTTCTAGACTGAAGTTGTCTTTTGATTCGGGTCATGTTACATTTGCCACAGCCAAAGAACGGAATTCCCTGGAAACCTTGATTTCAGGGAAGTTGTAATTCAGCATTCCATATCAGATGATAGGATTTTTTGTGCCTAATTGCTTCATCTGGATCCTTTCATCTCAGAGCTCACATAAAATTGTTTCTAACTGCACAATCCAAGAAGTCTTCACAGTTACAGTACCTCGATAGGATTTTGTGTGTGATGGTTTCTCTCAGCTTTTGATTACATGTGGCAAACTTATAACTCTTTGCTTAGCTCAAATTGCTGTGGGTTGAAATCTGCTTTCAACTTCTGAATTACCTCTGCAAGTGAGATATCTACCACTTTCTGCAGAACTGCTAGGTTAGCAAGTGTGTGACACACTTCAGAGTCCATTTCATTGTTATGTTGCTTGTCTTCCTTTTCATCAAGGTCCCATTTAATGGCTACACATTACAAGCACCATCTCAAGAACATTACTGGCTTTGAAATCGGAGGTCTTGAGTTTAATGGCAGAGTGCTAAATGAATTGATCTAATCCAGGAGACCTCAGCAATAAGAGTTTATGGTGGGGAGATTAATCCTTCAGGGCCAGTTTTCTAATGCAGAGTCTATGAAGCAAGATCACTTCTCCTAGGGGCTTGATATGGACTTTAAAAAAATAACTTATCCAATCTCACCACCAACTGTAACAAAACCCAAGACATATTTTGTGCACTTTTTTTTATTCCTACTTACAATACCCATTACAGGATGCAGTATCTTCAAATAAGATTGCTTACTTCATTGAATGTTTACAAGGAAGCTTGAGATGAAAAACCTTTTTGAGCATAACTTCAATCATACTTGTGGGTTGTTCTTAATGGAAATGATGATAACCCAACTAGACCAATGGGAAATTGTGATCTGATCAAATACTTATTTTTAATTTGCATTGATCTTCATATTCAACTCCATTTTTAAAAAGTCTTCAGTAATTAAGCAACCAATGCCACCCTAAAGCAGGACCTGACAGCACTGAGGGCCAGGCAGACAAGTGCCAGCTCAACATCCAAGTCAGAACTAACAAATATTATCTCTTGTCAGGCAAAGCACCTGAAATCCACCAACCCACTGATGTTAAACCAACACTCCCAATATTTGACATTTACCACTTGGGAAAATATTCTGACTATCCACCCCATTCTACCTCTCATAATCTTATATATGCTGTAGTGATGTTGCTTCGCAGCCTCTGATGCTCCTGAGAAAACCATCTCAGTTTATTCCGCCACTCCATATAATTAATGTTATCTAATCCAGACACCATCCTGATAAACCTTTCCTGTGCCTCTGCAAAGCTTCTATATCCTTCTGGTAATACTGCAACCAGAACTGGACACTTCTCCAAATGCGGCTGAAACAAAGTTTGTACACAGCTGCAACCTGACATGCCAAGTTTCACACTCAGTATCCTTATCTAAGAAGGCAGGCATGCCATATGACCTTTTTTTAAAAAAACTACTTGGGTTGCAACTTTCAGGGAGCTATGGACCTGCATTTCATGTTGCTAATTAGACAACATACAGATCATGCAGATCATTTATTTAGATTAAGATCAGAGGCCCCTTTTAGCCCTCATGTTTCCCTGCTGAAGTTCTTTCCAGCTTCCTTTATACTCTTCAGGGACCTTATCTGATTTTAGCTCTCTAAACTTTACATATGGTTCCCTATGTTTTTGACTAAACTTACAGCAGTTCTTGTTATCCAAGGTCCCTGAACCTTGCCATTGTCAGCACAAGGACTGCAGTAGTAATCCTTACCACCTCCACTTAGGAACTAGGAAAATTGGCAGTAAATTTCAGGCAGCGATTCTGAAACCAGCCTTTAGATAGAACTGCAGATTAGTTCCAGAGTTTTGCATCCAAGCTGAGAGTTCATTTTATTATTCAGTGAATCTCAGTAATGGTAAACATGTGTGACTGTTGAGCTAGTCTCAATGCCTACCAAATCTAGTACAATTTCTGTGCCCCACAGCAGCAATTTCTGAGTTCTCTATAATTCAATAGTACTGTCCCAGCCTATATATATATAGGATTCTGGTTAAAATGCTCTTGGTCCCTCAGTTAATTTGGGACGACGCTTAAAGAAAACAAAAATCTGAACATAGCTGGGATTCCCTTTGTTTATTTGGAATACTATGCCACGTAATTGGGACTGGAGACTGCTGTTAAACCGTTTTTAAACAGGCATTACTGTGCTTAGAATGATAAGTTTTTAAATAGCATCAGTTGAGTGCGTTTGTTTTCAAAAAGCAGTGACTTCTGTCACTGACAGCTGGTGTTAGAAGTAAGCAGTAAGAGAATTCAGGATTGTTTTGCTCATTGTAGTTTAAGCATTCAGGCTTTAGGAAGTTAGATAATGGCTGGGAGTGAAAATGAAACGATTTCACTACATCAAGTTAGAAGCTATGGAGAATTAAGGTATCAGCAGTCATCCTGAACGTTACAATGAAAATGAAGATTTGGAGGATGCAATTGTCGACAACATTATATCATGTACACTAGGTGTCTGCGATGATTTTGTTCATTTACAATCAAAAGAATGCGGCATAGTTGAATTCCTCCCTTCGTAAATATTAAGAACTAATAGCACTGTTTCATAGGGCTGAAATAGCATTGATTGTGTTCAAATTTGTTTTGTATTTCATTTAAATACATCATTTGTTACTTAGTTGGTCTTTTTTATACCTTTTTAACTATTTTCATGAAACTTCAGCTAATTGGGGATAAATGTACGGCACCTGATGAGCCCCAATTAACTGGAATCCACTGTATTTACTAACGAACACTGAAAAAACAATTTAATCAGTCTTTTATCTGATCTGTATATGTAGGTCCATTCCTCTATTTAAGGGCAGTTTGAGGAGACACTTTGCTCAACTTTCACCTTATTTCAATTCATGGAGAAGATTTTGATGCAGATTTTCATCTTTTCTTTTGCTTGGCTGCCAAAATATTTCATAGCTCAATCCTTGGCTGAAAAACAAATTAACCAAAATCCAAAAAAGCAAAGGATAATTTAGATAATGATGATAATAGCATGCACCTGCAGATTATAATGAGGAACTTTATCAGGAGGAGTGCTTGTCCAAGGCCTGCCTCAGCCTCCTCAGTCGATAATCTCTGTACACATTGACTCAATTGATGGCTCAGAACTTGCAACACATTGCCTGGCAACAGTGGAATCTCTGCAGTCATCTCTTCAGGCCTAGAAGTAACAAGAAAATACAGAGGATTGAAACCATAGCAACGAAACATAAATCAGATCAGGCCTTGAGCAAGAAACTTGTGCTGGCCTCCCCTTCTATGAAGCGAAACGTGATATAATTAATGTGTTTCTTTTAAAGCACTTCAGAGGTTCCACAACTGCTTATTTTTTAAAAAGTAAACATACTACACAGCTACTCTTGCAGTCATAAATGCAAAATAAGAGCAAGCTCCAACTAAGTATTTTCTCAGAATACTGAGCTGGAATACACAAGCCCTTATAAAGGTCACCTCAAATCTCTTCTAACCTGTTTTTATTGATTAAGCTGTGTCATTTGACACTTATTCTCCCAAATTAGTTCTTAGCACTCTCTAAAAATTTAAGACAATTTAACAAGGCACCCAAGTGCAGTATTGAGGAAGAATTGTACCATTGGGGTGAAATATTTTCTGCGTGATGTCAAACTAAACCTCCATCTACTGTCTCAGCTGGATTCAAAAAGTTCCCGTATTATTTTGAAACTGAATGGTGAAGTTATACCTGCTACCCCACCTATTTTTATCATTAATAAATAGGTCTGATTGGATCTTGCTGTGTGCAATCTGGTCACCATTTTTATTACAACTCCAAAGGACTCATTGGCTTTTCATTGGGAATGGCCTGAGGTAATGAAAGGTGGAGTGTAAATTTAAAAGTCACTTTAATTGAATATTTGAGGGGAGACAAGTTGTGAATGAGGTGAGGGTCGGAAACTTCCAAAAAAAGAACACCAGGAAAACCAGAAGCAAATGTCTGGCATTTGAGAAGGGATATTAATGCAAGCCTGCTCTCTTGGTTTTAGTGACCTTTGCATACCTTCTCGCAGCTTTAGAAGAGGATGTGACAAACAAAATACAGCAAATGCAAGAACAAAATAAGATTCAGAATTTCAATTTATAGGACTGGTGTTAAATACCGGGACAAGAAGACTTATGACCATCATTCCAAATTGAGCAGCTTGTTCTTTGTCATTTTTAGTTAGAACGACTGTATGGGAGACCTGGAATTCTGTGGCTACAGATCTGAGGTAGGACTTAGTTCCCATATGCACTCACTCCATGGCAACCCATGTCCACCCAGGTCCTCAGGGCTCACTAATATCTGGCTTTCAGCCCAGAAATTCCACAGTATCGGTGGGCATGGTTCTATTTAACTTTGAGGTACAGTACACATAGGCACCAGTTTACCCCAAGAACATTAGGATGTAATGGTGGCAAATGAAGATCTGTCACTGTGCAGCTCTGGGTTACATGAAAGATATACAAGACATCTAGACAGTCATTTAGGTAGGCAAGGTATAAAGGAATATGGAGCCTAGAGTCTCCAGAATGGCCAGAAAAGTTGGTGTGGACATGACATGATGAGTCAAAGGGGCTGTTTATGTGCTGTTCGGTTGTAGGACTACAGGTGGGTCACCATATAACACTTCAGCAACTTTATGGCAAGTGTAGGTTTCTCACTGGGATTAACTATAATTGCAAGGTGCTCTTCTAAAGATCTGTTACAGGCCGATGGGTTTTGATTACTTGTGGAATGATCGTCCTTTCCCCATCCATCTCCAGCTTTAATTTTATTAGTGGCAGAAACCTATCCACACACAAGATGCTGGTGGAACTCTGCAGGTCAGGCAGCATCTAAGGGAATCAATAAAGAGTCGATGTTTTGGGCTGAGACCCTTCATCAGGACTGGAGAGGAAGGGGTGGTGGGGGCGGGGGGAGATGCCAGAATTTGAGCTTGAGGAATTGCTAGGTAAAGCAAAGTGACTACTACAGGTGTATAGGGACGAAAAACATCCTGACTTTTGATCTCCTCACCTCCCATCAAGAGGAAGATGTGAACAACAAACTTTTTTTAAATAAACAAAATATAAAGTGTTATACTTTTTTCTGAAGGACTTGGAATGTTGCCTTTAGGAGTTTACATTTGCTTGAGGTAAACTCCTAGTGACTGTTGATTTTGATTGGAGCAGTGAGCAGGCAGTGAGAACAAAGGCAACATAACTGCACACAGATCATTTTAGTCACGTGTGGTACAAATGCAATATATTTTTCATAAGGGTCTCTAGGAAGTAGATTGGATTGTAAAGCTAGTCCACTTTACAGAAAGGTATTGTGCTTCCAAGCTGGAAAATACTTGCAATCCGTCCTGTTATTCATTAATTGTAAATGTGGGTGACTTTGTCTGTGGCTCTTAAAATAATACAATTTTGAAAAAATCTGAAACTACGTAGTCCTTTTGTATTTGGGTTGCTGACTCTGTTCTGGGGAAAGAGGCTCTGCTACTTTGAAAGTGTTGCTGCATTCACAAAATGGGGAGAAATGCAATACACGTGGTGAATTACCTTCGCTGAAGTGGCTCAAAGGAGCTGATGTCAATAATTCGCTCAAAGGATGTGACAAAAGCTTCAAGCCATTGCTGAAGATAGTGAGGATCCTTCTGTAAATAAAGAGCAAGAATGATTAATTCCAGCAAATCCTCAAGGCTTTGAATCTCACTCAGAATTTTGAGTGGACCTCATACAGAAAGCAGGTCACTAAACTGCAAGCTTTCCTCTCTAGAAAGACCCCTGGCATCAGTCTATTTTGTTGCTGTCAAATTTTTGTTTGCAGTGGAACTTGATCATTTGACATCGTCTTGCTTGCCCACTGGCCTTTGTGTTGCAGGGCTTTTTCGGGATTTTCATTTTAAATTCGCCATTCCACTCAATCGATACTATTTAGCTGGCCTGGGTACATGCAAAAGAATAATCACAATGTTCTTGAGTTTCTGGGCCAAGGAACTGTCTGGATTCACAAAGAGCAAAGGCAGTATCCAGATGCAATGACACTTCACTTAAACTCTTTTTGTTGCCCTCAAGAGCAGAACACACAACGCTACCCCACAACAAAAGGGAAAGTACTGCAGCTATTTGTTAGATCATTGTTGAATTTCAAAGCCATCCACACCATTTCCTTCTGGATATTTTTGTTAATAATAACAATAATTGGCCATACTCGCCTGCAATAGCTAGAGATATTTTTGCAACCTCATTTGTAATATTTTCCTGATAAATAGGCTGTGGTGAATTCTAGCCATTTACATGATTTCCAAAAATCACTTCTGCTAAATTATAGAGCCCATTTTGCTTTAACCACAATCTCTTATTTCTGAATTTCTGGGTCAATATTATCAGTATTTAATAATTTTTTTGTAGTTAAGGAAATTAATTTAACATGTTTAAAAAAAGAATAAATGATATCCTATAATGATCTAGCACTGGACATAAATATTTTCGATTTAAATCTAGGATACCGATTGTCATAGAGCACTGCTGGCAGCCATCTTGCCAAGGTTGGATACAGTTGAGAAGAGTCACAAATGTCCATTCATCACTTATACTTAAATTTACCTGTTTATGTTGGTTCTCGCTTCTGATCAGGGAGTTGTCTCCACCTCCAGAATCAGAATCAGGTTTACTGTCACCAGCATATGTTGTGAAATTTGTTAACTTAGCAGTAGCAGTACAATGCAATATACGATAAATATAGAAAAAAAAAGAATTACGATAAGTTTACTTATATTAAATAGTTACATTAAAAATAATACTGCAAAAACAGAAATGATAAAAAAGCGAGGTAGTGTCCATGGGTTTAATGTCCATTTAGAAATTGGATGGCAGAGGGGAAGAAGCTGTACCTGAATCGCTGAGTGTGTGCCTTTAGGCTTCTGTACCTCCTTCCTGACAGTAACAATGAGAAAGGGGCATGTGCTGGGTGATGGGGGTCCGTAATAATGGACATCGCCTTTCTGAGGCACCACTCCTTGAAGATGTCTTGGATACTATGGAGGCTAGTACCCATGATGGAGCTGACTAATTTCTCTAGAAGTTTGAGTGACATGAAGATATCTCCATATTCTGCTGAGATACCTGCACTAATACCTGCCCTAATATCTCTAGAAGTTTGAGTGACATGAAGATATCTCCATATTCTGCTGAGATACCTGCACTCCTCTTAATCTGGCCACTTATATTACTCTTCAGATTTGGTGAATAGGCCTTTTGTGGAGAAGCCTCCAAATTTTCCCTGAAGCCTCATCATGATTCATGCTTTGCTCTAAACTGTTTAAAAACTGCCTCTTGATTAATTTCTTAGTCATCTGCTCACACTGATCCCCATGAATGATCATATTCTTGGGTTGATTTGGTCTATAGTAAAGGCAAGGCAATAGAAGTAAACGTTCTATGTTTTTAAATGAAGTAATTGAACCAGTTAGATGTGAGTACATCATCTGCATTCTATGGCACAAAACCTCTAACCTCATTCCGCTGTTCAAAGCATACTCACGCCCACTCCTCTACTCACATTTTTCATTTTCACTGCACTTTTTTGTCCTTGCATCCACTAACTGCTACCACAATCCCCTCCTCTAGTTCTAGTGCACTTGGTAATTAGTTAATCAACTTATAAATTCTTACAAAATTAACTTCCAGAACATTAATTAACTTGCTACTTAATGCACTTACCCTCACTGACTGCATTGTGCCCACTGTGGAAACAAGTACAAAAACCAAGACACCCTGCGCAGTTAACCGTTACTGAACCGTTTCTGTTATAAACAACAGAAATACATCTACTCCAAGAGATGGAGAGTTAGAAACATCCCTGGACCGAGTACGACTGCTATTCCAGCAGATGCTGCATCTCTGAAGTAAAAACAGAGAATGCAAGAAACCCTCAGCAGGTCAGATCGCAGCTGTGGAAAGAGAAACACGTCATGTTTCAGGTCTAGGCGCCTTCATCAGAACTGGGTAAGAGAGAAAAAGAAGTTTGTTTTCAGTAGCCAAGAATTTGGGGGAGGGACAATTAGAACAAGAAGAATATTTCTGATAGGCTGTGACCAAGTGAGTTAATAGGAGCAGTCAGGTCGAGTAGCATGCTACTACTTTGTGTAATATGTTGTTAATAGCAAAGCTGTGGGATGTGTCCTGCAAGCCAGGACATATTCATAGAAGTAGAAAAACAGCTCAGATAAAGATAAGTGGAAATGGCCAGTTCTGATCCAGACAGAAAGAAAGAGCATTAACTAAAGTCAGAGACTTGATAAATCTAGAAGCTATACAGCAAAGGACACAGGCTCCACCTTCTCCCATGGCGGAGGGGTCATGGGCCTTCTGCCCTCTGCTGTGGTCTTGAGCAATTATTCAACATCTCAATTGCCATGTTGCTCTGTGGAGAATTCCAGGACATAGATATCCTGAGCTTTCAGCGGCTCCTCTTTCTGATATGATCAATGGGCATTTCTTTGGAAAATCTCTGCTTTGCTCCATTCTCCTCCCCATTTCTTATTTTGCACCTCATGTGCACCTTCCACCTGGTAAGGTCCTAAACCACCCCTTCAAACACAATCAATGTCAATGTTATGTTTGTGGTACTGAGAAGCCACACACAGGAGACGGAAAGTTGAGTTGCAGCTGTTTACTTTGCATGTAAGCCATCTACTCAGAATGTTCTGTCCCATTATGTTCAGTCCGTAATGCACAGGGAGGCTTGACAGCTACATGCAAGGTTCAAAATATACAAAACATACATATTCTTTCTCTCTTATTTTAAATGCTTCTCTCCCTTCCCATATATAGACTGAACATTCAATGGTGTAATCATCAAATTCAACCAACAATTAAAAAAACATTTATTTTCTAAACTAGGAAAGAGTGTCTCTATTCCCAGATACTCTGGGGAATTATTCTGCTCCATATGCTAAGGGATAGTCACTAAACTAGAGATTCAATCTGACTGGAGGCTGCCAGTTCCTGTGAGGGTATCAACAACTTGAGGAGGACGCCAAAGTCATTTCATCTCTTGGTGGTGTATGTATAGATCTTGGCTTGGGTACTCCACTGCTATCAGGGGGCAACCCCCCCCCCCAGAAAACACAGGTTATGTGGGAGAACTGGCTGTGTCATTTGATCTTAATGGAGGCTCTGCAGTCAATTTTTCAGAATCCTGTCCCATTTCTACAGTAGGATCTGGATTGGGCAGTTTGTGTTGGTTTTCAGTTGCGTCAGAAGTGGGCAACAGCTGATCAACATGCCTTCTCCAGATGCTGTGGTAACTAGTTTCTGCTGTGTATGACACAGGACCAGTTTGTGCCACCACCATTCCAGGTATCCACTTTGTTCCATAGATGCACTTCAGGGCAAGCACTCTCTCTCCTGCTGTACTGAGTTTTGGCACATCCTTTTTGCTTGGGTTTTCTGTTCATTTAGCAAAATCTGCTTTGCATTTGGGGGTCTAAGCAGGTCAAGCTGGATGCAAAGCTGTCTGTTCATCAGTGCAGTGACTGGAGCAATTCAGCCAGTGGCGTCAGGCACGTTGTGGTATGTCAGCAAGGAAGTGTGAAGATGCAGGTTAAGAGATTCACTTCCCACTAAAATCTTGAGAGATTGTTTCATTGTTTGTACAAGTCGTTCAGCAAGGCCATTAGTGGCTGGATGAAATGGTGCTGACTTGATGTGCTGAATACTGTCAGCTTCTGTAAATGCCTTGAACTCTTCAGACTGTATTTGTGCACCATTGTCACTTAACAAGCTGTTGAGGAAGCACAAAATGGCTAAAGGTGGGACATTGTTCCTCAATACTTTTTCCTCAGATGTAAAGCTCTTCATGATGGCAAACTCAGGTCATTTGCTGTGTGTGTCCACTATGACCGAGGACACGTGGCCCTCTACAGGTCCTGCAAAATCCATGTGAATCCTCTGCCATGCTTCTTCAGGCCATTCCCATGGATGCAAAGGAACAAATCGAGGAATATTTCTCACTCGCTGACAACGTGGGCATGCTTTGGCCTTCCCTTTGATGGCTACATCCAGTCCTGGCCACCATAAGTAGATGCACTATGCCACAATGTCCAGCATGTAGCTTGTCAAGCATTGCTTTCTAATGGTGGAGGAATGACAACACGGTAGGCCCACAGCAAACAGCCTGATTGGACTGTCAGCTCCTTCCATTGAGCCATCGAGCCTGATAAGGTGTCAATTCTACGGTTGGCTCTCCTATCTATTCATAAGTTAACCATGTACCCTACTTTAGATAGAACAGGGTCAATATGGGCATGCTTCCAGACTTGCACTGCAGTTATCAGAGCTTTAAGTATTTCCTTCAAGTAAAAGCTCTCTTTTGGGGATGGCTCTGGAGCAGAAACAGTTAAGGGAAGCCTGGATAGTCCACAGCATTCGAATGGTGCTCAGACCTCCGTGCTTTATATTGTACCTATGTGCAGACAGTAACAGAACCCAGTGTGGCATTTGACTAGCAGCCAGGGCGATGATCTGTCGGTAGTGTAGGTCATCAACTGAAGAGGAATTAATGGAATTTCGTAACTCCAAAGACAACTGCGAGTGCTCCTGCTCAATCTGGGCATGGTGGCTTTCTGCCTTGCTTAATGTCCTTGGTGCGAAAGTGACTGGACGCTCTTCACCTGACGGCATAATGTGTGCGATAACTGCCGTGACGCTGCGTGATGCATCGCAGGCCAACTGCATGGGCAATGACAGGAAGAAGTGTGTGGGTGCTTCAGATTATGACAAAGCTGTTTCGACCTTTTTAAAAGCCTCTTCACAGCGATCTGTCCACTGCCAGCATGGTGATTTATTTAAAATCTCATGGAGTGGTTTCATGCTAGCTAAGTTAGGAACAAACTTTGTGTAGAATGTTCGTAGTCCTAAGAAAGATTTTAATCGACCTGCATTCTGTGGTGATGGAGCCTCCATGATTGACTTCTCCTTTGATGGTGCCTTGTGAAGTCATACATTGTCAATGGAGTGCACTGAGGATGGATCAAGTGAAGGTTGGACGTACTCACACCTGTCCGTCAGGACCCTTAGCCCATATTCCTTGAGTCTTTGCAGTGAGGCATCCAGGTTTTGTAGGTACTCATGCTCATTTTCCCAGTAATGAGCAACTCATCCAAATAACATTGCACCCCTATCAACCTGCTCAAGATCTGGCCCATTGCTCACTGGAAAAGTGCAGGAGCCGAGCTGATACCAAATGGTCAGTACTGAACATTACTTTGTGAGTTACTATGGTCAACATTTCCTGTGATTCTGGTTCCACATGCATCTCTAAGTACACTTGACACAAGTCAATCTTGCTAAAAGTCTGGCTAATCCTGCAAAAAGTTTATTAATGAGGGGGAAGAGGGTATTGTTCAACCGCAAGAACTGGGTTAATGGTCACATTGAAGTCTCCACAAAGCCTGAAAGATCCAACCCTTTTTAAGACAGGAAGCACTGGAGTTGCCCGTTTGCTTACACACATTGGTCCAGACTAGGGTATTGGAACCACTCTTTCAAAATCAGCCTCTTCCTTTGGTTTGAGGGCATATCGAGCTGGTCTTTCCTGAAGGCATTTGGGTGTTGTGTTGGATTTAGCAGCCAGCTTAACAGAGATTTCTTTCATTCTGCCCAAATCTCTGTTGAATATTTCTGTGTGTTTCTTCAATACCTCTTGTAGACCAGTGCTCCCAATAATCAAGTGCACTTCGTGTGAGTAGACTTTGAGCTGCTTCAGCCATGAGCGGTGCAGAAGAGCTGGGTAACAGTGGAAGTTTCTTTCTCTGTTTGTTCATCTTCACTGTAACATGTACTACTCCCCTCATTGGAACAACCTCACCAGTGTAACTCTTTAAAGTCAACTTTGCCCGTTCTGGGTTGAGATGCTACAATTTCTCCTTGTAAACGAGCTCTGACACCAGCGATCCTGCAGTACCCATGTCCACCTGCATCCTCACCATAGCCCCATCATAGGAAGGAGGAGAAGATGGCGGCGTGACGCAGCGCGCGCGGCCATTCCGAATGATATCGATATGTGTTAACTAGGGGGCCGTGCACAATCCTGATTTGATGGAGACAGCCGTGAGAAGCACGGAGGAACACCTGGAGAAACTTCTGAAATGCCTGTTTCGCTGCCGCTGCTACTGTGCAATCAAGAATCTCCGAAGGGGAAGGCCCCAAATCCTCGGCTTTGCCTATTGCCTGTTGCCGGGGCTGGGATCGAAGCGCTCGGCAGAGATGGTGCTTGGTGCTCAGTGTCGGAGAGCTGGTCGGAGGCTCGGAGTTTTCGGACGGACTCGGAGTCGGACTATGGTCGGATGCTTCCAGTATGCTGCATCGGCAAGTTTGCAGCGCTGGAGGTTCACTGTCTGCATGAGATGATGGGATTTTCGAGAGACTTTGAGACTTTTACCATGCCCATGGTCTGTTCTTATCAAATTACGGTATTGCTTTAGACTATTGCAACTATATGTTATAATTATGTGGTTTTTGTCAGTTTTTCAGCTGGTTTGTCATGTGTTTCTGTGATATCATTCTAGGAAAAACATTGTATAATTTCTTAATGCATGCATTACTAAATGACAATAAAAGACTGCGTGTCCTCATAATCTAATCTAATCTAGCCGCAGGGTCACCCAATAGCTGTTTTTGTGTTCTGAAACAGATAAAACACGCAAAGCTTCTTCAACCAGAGTGATGGTCACTCAGTCCATCTTCAGTACACTCCATCTTGTTCACGTTGTCTTTTCACTTTCACAGGCGTGTTCAATATATCCCCTTTTTGCCAATCTAAATCCGTATTCCAGCATTCTTTTCTTGAATACCCTGTTTTGCCACAATGGTAACACTGATTGCTAATAGGCGTCTTATTCCTAAAGTCAGTAGAAACTTTATGAACCTGGGAAGACTTAACAGCTGTGCTTCTTTAGTTGTCAGCTCCATTGCCTCCAGTAACGTCAGTCTGTCTTCTGCAAGCAAACATTTCTAAATTGCCTCACTACGCAGACCACATGCGAGTCTATCATGTAATGTGTTATTCAGTGACTTCCCAAAATCAGTGTTCAGACAATTGCTTCAGCACTGCCACAAATTGTGAAATAGACTTGCCTTCCTCTTGATTCCTTTTGTGAAATCTAAACCTATCAGGAATAATCAAATGTTTAGATGAATAGTGGTCCTTTAAGACTCAAACTATGTCCTCTTCAGGCTATCGCCAGGCTCAGCAGGTTGCACTAGATTGTGTAATAAATTAAACGTTTTTGCACCCAACACAAAGACAGAAAAATTGGAAATTGAATATCACCTGAAATTTGATTTGCCAGTGCAAAATATTCAAATCTTTCAGTATATGAATTTCATTGTTTTGTCGTTTTGTCATACAACCCCATATTTCCAAACATTGTCACCATTTCCAAACATTGTCACCATTTTCAAACACAGTCATGTGCCAGAAAAGTTACTGATTTATCTGTCTTCCTCTCCCTTTCTTAGCTATTTTACTTAGCCTTCACATTCTCATTCTCTCCCCTCAGATCCTTCACTTGCCACACTTCTTGTGGCTGTTTTCTTTTCATTCACCCCCATTACACAGTGGTGTACGGCCAGCATTGCATACAGACTTTTCTTGCCGACTGGAACAAAACAATAAATACCACATGAGGATTTGTCATCTCATTGCCCGTTGTTAGGTCTGTGGTATTGGGAAGGCTGCTGGCCGTCAGTAGCACACAAACGAGAGACAGAGAAGTGAGGAACAAATGGGTAGCTGCTGATTTTGAAGTCAGAATGCCCCCTCACATTACATTCAGTACCTAACACACACGGAAGCTTGACAGCAATGTGTAAGGGTCAAAATATACATGAATACATGACAATAAAAGCCAGAAATAAAGCAGCTCTGATCTTCTGTCAGTGGTTGGAACTATAGGCCTTAGCTATATTTTCCTTTGCATGAAGGTCCTCGAAGGGTCACAGGAGATTTTTCCGACAAGGTTCTCCCAAAGACTCACTCAACACCTGGTGAAACTGCCACTCCACGTTCATTCCTTGTGATCCTGATGAGGAAGTGCAAATTTAGGCAAAGCTCCACCACAAACAGACCTGTATTTTCAGCACACAAAAGTGTGGAATTTCACATCACAAGGGAGAAGGAACCCTCACCTGCACTGGGCTCATACTATTCAGTGAGAGGAAAATACTAATTTTGTATTGTATTTTCCAAATTCTTGGCTTTATTCAGTAACCTTGTGCAATACATTCTAGATTGTACACCTTTCTGCGGTGTGGGGGAGGTCTGAAGGTTCAGTGGCTTAGAACTTAATGTGTTAGTGTAGACTTAAAAGGATAAAAGCTTGAAGTAAACAAAAATGTTGGGTAATGGATATAAAGAGTAGGAGAATAGAAGTAATTCTATAGCTCTACTAAAGAGGCAGGACACGTATGACAGAACAAATTGCATTTGTTGTGTGATCCATGATTGAATAATATTCAAAACACAAGTTTAAAAGTAACATATACTCAGTGACTGCTTTATTACGTACCTCCTGTACTTAAAGCGGCTACTGAGTATATATTTGTGGTCATCTACTGCAGTAGCCCAGTGGTCCCCAACCACCAGGCTGCGAGGAAACGATATGATTTGGCGATATGAAACGATATATGTCAGCTGCACCTTTCCTCATTCCCTGTCACGCACTGTAGAACTTGAACAGGCCCCCCCCACCCCGGGTTGGCCGGTCCGCAAGAATATCGTCAATATTAAACTGGTCTGCGGTGCAACAAAGATTGGGGACCCTTGCAGTAGCCCATTCACTTCAAGGTTTGACATGTTGTGTACTCAGAGATGCTCTTCTGCACACCACTGTTGTAAGGTGTGGTTATTTGAGTTACTGTTGCCTTCCTGTCTGCTTTAACCATTCTGGCCATTCTCCTCTGACCTTTCTCATTAACAAAGTGTTTACACTCACAGAACTGCCGCTCACTAGATGTTTCTGTTTTATGCATCGTTCTACAACCACCAGAGACCGCTGTGTGTGAAAGTCCCAGGAGATCAGCAGATTTTGAGATACTCAAATCACCCCATCAATCATTCCACAATCAAAGTCACTTAGATCACATTTCTTTCCCATTCTGATGTTTGGTCTGAACAACAACTGAACTTCTCGAACAACAGGAATTCTGCAGGTGCTGGAACTTCAAGCAACACACATCAAAGTTGCTGGTGAACGCAGCAGGCCAGGCAGCATCTGTAGGAAGAGGTGCAGTCGACGTTTCAGGTTAGTCCTGACGAAGGGTCTCGGCCTGAAACGTCAACTGCACCTCTTCCTACAGATGCTGCCTGGCCTGCTGCGTTCACCAGCAACTTTTATGTGTGTTAACTGAACTTCTTGACCATGTTTGCATGTTTTTATGCATTAAGTTGCTGCTGCATGATTGGCTGTTAGATATTTGCATTATAAGCAGCTGTACAGGTATACCTAACAAAGTGGCCACAGTGTATTGTTACAGACCTTTCAACCCAACTTTTCTACTTTGACCTGGATGTCTGTGCAAGCTATTTTCATTTGGCCTACATCCTTCTAGGTATTGTCTATTGACGTACATGTCCAAATGCCTTTTAACCACTGTAATTGTATCTGCCTCTTCAGCTTCCTCTGTAGCACATTGCATTTACCCAACACCCTGAGTGAAAAGATGCTGCTCAGGTCCTTTTTAAATCTTAAACCCACGCCTGAAGTCTTTGTCCTCTAGTTTTGACTCTCCTATCCAGGAAAAGGATTGGGAAAATCCACTTTACCAACCTTTTAGAATAGGGGTTCCCAACACAAGGTCCATAGTCCCCTTGCATAATGGTCCATGGCATAAAAAAGGTTCAGAACCCTTGCTCTGTAAGGCCATTTCTCAGCCGCCGATGCT
Organism: Mobula birostris; assembly: GCF_030028105.1. Classification (NCBI taxonomy): domain Eukaryota; kingdom Metazoa; phylum Chordata; class Chondrichthyes; order Myliobatiformes; family Myliobatidae; genus Mobula; species Mobula birostris. The sequence goes on along the minus strand of NC_092370.1, from coordinate 112,033,024 downwards.
CCAGGGCAAAAAGTCCCTGCCTTTCCAGTCTCTCCTTGTAACTCAAGTCTCTAGCTCTAGTAACATCTTGGTCAATTATTTTTTTCACCTTTTCCAGGATATCCTTCCCATTTCTGGGCAATGACAACCGCACACAATACTCCAAGAGTGGTCTCACCAATGACGTACACAGCTGTAACACAATGTCCCAAGTCCTGCACTCAATATCTTGACCAATGAAGGCAAGTGTGACAAATACCTTCTTTACCAGCTTTTTAACTGTGTCATCCCTTTCAAGGAATTATGTATCTGTGTCCCTTCATCTCTCTGTTCCACAATGTTATGCTGGGCTGTACTATTTACTCTGAATTTGATGTCCTGGTTTAACTTAGCAAAGTGCATACCTTGCAGTTGTCTGAGTTAAATTCTACCTGCCATTCCTTGGTCCACTTTTGCAGTTATCGAGATCCTGTTGCAATCTTAGATAATCTTCTTCATTGTCCACAATGCCCCTAAATTTGGCAATTTCAAACTTACTAATCATATTTACAAGGTAGTCATACAAATTGGTAAGACAGAAGACAACACTGGACCCTTCACTGATTCCCGTGGCACACCATTGGTCACAGATCTCCTATCGAAATAATAATTTTCCTCTTCCACTCCTACCCTCTACCTCCTTTCGCCAAGCCAATATGCTAGTTCACCCTTGATTGCACATGATCTAATCTTCCAGAGTAGCCGATCAATGTAGGATCTTGTCAAAGGTCTGGCTGAACTCCTGGTACTGCAACTTTGAGATAAGTGCCTATTGTTTGACAGGATATTGACCGAAAAGATTAATCTTATTTCTCTCTTTAGATGCTGCCTGCTATGCTGAATATTTTGAGAAGTTATTGTTTTTATATCAAAATGAAAAATGGTGGAAATATATTGCTGATGCCACCTTGCTCTGTGAGGTACATTTCTGCTCCTCTATTTTCCTCATCTCTAGTTCACTTCTGTTCACTGAATTCTCCCTCACGCTGTCTTCCTAAGCCTCCCTTCCTGCCCGCCATTGGATTCGTTCTCCCTTGCTTCATTCTTGTACATCCGTCTCACAATCCCCTCTCCCCAAATCTTACCATCAGATCAGTATACAGAGATGACTGCATTTTCTATGCCCTACAAGTGGCCCAAGCTCTTGTGATAATATTTGCTTTAAAAGGTAAAAAATCCCAATGGTGGTGTTTAAGTTATTATTGATTAATGGTTTATCAAAAGTGCAATTGCATCAAACAGCATGGAAACATGCTGTTCAGCCCGTTGAGTTGGCGCTGACTTCAAACACTCATTTATACTAATTCTACTTTACTCTCCTCACATTCCCATTAACAGTCCTCATTTTCTTTCCACTTGGGGCGGGGGGGGGCGGGGAGTGTTGCACGTCTCTGGAATGCAGGATTAAATAAGAGCTCTCAGAGGAAAGCCACACAGTGCAAACTCCACTCAGAGAGCAGCAGAGGATAGTATTGAATCCAGGTTGATGGAGGACCAAGGCAGGAGCTCCAGCTGCTGTGCCACAGTGCTGACCCCAGGGTGTGAGGTCAAACACCCTGCCTCGCAATGCAAGTCAAACAGCCACAGAGTGGGAAGTATGGCCAGTGACACTGGGGCAGGTGGTACCACTGAGACCATTCTCCCAGACTGGAATTGGCCGTGCTCCCAGTCAACTCTCAATTCACTGAACAATTTCTAGAAGACTGTTATATAGGCCACATCCAGTGACTAGCTGCAGTGCAAATGCAATCAGAGACAGAAGTCAGTGTATGGAAATAATATGAGCTCCCTTTGGAGTTGAGGCTGTATGTTTCCAGTGTGAGAGTCAAGCCCAGAAACAGGACACGGACACGGACACACACACACACACACACACAACTTTCAGTTCACATTAACCATGCAGGCACCTTGACACGATTACTTAATTTGTCCCACTTCCTCCTTGCAACATGACACCACATTTTTTTTCTTTTGCAAGTGTATTTCCAATTCTCTTTTGAATCTGATTTCACCACCTTTTCAAATGGTGCACTCCAGATCTTAATAACATGCTGTATTTAAAAAAAAACAGCTTTTCTCCTTTTACCCTTTAGAAAAATTATCCTAAACTTTTAATCTCTCTTCATCAAGCTGCCTGCTGGCAGAGATAACTAGTTTTTTCCCACTTTAGTCTTTATAAAACTCCTCATATTTTTAAGCCCCTGTTAATCTGCTCACCTTTAGGACAGAAAATTTCAGTGTTTCTCAACTTTCCACGAAGCTTTGTTCTGGCAGGTCTCCTCTATACCATCTCCAAAACACAAGCTGATGACTAAACAGTAAACTATAAAGATTTAGAATTGAAGAGCAATGAATTCACACTATACCAGAGATACATGAGATTCTGCAGATGCTGGAAATCTTGTGTGGAACACATACAAAATGCTGGAGGAACTCAGCAGGTCAGGCAGCATCTATGGAAGGAAATAAACAGTCAAAATTTTGGGCTGAGACCTTTCATCAGGAGATCCTGTGAAGAGTCTTAGCGTGAAACATCAACTGTTCACCTTCCTCCCTATACGCTGCCTGACCTACTCAGTCCTCCAGCATAGTGCGTATGTTGCCAAAGTCATACTACATCACTGCTTACAAAGTGAAGGATTCCACTTACATTTCAACCAGCAATATCTAAAAGGTGTAACCTCACTCCTGTCCTCGCTGGAAGTTAAGGACACTTACAAATACAAGTCTAAACATTGAACATCAGTGGCACCATGTAGCTAGATGCACAATGTACAACTAATGTTCATGCCTCTAGGATAACTTGGGAATTCAATTCCCTCATCCTCCTTGGTCCCATGGTTAAGGAGGTCAATGATAGCACATTCACCATGATACTGACTGGGATCAGCTTACTCAGCGTAACCTGACTTCTGAAAGCCAAGCCTTTCTTCCTAAGGGTTGAACTTCAACCTCATCAATTAGACAATCATACAGTAAAAATAACTCATCCCTTTGAGAACACCATTCCATGTGTCTTGTAAGAGCTGTCTCTGCAGAATTCTCAAGAGTTCCCTCACTGAACAAACCCAACTCTCCATTTTCCACCCCTTCTTTTAGAATGGGCCACTGGGATTAGGCTTCCTTATCAATAACTTGCCTCCAGACTGACCTGATAACCTTTTGATCAAGACATTGAAAATCCCTGAGGCAGATTTTAATCAATTAAAATTATTGTCAAAAATGTCAATGTATTTTAAATACACTTATTATTAAGAGATGAAGTCATCATAAGGGAATTAAATAATCCAGGTCAGGAACATCATTTTGATTTATCAGATTGTGTGAGGTATGCTGATCATTGTTTGAAGGGGCAGATCCACAGTATACTGAACCCTTCACTCAACATAACCATTGTTCCACCCTGGGCAATGTAGAGTGGAGGATCACAAACATAAGAGATTCTGCAGATGGTAGAAATCCGCAGCAGCACACATAGAATGCTGGAGAAACTTCGCAGGTCAGGCAGAATTTATGGAGAGGATTAAACAGTTGACATTTTGGGCCGAGATCTGATGAAAAGTCCTGACAAATAGTCTCAACCCGCAACATTGGCTATTTATTCCTCTCCATAGATGCTGCCTGACCTGCTGAGTTCCTCCAGCCTTTTGTGTGTGTTTCTGTTGACCCCAGACGGCCAGAGGTGTAGTGCCTATCTGCACAGGACTCTGAGCAAGTGGTCCCAGGTTCTCCTGCATGTTGCATGTTCCAAGCCGTAACATGCGGGCACAGTACTGTGAATGCACTAACCAATGCAATTGTGTTAACAATGAGCTGGCTCTTGAACCGCCTACTGAGGAAGACATGACCTGGGCCAAATAAATGGCGTTGTGAGAAACTAACTCAAAAGACAGAGTAACTTGTCTCAGGATGTGACTTATTTTTGAAACACACTGCATTGTTGTGCACCCCAGCCTTGGTTTGACACATACCCTCATGCCCAAACTGGATGACACATTAGGTTGTTTCAAAAAGCAATTGAGAATCAACCACACTGACGTGAAACCTGTTATTTGTAGGCCAAACGAAGCAATGTCAGCAAAATTGTTTCTTAACTTATAAAAGTCAGCATTGTTTTTATAACCTGACAACTTTGTTTTTTTTTGTTGAGAGATAGAGCACAGTAATGGGCCTTTAGAACTTAGAACATAGAAATTTAAAGCACATTACAGGCCTTTCGGCCCACAATTTTGTGCCGACCATGTAACCTACTCTAGAGACTGCCTAGAATTTCCCTAGTACATAGCTCTCTATTTTTCAAAGCTCCATGTATCTATCTAAGAGGCTCTTAAAAAACCCTATTGTATCCTCTTCCATCACTATCACTGGCAGTGCATTCCACGCACCCACCACTCTCTGTGTGGAAAAAGTTACCCCTGACATGCCCTCCCTATCTATTTCCAAGCACCTTAAAACTATGCCCCCTTGTGTTAGCCATTTCAGCCCTGGGAAAAAGCCTCTGGCTATCCACACGATCAATGCCCCTCATCATCTTATACACCTCTATCAGGTCACCTCTCATCCTCCGTCGCTCCAAGGAGAAAAGGCCAAGTACACTCAACCTATTCTCATAAGGTACGCCCTCCGATCCAGGCAACATACTTGTAAATCTCCTCTGCACTGTCTCGATAGTATCCACATCCTTCCTGCAGTGAGGTGGCCAGGACTGAACACAGTACTCCAATTGGGGTCTGACCAAGGTCTTATATAGCTGTAACATTACCTCACGGCTTTTGAACTCAATCTAGGGTTGATAAATGCCAACACACCATATGCCTTCTTAACAACACTGTCAACCAGTGCAGCAGCTTTGAGTGTCCTATCGACACAGACCCTAAGATCCCTCAGATTCTCCACACTGCCAAAAGTCTTACGTTTATATTATATTCTGTCTTCAAATTGGACCTACCGAAATGAGCCACTTCACACTTACCTCAGTTGAAGTCCATCTGCCACTTCTCAGCCCAGTTCTGCATCCTATCGATGTTCTGCTGTAACCTCTGACAACCCAGAGGTTGTTAAAATCCACAAAACCCCCAACCTCTGTGTCATCAGCAGAGTTACTAACCCACCCTTCTAATTCTTCATCCAGGTCATTTATAAAAATCACAAAGAGGAGGGGTCCCAGAACAGATCCCTGTGGAACACCACTGGTCACCAACCTCCATGCAGAATAGGAACCATCTACAACCACCCTTTGCCTTCTCTGGGCAAACCAATTTTGGATCCACAAAGCAAGGTCTCCTTGGATCCGATGCCTCATTACCTTCTGAAGAAGCCTTGCATGGTGAAACTTATCGAATATCTTACTGAAATCCATATACACTACATCCACTGCTCTACCTTCATCAGTGTGTTTTGTTACATCCTCAAAGAAACCAATCAGGCTCGTAAGGCAAGACATGCCCTTGACAAAGCCATACTGACTATCCCTAATCATATTATGTCTCTCCAAATACTCAGAAATCCTGCCTCTCAGGATTTTCTCCAACAGCTTGCCCACCACTGAATTCAGACTCACTGGTCTATAATTTCCTGGGTTATCTCTACTCCCTTTCTTGAACAAGGGAACAAAGTTTGCAACCCTCCAATCCTCCGGTACTTCTCCCAACCCCATTGATGATGCAAAGATTATCGCTAGAGGCTCAGCAATCTCCTCCCTCACCTCCCACAGTAGCCTGGGGTATATCTCATCTAGTCCCGAACTCCATGCTTTTCAAAAGCTCCAGCACATCCTTTTTCTTAATGTCTGTATGCTCAAGCATTTCAGTCCACTATAAGTCATCCCAACAATTGTCAAGGTCTTTTTCCCTGGTGAATACTGAAGCAAGGTATTCATTAAGTACCTCTGCTACCTCCTCCGACTCCATGCTCACGTTTCCACTACCGCACTTGGTTGGTCCTATTCTCACACAGCTCATCCTCTTGCTCTTCACATACTTGTAGAATGCCTTGGGGTTTTCCTTAATCCTGCTCACCAAGACCTTCTCATGGCCCCTTCTGGCTCTCCTAGTTCCTTTCTTAAGCTCCTTCCTAGCAACCTTGTATTTTTCTAGAGCTCCAACAGTAACTAGTTTCTTGAACCTTTCTTAAGCTTTTCTTTTCTTCTTAACTAGATTTCCTACATACTTTGTACACCATGGTTCTTTAACCCTACCATCATTTCCCTGCCTCAATAGACATACCTGTGCAGAACTCCATGCAAATTTTTCCTGAACATTTGCCACATTTCTGCCATGCATTTCACTGAGAACATCTGCTCCCAATTTATGCTCCCAAGTTCCTACCTAATAGCGTCATATTTCCCCCTACCCCAATTAAATGTTTCCCCAAATTGTCTGCTTCTATCCCTCTCCAGCACTATGGTGATAGAGATAGAGTTGTGGTCACTACCTCCAAAATAATCTCCCACTAAGAGATCTGACACCTGACCAGGTTCATTTCCCAATACCAGATCAAGTACAGTCTCTTCTCTAGTAGGTTTATCTACATATTGTGTCAGGAAACCTTCCTGACCACACTTAACAAATTCCACCCCATCTAAACCCCTTGTGCTAAGGAGACGCAAATCAATATTAGGAAAGTTAAAATCTCCCTGGCCAAATGTTTCTGGCCTGGCAAACCCACGCCAGCCAATTCCACCCATGTGACCAATTAACCTACTAACCTGTACATCTTTGGAATATGGGAGCAAATTGGAACACCTGGAGGAAACCCAGGTGGTCATGGGGAGAACATCCAAACTCCTTACAGACAGTGATAGAATTGAACCAGGTAACTGTTACACTACCATGTTGTCCCTTTATTGATACTAAACTTTTTTTTTAAATCAATTCAAATGATCAATGTTTGATGAAATCTGGACAAAAACATCCTGCATTATTAGTTTAGATCTCTAAATACTACACGGCCAAACTCCATTAATAAATGAGTGATTCAAAGTAAACCATTTGCCTGTAAATTCACCAGATGAAGGAACCTGTTTTATTTATAGTTTGTTTCTGCCCACATCCTGAAAATCTTTATTACTTTCAGAGTATATTAACAGCAACAACACATTTTGGAGGTTTAGATTTCAGAATATTTTACTCTTCTCCTCCCTTACATCTTCATTATGTTGAATTCAAGAATCTCTTCACCTACTTCATTCTCTCTGCACTACCATCCTTTAGGCAAGACATTAAGCCTGAACCTGTCTGATATGTGAATTGTTTATAGCATCACACAAGGCAAAGACAACCTGCCCATAAGATACACAAAGACAAAATTACTGAAGTATTTCCTGGGGCAGTACGATCCCAGAATGTCTTCACAGAAAAGAAAAAAAAGCACTTGATAATGTTAGTCCTCATTACAAGTTCTTGTATTCAACAGCATAAAATAATATTTTGTGCATTTGGATTTTCTAAGTAAAACTTATAATGCAGCATGAGACGTTATGTCACTCTGCACTCTCAGTGCAACCATGTCTTTTCATATCACAGATCCTTTGGTCAAGTTTTCACAGAGAAAAACAAAAGAAAAATATATAGCCTGACATCTAAATATCTGTCAATAGTTTTAAAGTTCTGTGCAATAAAAGGAATTGAATTTCTATTGCCATGTTTACATATTGGACATCACTAGAATGGTTATTTGGATTGTTCACTTATAAAGTTTTTATTTCAGAGCAAAGAGTCAGCTTTCAAGAGCTTTTCCATTATCATCACTGCTAATTTTAGAATCAAACATTATTATCTGAGGAGACAGTAGAGACTTATATTCTTCCCAATTTGTTAAACCTGGATGTTTCACTGCACAGTGGACCTACGCCCAGGTTTAAGAAACAAGATGAGGTATTTGTAATGATTTAATCTCTTCATTAAGCTGAAGTGCCTCAGGGGTTTACACAGTGAACAAACTCCCCAGGTCCTGCACTGAAGTGTCAGATGAGATCATGTACTCAAGTCTTGAAATGAACCTTGAACTCATGTCCTTCTAACTCAAGAATTGAGTGAATTATAACAAAGCCAAGATTGACAGAGAAATATATCTAACAATTAGGGACATACTTTAGTTATGTCTCATGTTTGATTCCCTTGGTGACTTAACTCTATAATCTTCTCCACCTATACTGAGTCATGAGGCACATTAGATATTATATTGATTTATCACATCATCTGGCTGAAGGTCCACACCTTAGTGTTAACTGCTGATTAATATGTTGGCAACGTACAGCAAAAGCAACAGCAAAATCCCAAACACTGGCAAACTGAACGACCAGTTGACCTGGAGACTCAAGAGATAACAGATGCTGGAATTTGGAGCAACAAACAAACTGCTGGCAGCAAATTGTCATCATTTTGGGTCAAGATCCTGCATCAGGGCTGAGTGTAGAGCAGTATAAAGAGGTGATATCGGGTGGAAAGGAAGTGCCTGGCAGGTGATGGGTGGAACCAGGTGAGGAGGGAGATGATGGACAAATGGAACCAAGTGGGGAGGGATGGGGTCAGGAAACAGCGGGGTGGGTGACAGGTAGAAACTGATAGTGGGGATGAAAGGAGGAAGATAGAGCCATGTGGGACAGCTCCAACAGAATCCCACAGCCAGTCACACCTTCATCTCACCACCGCTTTCTGTCTTCCACAGGAACCAGTTTTTCTGTGACTTCCTGGTTCACTTGTCCCTTCCCAACCACACCTCCACCTCCCTAGAAACTTTCCCCTGCAACCCTAGGCAATGCAATCCCTGACCCTCCATCTCCTCCCTCACCACCATCTAGAACCCAAACAGCTTCTCCAGCTCAGGCATAAATTTGTGAGCACCACCTTGTCTACTGCATTCAGTGCTGTTGATATGGACTCTTATATGTTGGCAAGACCAGGTGTAGACTGGACGACCATTTCATGGAAAAATTGTTCCCTGCCCACGATGGCCATCCTGACCTCCCAGTTGCATACCATGTCAACTCCTCCTTCCATTCCCACATGAACCTGTCCATCTTTGGCCTTCTCCACAGCCATGGTGAGGTAAACACAAACTAGAAGAATACTCCATATCTTAGATTGTTTGCAACCTAATTCCATGAACATTGAATTTTCCAACTTCTGGTAACCCACAGCTCCTGTGCTTTTTTCTCTCTCCTTCTGGTCTCTCCTTGCCCCAAATCACCATCTTCATTCCACCCCCCTCCCCATATGGTTTCATCTGCCATCGTGCTTCCATTTATCATATGTATTAATTATCAAATTCCATAATCTGCAGTATCTTGTTTCCACTTATCACCTTCCAGCCTCTTGTACCCATCTCTACCCTCCCTCCCCCACCTAGCTCCATCCACCCCCCATTACATTCCTCCTCACCTAGTTCAAGTTCGAATGTATTGTCATTCAATCATATACATGTATACCACCAAACGAAACTATGTTCCTCCAGGACAAGATGCACAACACGGTACATATAACTCAAACATAATACAAAGGTAATATACATCTGGAGAAGAAGGATGCTTATGTGAGAATGCTGTTCTTGGACTCCAGTTCAGCATTCAACACCATAATTCCACCCAGGCTCGACAAGAAGCTCAGAGACCTGCCTTGTGCAGCTGGAGCCTATCAGATCGCCAGCAGGTGGTAAGAGTGGGCTCCCTCACTTCTGGCCCTCTGACCCTCAACACAGGTGACCTTCAGGGCTGTGTCCTAAGCCCCCTCCTTTACTCTCTGTATACCCATGACTGTGTCGCCACCCCACAGCTCCAATCTGCTAATTAAATTTGGTGACGACACTACACTGATTGGCCTAATCTCAAATAATAATGAGGTAGCCTACAGAGAAGAAGTCATCACCCTGACACAGTGGTGTCAAGAAAATAATCTCTCCCTCAATGTCGCAAAAACAAAGGAGCTGGTTGTGGACTACAGGAGGAATGGAGACAGGCTACCTCCTATTGACATCAATGGATCTGGGGTTGAGAGAGTGAACAGCTTTAAGTCCCTCAGCATACACATCACTGAGGATCTCACGTGGTCTGTAACTATCAGCTGTGTGGTGAATAAAGCACAACAGCACCTCTTTCACCTCAGACGGCTGAAGAAATTTGGTATGGGCCCCCAAATCCTAAGAACATTCTACAGGGGCACAATCGAGAACATCCTGACTAGCTGCATCACTGCCTGGTGTGGGAATCTGTACTTCCTTCAATTGCAGGACTCTGCAGAGAGTAGTGTGGGCAGCCCAGCATGTCTGTAGATGTGAACTTCACACTATTCAGGACATTTAGAAAGACAGGTGTGTAAAAAGGGCCCGTAGGATCATTGGGAAACCGAGTCACCCCAACCACAATCTATTCCTGCTGCTACCATCGGGGAAATCGTACTGTAGCTTAAAAGCCAGGACCAACAGGCTCCGGGACAGCTTCTTCCACCAGGCCGTCAGACTGATTAATTCATGCTGACACAACTGTATTTCTATGTTATATTGAGTGTCCTGTTGTACATACTATTTATTACAAATTACTATAAATTGCACATTGCACATTTAGATGGAGACATAACATTAAGATTTTTACTCCTCGTGTACATGAAGGATGCTAGTAATAACATCAATTCAATTACCACAAATAAATTAACAAACTATAAGGTACATTCATGACCCAAGTCAAAACACAATAACAGTATACATTACTTGATGAGACCTTGGGAGTTCTGTCGTCTCACAGCCAACCTCTTGCCTGCCAGCCCTTGCTTCACCCCTCCCCAACACTTATACTGGGCACTCTCAGTCCTAATTCAGGGTCCTGACCTAAAATGTCAATTCTTCATTTGCCTCCACAGATACTGCTTGACCTGCTGAGTTCCCCAGCAATGTGGTTTCTGATCTGCTAATGAACCAATTAAGACAGAAATGCTGAGATTATGAACGATTCTCAACTCTTGCTGTACATTTTGACCAAAGAAATTTTTTTAAGTAGGAAATCCAATATTCACCTCCACATTGACTGTTACATTGTAACTTTGGTTACCATCCTAATGGTGAGGTAATCTAAAATTGGTGTCTTTTGGGGTTTTAGCATAAAGACCCAAGGTATGCTTTGCGAGCCTAGTTCTTTTTCTGTCAAGAAAGCTCCAGTGCTGCAACTTTGAGAGGTCAGATATAACAAAGAGGGTAAACTTGAGAATGAAGTCTTTGAAGTGAAACCGCAGAGAATATGGGCCTTGTGTAGGAAGAAAGGCCTAGTTTGGTTAGGACATCTTCAAAAACTGATACCTCAAGAACGGATCTATCGTTAGGGACTGCCACCATTCAGTACATGTCCTCTCCTCATTTCTACCATCAGGGGGAGGTACAGGAGCCCGAGGATGGACACGAGGTGTTTTTGGAGCAGCTGCTTTCCCTCCACCATCAGACCTCTGAACTGCCCATGAACCCATCAACACTACCTCATCATTCTGCTCTCCTTTGGCAGTATTTATTTAATGTTCCTTATTCGAACCCATGGTGTTTTTTTTTGTCTGCTGCTGCAAAACAACCAATTTGACGACATATGTCAGTGACAATAAACCTGATTCTGATTCATTAATTTGGCGTAGCATCGTGGGCTGAAGGACTTGTTCCTGTGCTGTACTGTTCCATGTTCAAAAACTGGTTGCTTATATCGATTGCAAAAGATCTAAAATGCAGAATATGACTAATTTAAGATGTGACAGTAGGCATACATATCTGTGAGCAATAAATAATTTTAGATCCAAAGTCCTAGATGTTCAATTGGATAACTTTATTATTGTAACATGAAGATTTTTATAATTGTTTCTCCCTGTTTCTGGGTTTTAATTCAGCATAGAAATTTGATTGGCACCGGTAGACATGACTAATCTTTACACCTTTGATACAATTTCCACATCAGGTTTGCTTTGGCCAATAGCATTTCCTTTTGCAATGCTTGTGGAGCAGATTGTTCCAGAGGCCACCATCATAAAGTCTTCTAGAATCAACCTAATCTCCTCACTGTGGAGTTGTAGGAGGAATGCAATGAGGCAGGACACTTGTACTGTGTCCTCCTGGCTTCCCCAACTCCTCTTTCCAACACTCTAAAAAGCCCTCACCTCACTGCCAAATCTTGCTTCTGACACCTCGAGGAAAGGTCCTAACACACCTGATCACCCCAATCTCTCAACTGCCTTGACCAGCAACAACAAAAACCCCCAAAGTCTCTCTCCTTTCCCCACTTCTGTCCATCTATCATTGCAGCTCCCACGTCCCAATGTCTCCCACCACAGGCCTCGAATGTCTCCACCATCTTCCAGCCCCACGTACTGCTTCTACACCTTCAACTCCTGGCTTCAGCACAGGGTATAAAACCAAACACTGACAAAAGCACCAAACTCACAGGTGAGCGTAACTACCCTTGACATCAAGGCAGCACTTGATCGAGTATAGCGTGTGCTGTGACCTTCTTGCGCAAGTGCATGGTTCTATGATGATTCAAGCTGGGTGGCAGTGTGAAATGTGAGGAGGGTGTTATGAGAATGCAGGGTGACTTGAACAGGTTGGGTGAGTAGGCAGATGCATGGCGGATGCAGTTTAATGTGGATAAATGTGAGGTTATCCACTTTGGTGGCAAGAACAGGAAGGCAGATTACTATCTGAATGGTGTCAAGTTAGGAAAAGGGGAAGTACAACGAGATCTAGGTGTCCTTGTTCATCAGTCACTGAAAGTAAGCATACAGGTACATGCAGGCAGTGAAGAAAGCTAATGGCATGCTGGCCTTCATAACAAGGGGAGTTGAGTATAGCAGCAAAGAGGTCCTTCTGCAGTTGTACAGGGCCCTGGTGAGACCACACCTGGAGTATTGTGCACAGTTTTGGTCTCCAAATTTGAGGAAGGACATTCTAGCTATTGAGGGAGTGCAGCATAGGTTCACAAGGTTAATTCCCGGGATGGCAGGATGTCATATGCTGAAAGATTGGAGCGACTGGACTTGTATACACTGGAATTTAGAAGGATGAGAGGGGATTTGATTGAAACATACAAGATTATTAAGGGATTGGACACGCTAGAGGCAGGAAACATGTTCCCGATGTTGGGGGAGTCCAGAACCAGAGGCCACAGTTTAAGAATAAGGGGTAGACCATTTAGAACGGAGTTGAGGAAAAACTTTTTCACACAGAGGGTTGTGGTTCTGTGGAATGCTCTGCCTCAGAAGGCAATGGAGGCCAATTCTCTGGATTCTTTCAAGAAAGAGTTAGATAGAGCTCTTAAAGATAGCGGAGTGAAGGGATATGGGGAGAAGGCAGGAAAAGGGTACTGATTGTGGATGATCAGCCATGATCACAGTGAATGGCGGTGCTGGCTCAAAGGGCTGAATGGCCTACTCCTGCACCTATTGTCTATTGTTTATTATCTATTAATTGCTTCTCATCCAGATGAAGGATCCAGACTCAAAATATCAATTGTCCATTTCCTTTCACTGGTGGTGAGTTCCTCCAGCAGCTTGTTTGTTGTTTCATATTCTAGCACCTTCAATCTGCTCTTGATCATCAGCAAAAGGATGGAAGGGAATAATAAGGTGCACTCACTCAGCAACAGCAGGCTTGCAGAAGCTCAGTTTGGGTTCACACAAAGACACTCTGCACACGACTCCAGTAGCCTCAGTCTAAACCAGAAGGAAAGAGCTGAATTCCAGAGATGAGGCAAGAGTAGCTGTCTTAACATTGAGACAGCACTTAATTGATTATGACATTATGGAGTCCTGGCTAAACTGGAGTCAATGGGAATGGGGAGAGGGGCTCCACAGGGCTGGAGTTGTCGCTAAATCAAAACAAGATAGTTGTAGTGACTAGAGGGCAATAATCTCAGAAAGAAAGAGACAAAGATTAGCTTTATTTGTCACGTGTATATCGAAACATAGGGTGAAATGCATTGTTTGCGCCAAGTCAAATAAGCAAGGATTATGCTGAGCAGCCAGCAAGTGTCATCATGATTTCAGCCCCCCAACATAGAATGACCAGAATTCATAAAACCCAACCACAGGCCTTTGGAATGTGGGAGGAAACTGGAGCACCTGGAGGAAACCCATGCAGTAATGGGAAGAATGTACTAACTCCTTGGTGCTATAAAGCATTGTGCTAAGTGTTACACTACAGTGCTGCCCTGTAGGACATCGCTGCAGGAGGCCCTGCCACCTTCATGACTGCACCATGTTCAGAACCATTTGTGACTCCTAGATAATGTAACGATCCACAATCAAATGCAACAAGATATGGCCAATATCCTGACCTGGGCCAAAGTGTGACAAGTAACACAGTGATGATATCCAGCAACAGAAAAACCTGCCATAACCCCCTAAACTTCAATATCTATACCATCACTGTCGATATGCTGGGTTTTACCATTGACCAGAAACTGAACTGGAGAAGCCATATGGCTAAGAGATTAGGCTTTGCTTTACAGAAAACCAATCAATTGTACTGTGGATTTGGCACAAAACACTCAGATATATCATTTAATGCCAACTGCAAAGAATCTACTCAGAGTTAAGAAAGTTAAACAAAACATTGAGGAAAACACTTGTATTCATGCTGCATACCTCAAATTTTGAAAAATCTCACACAAACTAGAACATCGGAACATATCTGGACAAGTAACTTACCTCATACCTTTCCAAACCCTGTCTACCACCTACAAGACTCAAGTCCAGAGTATGATAGAACACTCTGCCATCCCGATCAGTGCAACTTCAAGAACACGAGGAGGAGCTTGCTACCATATAGGACACCCCATCCACAACCACTTACTCATTCTCACATCGATGCACAGTGGCAGCATTTTTGTACCATCTATGACAGCTCATCAAGACTTCTTAGACAGCACCACCCAAACTCATGATCTCCACCAGCTAGGAGGGCAAGGGTAGCAAATACACGGGAACACCACTGTCTGAATTTGCCCTCCAAACCATCCACCATGCTGACTTGGAAATACATAGAAATTCCTTCAATGACACCGAGTCAAAATCCTGGAAGTGTCTCTCCAACACCTCATCTCCAAAACCACAGTGGTCCAAGAAGGTAAAGATTAGGTTTATTCGTCATCATGTACATCAAAACATTGAGACATTTGCATCAATAGCCAACACATTGCAAGGATGTACTGGAGGCAGCCTGCAAGCGTTGCCGTTCTTCCAGCACCCACATGGCATGCCCACAACTAACGAACCCTCACCCATACAGGAGCAGATTGGAGATCCCAGGCGAAACCCGTGTACTAATGGGGAGAAAGTACAATCTTCCTACAGACAGCAGCAGGAATCAAACCCCAGTCGCTGGCGTTGTAAAGCGTTACGCTCCGTGCCACCCACCCTCCAGCAGGTAGTTCTCCACCGCCTTCTCAAAGGCAAGTACTGATGGGCAATTAAATACTACGCTGGCCTGGGGAGCCCAAATCTCTTCAATGAATACTTTTTTAAAAGTTCAGAACAAAAGCAATCTATAAAGCTTGTGCTTTATGATCAAAATATTTTTGTTTCTACAGTGGTTCATATATGAAACAAGCAGTCTGAGAAAAGAGTGGAATCAGATACAATTACTATGTTTAAAATGTGTTTAGACTGACATTTAAATAGGCAGAGGTATGGTCCTATTGCTGGAAAATGGAATTAATGAAGATTGGCACAAAGGTCAGCATATGGTGGACGGGAGGGCTCATTTCTATGTAGTGCAACTCTATGGGACATCAGGTCAGCTGCAGAGGTTGGATCTATAATTTCTTGATCTCTGATGAAGCAAATCTAGTTGTTTACCACAAACATATTAACATTTCTGTCATGGTGTTGCATTGATGACAATGTTTTGTGGGTCAACTGTCATGTTTTGTGGTGACCAAGACAGCAAATTAAGTGTTCAAATCAATTATACTCATTGACGAAAATGTGATGATTAGTAGTACAACAGCTTAGATACAGATACAGTCCAATGTTCAGATGTGCCTATTTGCCTCTTCAAAGATTCTGAGGCAGTTATTGCCACTGCCACAAAGCAGAACCAATGGCTGGAAAGCACAGCTGACACTCATTGCTGCATCTCTTGCCTAAAGAATGGAATTCGGTGGAGAGTCGCTCTCCACCAAAGAGGGTAAGTTCGCACAAACACTGTCCATGAGGTAGCTTTGACCAGCTGTGGACATTTGCTTCTTAGCCTCTGAGTTCTATCTCCGACTGTTCTTTTCTGAGAGGGTGCCAGCAATGGATTTATCTGCAGGTCTTCAAAGAAGAGGTGGAGAAAACTACGACCAAAATGTTTTGTATTCGTGTTTCAGGGAACTTCAATAACTATGTCACTGCAGGTGTGTTTACACACACTTGCCAGCTGAGAAACACAGGTTGATTTGAATAGCACTGTGAATAGCTATGTAGATAGCACTTGATGCAGCTGCATAAGACAGTGGCTAGGAATTCCAGTGCAGCAAAGAGTTAACTCTTGCTTTGTTCTGCAGCAATGAGACAATAATTGTTTCAACTGCATATTTTCGTTGATGAAAATGCACAACCCAGGTTTAGGGAATAGTGCTGGCTGAGCAGCAGGGGTCGGGAAAGTGGTGTTGACCTGATTGGGGTCCAATTTGAAGTTGGGTGGGGATGGCATATAAAAATACTCAACTGTGTGCTGTGGATCACAGAGTGTCAGGGTGGGAGATGAGACATCCAGAATTATTGTTGGAAATCGGGAGGGGAGATGAAGGGAGATGAAATAAGTGAAGTTAGGTGTTCAGGTGCCCTGAGGATCAGGACGTTGAAGGATGGGCGGAGGAGGGAGGAGACTCACCCCAGGAAACACGCAGACAAATTTCTGCATTGATGCAAAATTACTCCAATATCATGCTTAACAAAAGCAAATTGCAATTTTATAACAGTGGTGATGGGGGTGGGGAGAAAAAGTCTTCTTCTCTGTATTAGTCAAAAGCAAGACAATGGGGTTATGTCATTTAGCACATCAAACAAGGTTACTAGTTGGAATGTTTGTGCACTCAGAGAGTTAGCCCTCACAGCTTTGAGTGTAAATGCATTAAAATGACTTTATTCCTTACATCCTTCAGATACCTGAGGATAAAAACCTTTACCTTACGTCTCCGTCTAAATGTGCAATCGTAGTAATTTATAATAATTTATAATAAATAGAACAGTCAATGCAACATAGAATACACTCAAATCAACATGAGTTAATCAGTCTGATGACAAGAAACTGTCCTGGAGCCTGTTGGTCAGCTTTTAAGGTGCTGTACCATTTCCCAGATGATATCAGCTGGAATAGATTGTGGTTGGGGTGACTCGGGTTCCCAATGATCCTACAGACCCATCTGTCCTTGTAAATGTCCTGAATCAAGGGAAGTTCACAATTATAGATGCACTGGGCTGTCCGCACCACTCTCTGCAGAGTCCTATGATCAAGGGAGGTACAGTTCCCATACCAGGCAGTGATGCAGCCAGTCAGGATGCTCTCAGTTGTGCCCCTATAGAAAGTTCTTAGGATTTGGGGGCCCATACCAAACTTCCTTGACCGTCTGAGGTGAAAGAGGCGCTGTTGTGCCTTTTTCACTACACAACTAGTGTGTACAAACCAAGTGCGGTCCTCGGTGACGTGGATGCCGAGGAACTTAAAGCTGTTTACCGTCTCAACCCCAGACCCATTGATGTCAATAGGGGTTAGCCCATCTCCATTCCTCCTGTAATCCACAACCAGCTCCTTTGTTTTTGTGACATTGAGGGAGAGGTCATTTTCTTGATACCACTGCGTCAGAGAGATGACTTCTTCCCTGTAGGCCAACTCATTATTGTTTGAGATAATGCCAATCAATGTAGTGTCGTTAGCAAGTTTGGGACTTCTATTGCCAGAAGTATTTAAGACCATCTGTGTGAGTTACTTTGTCCAGCAAAGGTAACTGGAAAACATATGCAGATTATGTCATCTCGTAGAAAATAGTATAAATTTCAGAAACATTGGGGATTGCTATGAATGACAAGGAGACTGATAGAAAGATGAGATTACAGAAAGAAGTCCACCAGTATATTTGTAGGACAGCAGGACTCATACATTAGGCTAAGCTGTCTGTTTAGGAGAATGAGGGATGATTCCATTGAAACATGCACTCAGTGGCCACTTTATTACGTACACCTGTACACTTGCTTGTTATTGAAAATATCTAATCAGCAAATCAATGCATAAAGCATGCTGATGTGGCTAACAGGTTCAGTTGTTGTTCAGACCAAACTTCAGCATGAGGAAGAAATATGATCTTAATAACTTTGACTGTGGAATGGTTGGTGGTGTCAGATGGGGTGGTTAGAGTATCTCAGAAACTGCTGATCTCCTGGGATTTTCATGCACAATAGTCTCTGAAGTTTACAGAGAATGGTGCAGAAAACAAAAAAAAGACACATCCATTGAGTGGCAGCTCTGTGGATGAAAATGCCTTGTTAATGAGAAAGGTCAGAGGAGAATGGCCAGACTGGTTCAAGCAGTCAGGAAGGTGACAGTAACTCAAATAACCATGCGTTACAACAGTGATGTACAGAAAAGCATCACTGAATGCACAACACATTAAACCTTGAAGTGAATGGGCTACAGGAACAGAAGACCACAAACACACACTCAGTGGCCACTTTATCAGGTAAGGGAGGTGAACCTGTAGATATTTTTGCCCCAGATGCACAAATTGCTGAATATATTGAGGAAGGAGTTAAATAAATTCCTCAAAACAAAGAGCATTATAAAGTGAGGAGAGAGGACAAGAATATGCTGTTTTAGGCAGTTTTAAGACTCATTGCCAAAGCCCTATATAAATTGTGCAATGAACTTCAGAAATCTGCAGCTGAGGTGTAGGCAAGATGGACAAAATAGCAGGAAAATTATATTTTGTTATTTGTGGTATGACGAGAATACACATAAATTAAGATGTTAGCTGGCCTGGGCTGGCATGAGTGGGATCATCAGTTGGTCTGCCACCTGTCTTCAGGAGAAAGAGAGATAAGGAAAACAATGGAGCAGCATTTGGAGATGGTAATGAAGGGATGGGAGAGAGTAACGGAAGGAGAGCTGTCAAGATCGGCTCCCCCTTTGAACCCTGAACTGTTTGAAGTGATGGACAGGCGATACCCCAGCAGGGGGATAAAAAGGGACAGGTTCGCTAAGGCAAGACACACGACACCCCGAGGTAACGAGACTCTGGAAGGGGTGCGTCTCCTACAAGTCGGTGGGAAGTTTTGGACGGCTGGTCGCGGGATCAAGCCATAGACGCACAGGGTGGAAAGGCACGATCGGCGGGAACCTGGTGTGTCCACCCTTGCCTGGGTGCCAGGTTCACCGCAGAGAAACGATCGTATCTGGAAACGGAGGGGGTCACGGTCGGTGACCTCAGATGACATCACAAAGGGCTCGCCCGAAAGCTGACTGCGAAGGTCTGTGTGGAAGCTGTTTGAATATTCATTCGTTTTGCTCTCTCTCTCCTTCCCCCCACTGTCCATCTCCCACGGCAGCGATTACTGCGAACTGAACTGAACTAAATTGAACTGAACTTTGCGTCACTTTGGAACTGATCATTTACCCCTAGACAACGTTACAGCTTGATTGATCCTGTTATCTTAATTCTGTGTACATGTGTGTTTATCATTGCCGAACTGTTGCACTTATTATCCTTTTGATTAGAGTACTGTGTTGCTTGTTTCTGCAATAAAACTTTCTTAGTTCTAGTAATCCAGACTCCAACTGAGTGATCCATTTCCGCTGGTTTGGCGACCCAGTTGCGGGGTACGTAACAGCGGTTACTTTCAAATGCTACAGGCGTATTCCTTTCTGGGGAAGGGAGGAAGCAGTTTGAACTTCAGCAATTTTTATTTTATGTTCTTTATTTAGCCATTAATTCTGTAGAGCAATTTCACCAGAGCATTATTTTTCTAATTGACATCCCAGGGATATTTTGCTACAATCCAGCTAAGTGATTTGTTTTGGTTCACGGACTATTCAGCAGGTCAGGAAGGACCTGCGTAGAGAGCAGCAGAATTAGCTTGGGCTGGAGAATTGAAGTGACAGGCTGCTGACAGCTCATGGACAAAACGGAGGAGTCCTGTGGAGGGAACCACATCCTGAGCACTTACCCCAGTACACTACATTGGAAGTCGTACAAGCGAATTGCTGGTTCACCTTGGTAGGAATGCTTGGATCTATGGATGATGGAAAGGGAAGAGGCATTGTGGCAGGTATTGCCTCTCCTATGATTGCAGGGAATGGTGCTATGAAAGGGGGAGTGAATGTTAGTGGACATGGAAGAGTGAACCATGGAACTGCAATGGAAACAGTCCCACAGAAAGCTGACAAAAAGAGAGAAGGGGATTGTTTAGCAGTGACAGAAGTTATGGCTGGTAATGCATTGAATGTGGAAGTAGGCGAGTATGTAAGAAAAGAACAAGGGAAACTAAAAGAATGAAAAAGTCCTTACCGTAAGCAGGTCGGAGATGTAGTGAAGGTAGACTGTAGGCTTGCCGTGGATATTGATTGCTAACCCTGACCCTGAGATGGAGCTACAGGAGTTGGGAAATGAAAGCACAATTGGACCATGCTGAAGTGAAAGCAGTGTTACAAATTTCCAAATGTGTTTTGTTTCTCCAATTTTGAGGTGGTCACATTTTGAAAACCAAATGCAACATATTAGATCGGGTGATCAGTTTGCAGAATGCCTGCATTCAGTCCACATCCAGTAACTCTAACCTTCTCGTTGCCTACAGTTATGTCCTGTAACTCTAAAACATTAGACTAATTGAAAGGAAAACAAAGGGAGCTGGGAGATAAACTTGTGTATGTTCTTAGATTTTCTTTAAGCAAGCCATGCGCGTACCACGAGGTGGTGTAATGATGTATGCAATTCACTTATTTTTACGTATAACCCATAATTAATTATTTAAACAAAATGAGTTTACAGTATTACTCAAATACTACTGAAATACTAAATACACAACATTTCCTCCCTGCTTAGCTATAAACTCCATCTCAATATAGAATGTATCTCAACTGTAAAAACACCGTATACTATACGATACAACTACTACACAGACATCCACAGCATAGTAAATTTTTAAATTATCTCATTCAGTCCTGAAGATTTAATCGCTTTGGGCCTTTCCTGACAAGGGGGATCACTCTGCTTGGCAGGAGAGACTTGTGGCTGTGAAACATTCTCAGGTTTTGGGGCCTCCTCCATGGTGGTTGTAGGAGTTGACTCTGGAACTGCAGGAAATGGTTCTGCTTTTCCCTGTCTTTCTCTTTGGATCTACTACAGTCCTTGCTTCTCTCTTGGTTTAGGCTTCTTCCTCTCTCCCTATCCCTTTCTTGATCTGTATCATGGTCTTGTTCATGTTCTTTCTCTCTACCTCTTCTTTCCTTTTCAACTTCTTGACTTCCTTTTTCTTGTTTACTTTTCCTCCTTCCTAGGATTTACATCTTGATTTTGGAAAAGTGCACTTAGTTCACTGGAGTATTCTCCTATTAATCCTTCTATTGCTCCCTTTATGATCTGATCTGTCCTCTTGGTTTCTTCGTTTTCAATATCCTCTGTTTTCGTATCTCCATTGACTCCTATCTTTTTGCCCTTCCATTTATCCAGCTGGGCTGTGCTCTTTGTATCTACTTTTACAAGCACTTTTTTGTCTCCCCCTTGAAGTTCACACAATAACCTTTAATCAAACTAAGATGATTCTGTTTTTTTTTATACTCACAAAAGTCAAATGCTTGCAACTTTCCTTAAACTCCCTGAACTCCCTTCCAGCTTAAAACCAAGCCACATTTTGCAAGTAATTACCTGATCAGCATATCAGAGGCTTTCTCAGATATATTGCCTACAAAATTGTTATTGTTGGACCACTGCTTTTAT
Organism: Mobula birostris; assembly: GCF_030028105.1. Taxonomy (NCBI): domain Eukaryota; kingdom Metazoa; phylum Chordata; class Chondrichthyes; order Myliobatiformes; family Myliobatidae; genus Mobula; species Mobula birostris. Next base: position 112,011,075 of record NC_092370.1, on the reverse strand, counting down.
CTCTTTAATGATTCCTCTGTGCAGCATGATCCTTCATTGTTACAATATACTTTCCAACCAGAGGCACAGAGGATGGCACCAACACCTTTTCACCTTCTGTTGAGCCATGGTTCATGGTTACATCATGGAGACAGTTGTGGCATCACCTAGTGCCTTTCTTCATTCTCTTTCAGTTGACTTTTGCAGGAGATGTGGCACGTAACTAGGGGATGAATCTCCAATCAAGCTGTAGTTATCTCAGTCAATCACATCCTCACAATGATGGCCCTCCTGATTGTACCACATACAAGCTCAATGTGGCTTGTTGGTAGTTGTATTTCACTTTTACCAATGGCATTCTCAAAGGAATTACCTTTTCTCCAGAATAAGTTTAGCTGGATATCTACACGCTTCAGTTTAGTATCTTTGAAATGCAGTTCTTGTGGAATGACTGAAACAACTGAGCCAGTGTCCAATTCCATTTTAATTAATTTACTGTTCACTTCTGGTTTAAGCCATATTGATGTCTATTGTTAGGTTTCATATTGTAAATCTCAGGGTTACCCATTCCTGTGTCCCTCTCATCATTATCAGATTTTTCATCAACAGCATGCAGATTCAAAAAGAGCACTAATCTGCAAATTTAATTTTTAATCTTCATCTCTTCCAGGGCAGTCCATTTATTTTTGTTTGCCCAAGATACTCCTTGTATGTGTTCTTCTTTGGGGCATTTTCTGCAAGCTTCACCTTTAAATCTGCATTAGTCTGGTGTATGTGAGGCCCTACCACAATGGTTATACAATTTGTTCAGCCAAGGTGGTTTTGGTTTAGATGTTGCATTTTTGTTCATGTTCATTGCTGCAACTCAATTGCATTTCTGCTGCTGTTTCCATTGATTCAGCTACTTTATCTACTCCTTAAAATGTAAGTTGTGCTTCAGTTAGAGCTGTATTTGAATGCTTTCATGTAAGATTCCACAAACTAAACAATATCTTAGTGCATTATTAAGCTCATTACCAAACTCAGAATGCTCAGAAAACTTCTTCATTTCAGCTACGTACACTGAAATAGACTCCCTATTTTGATTCCACTTATGAAACCTAAAATATTCTGCAAACAGCAATGGTCTTCATTCTAAATGTTCTTGCATTACTATTACAATATTAGCAAAGCTCATTTCAGTTAGTTTGGTTGGAGAAGTTAAATTTCTAAACAATCTGTATGCCTTTAAACCCAATGCACTCAGTAAAATTGGCACTTGCTTCTGATTGGCTATTACATTTGCTTTCAAATACTGCTCAGTTAGCACAGTATACATGAGCCAGTATCCATTGAGCAATTAAACACATCAATCTTTCTGAAGTAGCTAGCCATTTGCTGGTTCTTTATGAACCTGTGAATTCTTCCATTTTCTGCTTTTGTTAAACTTAATCGGCCCAGTCTCCTTTTCTGGCGAGACCAGTGCTACGTTGTTTTTTTTAACTCAACTGTTTTGTTTTGTTTTCTGAAAAATCAAATGTCTCGCTGTGCTTCAACAGGTAGGTAGTCATCTTAGGTTCATTTTAAAATACTTCATCACCAATTACATTTTGTAACTCGAAAGCATTAGACTAATTAAAAGGAAAATAAGGGAGCCAGGTGGTAACTCGTGTTTGTTCTTAAGTTTTACTTTAAGCAAGGTGCGCGTGTATCATGTGACAGCATAATGACGTTTGCAAGTCACTTATTTTTACATATGCTGTGATTCATAATGGCTTATTTAAACAAGAAAGCTTAATCAAATAATATATTTACAATATTCCTCAAATATTAAATACACACACCTACCACTTGAATTCACAAACCATTCCCACTCTGGTACTTCGGTCTGTGTCCTCCTGTACTGCACTGTTATAACAAACTCCAACATAACTCTGACGAACAACACTTCATCTTTCACCAGAGCACACTGAGTCAGCAGGATCCACTACTGAATTTTCCAACCTTAGTTAGCTCACTTTTCCCGTATCAGAGCTGGCCATTTTTGTCAGAATTGTTTTCTCCTCCCACATTCATGTAATCTGGTCTGCTGGGCATGTCCTAGAGGATGGACTACACAAGATTGCACAGACTTTACAACATGAGCAACACATTGCAACGACAAGGGAACTTAACTGCCCCATCAGTTCACCTTTTCTGAGAAATGTCCTTTGTTATAGTAGTGCCTTCTTCACCTCTGCTGCCTACACTAGTTTCCTTCATTTACAGTTCTAATGAAAGGCTCTGACCTGAAATATTAACTGCTGCTTTTTCCACAGAAGTAGTTTGATTCTCGAGTTTTTCCAGCATGTACTGTTTCCTAACAGTTCAGTTAGCCTCCACTCTATTCTTTCTCCTGAAGCCCCTCAGCTTTCATCTTTGACAAATCTCTAATCTTTTGTATCTACAACGTTAAATGGTTCTAGCCTTCCTGAGCATGGTGGACATGGAAGCCAATCGTTCTGGCCTGCTCTGCTTATGCCATCATTCTGTTTGGCTATGCTTCATCTGAACCTCAAACCTTTTAACCAGTCCTTGAAATCCACTCCCATTTCATTTTATTTGCGCTAAGGACTTTCTTTTTCTCAGCTAAAATTACAAAATCTAAAATGCACAGCTATTATGCCAAATACATTGTAAAATACCATTAAATTAAACCATTAGAATCTAAAGTACCTCGTTAAGATCTCCCATTGGTGTCCTTTTCCCGGATGTGAACATTCCCAGTGTCCGGAGATGCTTCTTGCTGTATTGGGCACCTGTTCCAAGTGTGTCCCTGTGCTGTGCCCTCTCCTGTAACAAGATGTCCCTTCTGCTATGCGCAAAACAGCAAGATTTGCGAAATAATTTCTGAAATACTCTGATACAAATGCAACATCCTTTATATCTTACAACACTTTAAATCCAAACATTGTGGCGCTTGACTTTTATTTGATTGTCAACCTGCTCCTGGCAAATCACAGTTACTTGCAGAGGCTCATCATAATATCAAGTCCAATGCAGAAATAGATCAACCGGCCCAACACGTCAATGTCCTATGCTAAGGGATGTTGGGGGTTCACACTTATCTTTCCATCCCTTCCTATTTAATCCATACGGCTCAACCTCTTATGCTTTTACATGTGATACATGCTTCTCAAGAATTCATGAAAAATCACAAGGAATTACTGATTTATTGACATCCAGTTCTAATTTCTCTGCAGAGAGAAACACTTTTTCTGTATTTACTTTATCAATTGCTGTCAAAATTTTCAAGCCCATCACAAGGTCAATGTTTCCGAAAAATATTCTCTCGCTTTGCTATCATTCCTGTGAATTTAATACTTTGTCGGCATCTCAGGAGCCATTCAGTAATTATTTTTGTTCCTCAGCTTACATGCTTTTAATTCATCTAGTCGAGTGAGGTTTGACTTACTAGCCAGAGATTCAGGAGAAGGAAACAACGATTGCATAGCTCTTTAGTTAGTGTCACTGACAATCCGCGCCCAGATTGTGGCACAATCTATGGCACAAAGCTTTGCAAGGGGGAAGGGAGGAGTGGGGATGAAGTGAAGTTCTGCAGAAGGAAAGGGATAAGGACAGATTGCCAGCAGAGGAATGGAGGATTAATTTATCACAATGTAAGTCAAAAGAAGTGATTAAAACAAATTTAAAGAATGAGCTGTGGGTGGCAGGGGTGGGGTATGTGAAATCTGTTAAGCAAGAAACAGAACTGGGTGAAAAGAAAACATTCAATCTCTGGACAGAAAAGGGTGGAGTCAAGACAAAAGATAAGCAAATTAAACAATTAAATACTTAACTTCTGAGCTGAAATGCTGTGCCTAGAACTAAGTGAAGAAAATAAGCACCTTTATGAAAATGCCCAAAGTTAAATTGATGTTTCACAGACAGAACACCAAATGCTGAATAGGCCCATTTACTTCAATTAATCTAATCCTTTTACCTGTTTCCTCATATCACTTTTAATTCTCCCTCTCAACATAGACTGTTCCATTTCTTCAGTCTGGGACAGGGTTAGGATCTTCAATGTACCAAACACCCAGACTTTGGGGAATTAGAATCAAAGTCCTCCTGCCGCACAGCCGTCCCCACCCACCCCCACCTGACTTCAAACCGCCATCAACGGTGGGGCATTCAGCTTTGGGCAAGGCAAAAAGCACCAAATTTTTCCACCATTTAAAGTGCTTTAACCCTTTCATATTTATAGAGTTCTTGGTTTCACATGTAAGTGACAAAATCCCCATCAGGCCCAATCTTTTCATGTTTAGGTTTATTTTAGCATCAGTAATAAACCACCAAAAATCACACAAGGCCAACAAAAGAAAAAGTGTTTTCCAAAAAATCCATTCAAATTACAAATGTACTTTAAATTACTTGCTGCTTATTACAAGGTGATTGATTCTAAGCTGTACGCAGGTACAAAATTGAAACCCAACCTGACTGTAACAACCAGAAACCTAACACCAGCACTTCTCATACCAGGCTTGACCTTACCACATTTTCTATTATTGCATCAAACACTGACGTCAAATCAATGTCTACGGAAAGCGCTCCTAATCAGGTGAAGGATCCTATCCACCACCATGGGCAGAAGTCATCACTGGGGCAAATCTAAAGTTGATACCTAGGAAGGTGCTGTCCCACCCCAAGTGACATTTGCTGTCCAGTTCCAAGATGGATATCGTATCATCTGGGATACTAAATCAAATGTGAAACAAGAATCTTAAAAAAAGCATATCCCTGGCTCAAACAAAATCCCTGAGTTGTGGGACCTTTGGAAAATCAATTAGTCACTTTTCTTAAGGCCTCAGGATGAAACTTGTCTTCAGACTTGTCAATCTGCAACTGCAAAAATTTGCTCACTATTGCTGACCTGTTTATAATAACTTTTTTAGAGCTCCTCCTTCCCTTCTAATTTCCAGTTACTCACATCTCCCATAAGGTGGGCTGGCCCATCAGCAGACAAAAGGGAGGAGCAACATCTTAAAAGGCACTGTGGACCTCGAAGCTCTCTAGGGTATGTGAAAGCCCAGATAAAACAGTGGAATGAGCACATCACCTCACATTCGACCCAACTACTTGTCCTCTCCAGCACCTCCCGCAGGACCCTCTTCAGCCTCCTCAGGACCTAGAACCAGACTAGAGGCAGGCCAGTCTTACTCCCAGGAATGACTGAAGAAGTATTAGTGGCACTCACCTCTGAGCCCACTGAAAAGGCTCACGCACAAACTGCCATCTAAGTTGATACTCCAACGTGATAATGAAGGAATATTCTCAGATGTGCAAGGAATATCATTAGAAAGCATTTTAATCCCATTTGAATTCTCTCAAAGACAAATAAAAATATTGTGCACACAGAGAGCAAAAAGAATGGTGACCTCATTTGTAGCCAGGCCAATGCTCAGCCTTCAATCACCACAATTGTGTAAGATTTTGTCTGCTGCCTTCCCTATGCTGCACATGTGACCACATCAAAAACTTGAAACACAACAGATTGTGCAGATGCTGAAAATCCAGAGCAACATTCATTTCCATAGATGTGACCTGACCTGTCGAGTTCCTCCAGCATTTTGTGTGTTTTACTTCAATAATTTTATTGTTCTGTTTTAACACAATCTGACAACTTCATTATTACTGATAAAAGAAGTCAATTTTCAAATTGTTACAACGAAATTCAACCTTCCCTCCACTGACTCCATCTACACTTTCCAATCCCTCGGGTAAGCAAGTAACATAATCAAGGGTCTCTCCCATCCCAGTCACTCTATTTTCTTCCCTTTGCCGTCAGGCCTGAGAATGCAGACCACTGGGCTCAAGGACATCTTCTACCCCACTGTTATCAAATGGACATCTCACATGCTAAAAGGTGAATTCTTGACCTCCCAATTCACATCATCGTGGCCCTTGCACTGAACCTGTCTACCTTCACTTGAATTACATTGTAAGTATAGCACTACATTTCGCATTCTGTCTTGTTTTTACTACTTAGATGGAATTATGTACAGCACGATCTGTCTGTAAGGCATGCAAAACAAAGGTTTTCCATTGTATTGTGGTACATATGACAAGAGTAAACCTATATCAAATTCTCAAATGGCATGAGATTTGAAATCCATCTTGCCTAGATAACTAAGAGGGGAATGTAATGGACAGAAGAGCATTTGAGGTAAGCTTAATTCAGTCATTACCAAAGTGAATGGCAGGGAAAGGCCTACTGCTTTCTATTTTCTGGTGTACAGTGTAATGGGTATGTTCCCATTTTAGTGACCAAGACTGCAATAACTAACCTTCTTGCAAAAAATTTCCACAAAGCATTGAATAAAAAGTATTTTTAAACCATTACTGGGAACATCTGAAAATGATGGACAGTGGAAAAAAAACCCAGCTGTTCCCACAAGCCAGTGCCAAATTCAGAGTGTTGATCAGTGAGTTTGATGGCAGGTTCCATGGCAGAGGGCCAGAAATATTGAAGTTAAGAAGTCAGACGTGCCTAAGCGGGGTCCCTGTGCACAGCACTGTTAAACTGAACTATTATGTGTGAGTAACAGTGGTCACTATTGGAATAAAAGTCTAACTTCCATGACAACAATCTAAAGAGGACCAATGAACAGTGTCTTTCCATCCTCTAATGGATGATGCTAGGAGGCCCATGTGACATCAGGAGCACACACTTGCTTCTTGTCTGATTGAAATCCAATCAGGTTCGTAGCCATGTTTTGTTCTGGAAAAAGACCATTTTCAATCTTTTAGCACTGAAACAAAGAGGACTCTGCAATTAACTTCTTTGGCCATTCAATAGGGTAATATCTGAAACATGCAGGCAGAGGAAGAGAAGAAAGTACATGGGGTACATGTGAGAAAAACAAGTCACTCAGAGATAAAAGGTTCTTAAATTATCTCTGACATATGTTATGAAATTTGTTGTTTTGCAGCAGTACAATGCAATACATAAATTACTATATATACTATGTACTACATGGCCTTTCAACCTACAACATCCACGCTGACTATTTTGGCCTATTTGCCTGCATTTGGACTGTATCCTTCTATGCCTTATCTATACATCGTATGTGTCCAAATGCCTCTTAAGCATAATAATTGTACCTGACTCCACTATCTCCTCTGCAAGTGTGTTCCAGATATCAACTGAATAAAACTCACCTGAAATCTTCTTTAAATCTCTTACCTCTCGCTTTAAACTTCTTGATATTGATACCACTACCATGAGAAAAGAAATTAACTATCTTCACCCTCTCATAATCTTAGATACTCCAAGGAAAACAATCCCAGTCAGTCAATCTAATCTCTCTTGATAAGTAAAGTTCTTTAATCCAAAAAACTCCTGGAGAATCTCCTCTGTACTCTCTCTGTGCATTCTCCTTTAATATGGTGAAGAACTCTGAATGCAGCTCAGTGTTTATTAGAGTTGCAACATCATGTCCTAACTCTTATATTCTCTGCCCTGACACTTGATGACCAGAAGACAAGAAGACATAGGAGCAAAATTAAGCTATTCAGCCCTTCAAATCTGCCCCACCATTCCATCATGGCTGATTTATTATCCCTCTCAACCTTATTCTCCTGTCTTCTTCCCATAATATTTGATGCCCTTACTAATGAAGAACCTAACAGCCTCCATTTTAAATATACCCAATAACTTGACCTCCACAGCTTCTGAGGCAATGAATTCCACAGATTCAACACCCTCTGGCTAAACAAATTCCTCCTCATCTCTGTTCTAAAGGGATGTCCTTCTATTCTGAGGCTGTGCCCTCTGGTCCTCGAGTCCCCCACTACAGAAAATATCCTCTCCACATCCACTCTATCTAGGCCTTTCAATATCTGATAAGTTTCAATGAGATAGATAGATACTTTATTGATTCCAAAGGAAATTATGTTATGTCACAGTAGCATTACACATGCACAGATATAAATATTAGAAGAGAGATAGAAAGAATAAAAAATAAGTTAACATAAACAGTCTAACAGGAGGAGATCATCACTTCCCCGGCTACAGGTTGACTCATTATAAAGCCTAATGGCCGAGGGTAAGAATAACCTCATACAGTGCTCTTTGGAACAGCGCTGTTATCTTAGTCAGAGATTCCCCTTCTTTCTTTTAAACTCCAGTGAGTACAGGCCCAGAGCCATCAAACACTCAGGTGTTAACCCTTTCATTTCCAGGATAATTCTCATGAACCTCCTCTGGACCATCTCCAATGCCAGCACATCTTTTCTTAGATAAGGGCCCAAAACCTCTCACAATGCTTTATAAACCCTCAGCATTACATCCTTGCTTTTGTATTCTAGTCCTCTTGAAATGAATGATAACATTGCATTTGCCTTCCTCACCACTGACTCAACCTGCAAGTTAAACTTTAGGGCAAGTCCCTTTGCATCTTGAATTTTGAAATTTTCTCCCCATTTAAATACACTTTTGTCCCTTCTACCAAACTGCATGATCATACACTTCACAACATTGTATTCCATCTGCCACTTCCTTACCATTCCCCTAATCTCTCTCCGTCCTTCTGCAGATTCCTTGCTTCCTCAACACTACCTGGCCCTTCACCTATCTTCAAATAATCTGCAAATTTGGCCACAAAGCCATCGTATTTGTCATCTAAGTCATTCACATATAATATGAAAGGACGTAATCCCAACACCGACCCCTGTAGAACACCACTAGTCACCGGTAGCCAACCAGAAAAGGCTCTCTTTATTCCCACTCTTTGCCTCCCGCCAGTCAGCCAGCCAATCTTCTATCCCTGCTGGATGACAGGCAAGATGAATATACACAAATCTTCCTCACCACTATTGACCTTTCTTGTCACTTTCAGGGAACAATGGAAGAGATTAATTGGCAGAATTTATCAAAAAATGGTGTCAGAGTAGACTGCATTCTTTGAAGTTGTCTATTCCAACCAGATAAATATCAGTAAAAACCATTTTAAACTTGTACAGGGTTTCGAGCATGATAGCAAGAACACCTTTGCCAAAAACGTACTTTAATAGACATAAACCTTCACCTTGTTTTTTTATCTGAAAAACTTGACAAGATTCTAAACACTCCATGTTTCCCAAGCTATTGTTCAATGTGAGAATATTGTGACATCCAAAGCTCAACAGGAAGAATGTGTGATGCTTACAGGAAGTGTAGACCAAATGCAAATCATTAAAGAATAAAATTCCTATGAAGTAGCCTACATTTAGTTGATGAATCAATTGTTTTCATATTTCAATTAGTATTTAAGTCACCACAAAAAGCCATTGACCATGGCCTCAAACTATTGTCCAGTAATTTAGCACAATTCAATGACAATTAGTTGGCTGGTGGTGCAGTTGCATCAGCACTGTACTTCGAGGTGAATGATCTCGGGTTCGAATCCTGCACGCTTCCCATCCATGCTGGGTTGAGCATCAAGCTAGCAACTTGGCCTCGTTAAAAAAAGACAAGAGCTAAGGAAATGGCAAACATGCATTTCTGGACAGGAAGGAAATGTAAGACTCTCTACATCCTACACACATTTTGACTTCCACTCGAAATAGGGTTCGGGTTGGCAGAATGGCTGAACTCTTCTCCCCCGAGTGAGTGTTGCTGTATGGTGTGGATTTCATTCGAATGTCATTGGTACTCACAGGATGCCTGGGATAATTGGACAACAACTTACAGAACACAGAAAGGGACATACAACTTCGGAATGAATCAGGAATCTTTGGCACCTCTGCTGTGCTTATGGACAGGATGATGGAAACAGCATTCTCCATTGGCCTGTCTTTTTCCTCCTACTTGCTTTTCCATGTTTCTCCCTGATATTGGTCCCAAATTGTTGATTACATTTCATAGTTTCTGGTAGGAGGCAAGAACCAACAGTTCCATTTACTGAACATTGCAATGTTGTTGAAGCCCCCATCGGTCACCATAGTGTTACAATCAAAGAAATTGCTTTGAGAAAACTGGGGAGTTCAGTGATTTTAAATGATACAGCTGTTCATCTTCTCGAGATGAAAAATGTTCTTCACAATATCCATTTATTAAATAATTCCAACCGCCAAGATTCAAGAATAGCAGATCTTGCCTTTTTGTAAAAAAACATTTAGTTAATCTTTCACTAATTTGACTCCATGATCCCCCAAATCATTCTCACAACATCAGTTGAGAGAATGCACTGAATTTTCTCATTCCTCGCTGTGCAGTCTCTTATTTACGTCACTGAATAGGTTCACAATTGATTTTTTGTAACTCAAGTGCCTAACCCATTATTCCTGGCTGTCCATAACTATTCTATCCTGCAATATGGAAGTATGCTTCACTGTTTCTGGATACTCGTTTTCTCAACTGATACAACGCGCATAAACTGCTCAAGGAATGCAGCAGGAAGGGTGGCATTTTTGGAAGGAAATAAATAGCCAATGCATCAGGACAAGGCCTAATGACAGAGTCTCAGCACAAAACATTGACTGTTTATTTCCCTCCGTAGATGCTGTCTAACCTGCTGAGTATCTCTCGTGGTTTGTGTGTTGCTCTAGATTTCCAGTAGCTACAGAATCTCTTGTATCTTCACCATCTCCAATTTCACCCCATTCCCTCTTGGGATAACTTGCATATCTATTTGGATATGCAAAAGATCCCATGGCACCATTCAAAGACTAGGAAGCTCTTCCAATGATGGTGGGTCAATACTGCCATGAATCAACACCATCACAGTGTTTAGAATTTCTGGTCATTTACTTATTAGCTGCTTGGAGGATGTTGCTTTGAAAACGACAAAATTACTCTCAAGTTTGCCCCTAAAATAGTGATTGCAATTTAAATGTAATCTACTGCTCAAGTTCTAATATAGCCATGCTCAATACAGATATAACAAGAATGTTAATTATATAAATCTATTAACACATCCCAAGGCATTTCACAGGGGGGGGTAATATATCAAAAATTGACACCAGGCCAAAGGAAGAAATATTAGATGGGTGGGGGACAAGTTTTGAGCAGCACTAAGGAGAGGTAGTGCAGAATATTGGGGAAGAAAGTCCAAGAGTTTATGGCCGTAAACACTTTACCCTCAGTTACGTGAAATGGAAGCGCACATTGATAATGGGCTACACCAGGAGCTAAGTGATTTCATGGAGGTGATTCATGTAGAGAGGAGGAAGTTCTAATAAAATGAGTAGTTGGCTATGGGAATCAGGAGATGATGACTACAGAGGATAAGTATTTCAAATACAAAGTATTGCTAAATAATCAAATTCTAAAGGCATGGCATTGGGTGAAAAGGATTGTCAGCTGGCTAAGTTACAAGAACCCCTCAAGCTTCTAATAGTCCTTTCAAAATAATAGCTTCACTTGACTTTCTCTCCTTCATTATGCTGCTCTGCAAATGATACTATGGCAGCTTTTATAACCACCCAAGAGTGCAACAGAACTTCCTTTAACATCTTGCCTCGAAGATGGCATCTGAGTAACTACAGAATTCCCTCATTACTGCAGTTAAGTATCAAGCAATATTGTAGAACCATATCCATTTTTTTTTCCAAGTCAGGATATCTCCTTGTACAATAAAACAGCCATGGTTTCATTTCCTTGCTCTTTCTCTAAAACCCTGCCAAATTTATCTTCAGTGTTTATCCAATTTCCCTTTGAAAATGGTAACTTAATATTCTGAATCATAACTATTTGCTGCATAAACTGGATAGATTTCCAATTAATTTAAAGCTGACCTCTGGCCTTTGACTTCTCTGCAAATAAGGATATTTTCTATTTACCCTTTCCAACTCAGCTTCATTTGTCCACATTTATTAAGCCTTATAGCCAATATATTATTTTATCATATGCACTGCTGGATTTGCCTTCCACGCAAGTGTCTGTTGTGAGAGTTATGTTGTTTATTGCTCATCTGTCTGACATCATCACATTTTAGAGATTGAAAACAATCTCTCCTTTCCATCTCTGTCCATGCAACAATGATCTGATTCAGAGGAGAGTGAAGGCGCGTGTCAGTGAAGACAGACTCAAGCAAACCAAGATGGCAAATAGATTGAACGTTTCATTTGCAGTTTGGAGGTTAACTACAACCTTTGGTGCACTACCACTCCATTCAGTGAAGGTCCACAGGTGATTAGCTCAATGTGGGATTGTGCAAGCATCCTCAGTAACTTCAGAAAGAGAGGGAGATAAATGAAAATAGCTATCTTTCCTGTTCCTCTTTGTTCTAGAATGTAGAATTTCTAGGATCAATTCTTGCTACAGTGCCCAGCATAGCCAAACAACTATCTTACACATTTAAATCTGAAGAATGGATCCTTTAATGAAGATGGTGTTGCTCAATCTATTGAACTGTATACCAGATTAGAAAACTGTTAGTTGGGAAAAATATGGAATATTGTTGTCTAGGGTGCAATGCGATTGAAGTATTTAAGGTTATGTGACAGGATAGACTGGGATGTTTTAAAACGCAAACAACAGGAATTCTGCAGATGCTGGAAATTCAAGCAACACACATCAAAGTTGCTGGTGAACGCAGCAGGCCAGGCAGCATCCCTAGGAAGAGGTACGATCGACGTTTCAGGCCGAGACCCTTCGTCAGGACTGAACTGGAGTTCAGGCAGGCATGAACTTCAGATTGCCTCTGCCATTGATCTCGCCGGCTCCAACACCTCAGGGCATATTCAAAACCCGGACTCCAGCAATGACCATGGACACTTTCAAAGCGATTGCACAACCACCAACTACGACTCCACCCTTGAATTCCAGGCTGGCTCTTTATGTGCTGCTATTGTGACTCCCGTCTCCCCTTCCCCTACCAATACTCTGCAATCCCATCTCCCTCAGATCCCATCGTCAGCTCCTGGATACTCAGAGGCTCCATCTTCCTCTCACTCCAACCCTCCCCTCTCCACTGACACCCCCAGCCTCCCCCCTCCCCCCTCTGATCCCAGCTCTCATCCGTGCCGGGTCTTCACCATCCCCTCCGACCTTCAACTGTCGGAGGCAGAACGCTCTGTCCTCAGCAAGGGCCTCACCCTTGTCCCCCTTCGCCCACACCTCAGCGAGTTCCGTGTTCGCCATGATGCGGAACTCTTCTTCCGCCGTCTCCATCTCCGAGCCTACTTCTTCGGCAAGGACGCTTCCACCCCCACTGATGATCCCTTCTCCCATCTTCAACCCTCCTCTTCTTCATGGACACCCCACTCTGGTCTTCTGCCTGCTCTGGATCTCTTTATTGCTAACTGCTGACAGGACATCAACTGTCTCAACTTCACTGCACCTTGTTCCCATTCCAACCTCATTCCTTCGGAACGCTCTGCTCTCCATTCCCTCCGCACTAATCCTAACCCTATTATTAAACCCACCGATAAGGGGGGTGCTGTTGTAGTCTGGCGGACTGACCTCTACCTTGCCGAGGCACAGCGACAACTCGCGGATACCTCCTCTTATTTACCCCTCGATCGTGACCCCACTAAGGAGCACCAGGCCATTGTCTCCCACACCATCACCGACTTTATCCGCTCAGGGGATCTCCCATCCACTGCTACCAATCTTATAGTTCCCACACCTTGCACTTCCCATTTCTACCTCCTACCCAAGATCCACAAACCTGCCTGTCCTGGCCGACCTATTGTCTCAGCTTGCTCCTGCCCCACCGAACTCATTTCTGCATACCTCGACACTGTTTTATCACCCCTTGTTCAATCCCTTCCGACCTATGTTCGTGACACTTCTCACGCTCTTAAACTTTTCGATGATTTTAAGTTCCCTGGCCCCCACCGCTTTATTTTCACCTAGTCCTGACGAAGGGTCTCGGCCTGAAACGTCGACTGTACCTCTTCCCAGAGATGCTGCCTGGCCTGCTGCGTTCACCAGCAACGTTGATGTGTGTTGCTGGGATGTTTTAACAAGGGTTTAACTTTTATCTATGACCCTTGTTATAATGGGTAAACCCAAGTGATTCAGATTAACACTGTAAGCCTGAGAATCTTCACAGAGATTTGAGAGGCTACAGATTCACTTCTTAGTTTAGTCATTGGTGGACTATGTCATATTCAATATTGAGTTGGATGGATTGATGGAATGTCATGTTTTGGGAAAAGGGAAAATAATTTGAATGAAGGTTGCATAGTTGCTGAGACAAATGGCCTTTTTCAATATTTTGACTTCTAAGTGTTTGTTTTCTAATTGAGAAAATACTTGTGGTGAAGTCAGGATTAACTCTGGTGATATGTTACCATCATTTACAGGCTGGAATCTTTTATGAAAATGGTCAATGGTCATTTTTGTAAAGCATCAATGGCTGGGGCTGCAAATAAAAAAAAGCATCTCAGAGATGCTGAAAAATTAAGCCATGGAAAATAAAATGGGTTGCAGTTTTGACCTAATGCACCATGAAGTGGTACTGAACGCCTTACATGTCAGCTGATTTTGAAGGCTCTGGCAGCCAAAGGCATTATCTGTGATCACTGCCATTTTGTGCATGACAGTGTCAGCTATGACTCAGTCAGAAGCAAGAACATAATCTGGAGCAGCACTGAAGGATGATGATACACCGAGATTACACTCTTAGATGTACAGTACGTGTATATTTACATGTACACATGATTAGCACCAGACCGGGAATGTAGTGTATTTTGGCCCGTATGTGTTGGTCTGTCAATCAGCATCACCTGAGAAAGATAAGCTGGCTATCATCACAATATTGTTTATGAGACTATGCTGTGTCAAAATGGCTGCTGCCTTTTCTAAATAAGCAGAGCAGCTAGACTTTGTATTTCAAAATATCAATCTGCTGGAGGAACTGTAGCATGCGTAGAGGCAAAAGGATGGTTGACATTTTGGATCAAGTAATCATCCCTTAGCAACCACAGAAGTTACCTGAGTCTCTCTGATGGTTTTATTTTGTTTCTAGTTTGTTCCACATTCCAGCATCTGCTATTTCTTGTGTCTCTATTGGAAGCATCTCATCTTTGGGATAAAAAGGTGGTGCAAATTTTCAGGGTTTTCATTGGTTAAAAAGAATCAGATATTTAAAAAGAATTTTGGATGCAGTGAGGCTCATGTCTTTGCTACCCAGGGTGGTATAGATGCACTCCATGACTGATCTCAAGCATTGCAGAGCATTGCTGAGCAGGCACTTTAAGGAGCACCTTTGATAAGCCAGCACCAGTGCATTATCTGCCAGTTCAAGTCAGTGTTAAAGACCTCGTGGCTGCATTCGGGATATAGAGACACAGTGAATTTCAGAGGCCACAGGATGAGTGGTTCAGTAGTCGAGAACTATTAAACCAGAGAGATTCTACAACTGTAGTTCAAAAAGATGAATTCAGGTTTAAAACTCAGGAAGCAAAAAGGCTGGCAATAAGAAAAGACAGTTGTCAGATAAAAAGAACTCATCTTGTTTAGTGCCATCTTCTATGGAAGGATTGTATCTTGTCTAATTGGCCTCTGAAATGCCAAACTATATGGTATTCCAGGGAAAGGTTGCCTTCTTAGAGCACCTGTGTACGGGACACCCATATCCCAGGAAAAATCATTTGCAAATAGTAGCACCTATGTAGCTCCACAGATTAACTCATCAACTGTCTGTCACATACTGCTGGTTGTTACGGAGAACAAATGCTATACTTCCTTATAGACCAACTGTTAACAGCTATTCAGTAGGTGAAAAGCTTCAGGACAAGAGTGAAAGGGTCTCGGACATACGCAAATACAAATACAGAACTATTTGTGCCATTTACCATCAAAAGATCACATTGCGATGATTAGAACAGTTTAAAAGCAGGTACCAAAAGTAGCTTCAGTTTAAAGACTGTTGTGTATACACTCCAAAAATAAAAATGGCCAGCTTTTAAAAAAGTCTATTCATGATCCATTCTTGAGCAGTAAAAATAACTGGCTTATCTCCACACAATTGAAGTTTTAATACTTCCTGAAAAGCACAAGAATAAAAACAACTGAATTTACAATTTCATTACCTCGGATGCTGGCAAAAGAGGCTGAGAAATGGATAAGTCCATTATCTGCCCACTTGCAGCAGCTCTCCTGAAGAATGTGTGTAGAGGGAGGCAATTGGTAACAGTGATGAGTGATGGCTGTTTGCACAGTGGGCTCTCGACAGGCTCCCTGCGACACAGGACTCCATGATATACTGAACTCCAAGCAGATCAGACAAGCCAGGAAGTGGCAAGTTACACAGACAAGACAGCTATATGCTTCCTCTCTCTCTCTCGCTCTTTGTGCTAATCTCTATCTTGTTGAATCAACAAGCTTATGAAGGATGTGGCAAATCGTTTTGTGCCCTGTCTACAAACAAAAGTAGTAGATATATTCTTCCCTTTCTGAAACCATTCTAACATGCCAGAATGGCCTGAATTTGTGAACAGAGTATCCTTACAGACAGTATTATAGTTGAACCCAGTGCAATCTTGCACAGGGACACAAGGCAAAATATAAAATCTCTATTAGCACTTTGGTTCAAATCACAATTCTATTTGATGAGCAATCTTGCTCGTGGCTACTTCACTATAACAAGACAACAGAATGCATTGCAGAACTTACACTTCTCTGATCGGGCTCTTATAGCTCCTGAGTAATTTCAGAGCTATCATCTCTACCGCCAAGGAGAGAGCAGCAGTACAACGGGAACAGCATCACTTCAATGTTCTCTAAAAGTCTCACACCATCTTGTCTTGTATGTATCCAATCAATAGTAACAGCATTCCAGTTCTTCAAGTGGCATCTATGTGAGAGCCTCCTTTTCATAGAACATAGAAACCTAGAAAACCTACAGCACAATACAGGCCCCTCGGCCCACAAAGCTGTGCCGAACAAGTCCCTATCTTAGAACTACCTAGGCTTTACCCATAGCTCTATATTTTTCTAAGCTCCATGTAACCATCCAGGAGTCTCTTAAAAGACCCTATCGTTTCCGCCTCCACCGCTGGCAGCGGCAACCCGTTCCACGCACATTGAATGGAGAAAGTCCACCAACTTCTCCTCAAGGTAAACAAGTGACTTTCATTAAAATATTTCTTCAAAGCAAATACTTAGCATGCACCTGGGAATTAAACCCATTATATACCACCCCCCCAGCAAAATTCAGAGAAGGAATAATTTGCAAGTTTAAGAACAAACCTTTTAAACAGAAAAGTATTTTACACAGTCGTAGAGCAGTACAGCTCAGGTACAGGCCCTTTAGCCCAATGAGCCTCAACCACTTCCTCTGGAACTCACTTCATATACACAGTACCCTCCTTTGCCCCTTATTGTCTTTTTCAAAATCTTTCCCCTTTTACCTTAAACCTATGCTCCCTAGTTTTGGAATCCCCAACTCTGAGGAAAAGACTTTTACCATCCATCTTATCCATGCCTTTCATAACTTTAAACATTTCATACCTCATTCAAGGTTGGCCCTCATTCTCCAATGCTCCAAGGAATAAAGACCTAACCTGTTGAGTCTCTCCCGATAGCTCGGGGCCTCTAATCCTGCCACATCTCCATTAATCTTTGCTGCTTTCTTTCCAGTTTAACCGTGTCTTTCACATAATGAGACACACAAAACTATACTTAATTCAGCCTCATTCATAACTTGTATAACTACAGCTTAATATTCTAAATCCTTAGTCAGTGCCATGAATGAGGAAGACTAGCATGCTTTTTCATTGCCCCTTCTATTGGTGATGCTACTTTCAATGAACTATTCACTTGTACTCTTAGGTCCCTCTATCCCATTACACTCCTAGGGGCCCTACCATTCACTGTATGTCCTATCCTAGTTTGATCTCCCAAGATGCAATACCTCATATTTATCTGGATTGCAAGTCATTTGCTGGTCCTCAGTCCACTTCCCCAACTGATCAAGAGACCCTGTAATCCAAGCTAAACTTCTTCACTATCAACAACACTTCCTAATTTTGTGTCATCCATAAACTTACTGATCAAGCCTTCAGCATTCGCATCCTGATCTTTCCTATGAATAGGGAACAGCAAGGGTCGTAACATTGACCCCTGCACCACAAACCTAGTCACTGGCCTTCGTTCCAAGAAACACTTCAACCACCACCGCCTGCTTCCCGACTTGAGCCAATTTTGAATCCAACTAGCCAACTCTCCCTGGATTCCAGGAGACTTAACCTTTCTGACCAGCCGACCATACTGGTCCTCGTCAAAAGCCTTGCTGAAGGCCAAATTGACAACACCAACTATCTTATCCTTATCTAGCTGTTGGGTTTTACTTCTTAAAAGAACTTTGAAAGTTCATCAAGCACGACTTCCCATGCACAAAGTCATGCTGACTCTTCCTGAACTGATTCTATCTATCTAAGTGCTGGTAGATCCCATCTTACAGAGTCCCCCCCAGGAACTCACCCACTATTGATGTCAGGCTGACTGATTTGTGTTTCCCTGGCTTGCCCCTGCTACCCTTCTTAAATAATAGGACAACCTCAATCACCTTCCAGTCTTTCGGAACATTACTGGATAGCTAATGATGAAGCAAATATCTCCACAAGATCATCCAGAATTTCTCTTTGGCTTTCCACAAAACACAAGGCTGTATTTGGTCAAGGGACTCTCTCTCTCTCTCCCTACCCACCCTTTCACTCTTAATAAGGTGCTGGAACTTTTTGGATATTTTCCTAAACTTTACCTGCCAGACTCATCTCATACCCTTTCTCTGACCTCCTCAATTCCCTCTTAAGTATCCTTAATCAGTTTATAATTGTTAAGGGATTCATCTGATCCTGATATTCTAAACCCATTGAATGCTTTCTTCTTTTCCTTGACCAAAGCTTCAATATCTCATTTTAGCCACTATTCCCTAAACTTGCCAACTTTACCCTTCACTCTAACAAGAATACAATGCTTCTGGACTCTTGATATGAAACTCTTAAAGCTCCCCACTTGTCATTCATTCCTTTCCTTTCAAACAGACCCACCTAGTCAACTTCTGCTAGATCCCATTTAATTCCCCAAAATCAACTCTGCTCCAGTTCAGGATCCTTTACGGTGGATCTTTTCCAGCAATATCTTAAAACTAATAGAATGATGCACACTGGAGTCAAAGTGCTTCCTGACTGCCACTTCAGTTACTTACCCTACCTTGTTCCCCAACAGGAGGTTCAGTATTGCACCTTCTTGAGCAGACCCTCAATATACTGACTCGGGAAACTTTCCTGGACAATTTTCACAAATACCACCCTTCTAGGCTCTTAACACTCTGCCTCGCCCAGTCAATACTGGGGAAATTAAAATTTACCATTAACACAACCCTATTATTCTTGCAACTGTGAGCAATTTCTCTGCGCACCTCAAGTTTCCACTGACTATTGGGTGGGTCCATAATACAGGCTCACTAGAGGGGCCCTCCCCCTTCATGTTTCTAATTCAGAGCCTCGTTGAATGCTCCCCTAAGGATGTCATCTCAAAACATTGCTGTTATATCCTCCCTGGTCAAAAAGGTACACTCTCGTCACTGACCTGCACCTGTCATGCCTACGGCATCTGTATCCTGGAATGCTGAGCAGCCAGTCCTGCTTTC
This sequence comes from Mobula birostris, assembly GCF_030028105.1. Classification (NCBI taxonomy): domain Eukaryota; kingdom Metazoa; phylum Chordata; class Chondrichthyes; order Myliobatiformes; family Myliobatidae; genus Mobula; species Mobula birostris. Next base: position 111,991,549 of record NC_092370.1, on the reverse strand, counting down.
CTCCCAGGCAGGTTTCCATTATGGGTATAATATCCCAGTCCTCAGATCCAATCCACACTCCAGCTTCATCCTTCTTACCTACTAAACCGCGAGCATTGGAATAGTGTTCCTTTCTCTGCCTTTACTGTAACCCTCGCTATCCTGATTACTACACTTACTCTCACTGGCTACTGCTTTATCCAATGACTTGCTCCTGCTCCAGGGGCTTTTCTCAAATGGAATGAATATTGGGCCAGTAATGCTAAGGTTAAGCTTCATTTGAGTAAATGTATTGCTAACGTTGTACTGTACAGTTTCAGTATTGTGGAGCAGTTGCACAGTCTAAATGTGAAAAAAAGAAAGAGACAAAAGAAAAAAAGATTGCAGGCTAAATGGGCAGTTGTCGGGAAAACAGAAAGAGCAAGCTAGCTAAAGTTCAAAAATTCAATATCGCGTCCTACGGGCTGCAAGGTGCCCTGATGGAAGGCAAGGTGTTACTCCTTAAACTTGCCTAGGACCTACGTTGTCACAGTGTCAAAAATCACAGCTAAAAAGTTGGAGTGGGATGGTGAATCAAAGCTCAGGATTGATCCTAAGAATGGAGGACAGGCACTCCGCAAAATAATCACTGATTTGCATTCAATTTCTCAAATGCAAAGCAGAGCACATTTTGAACACTAAATACAATATATTTGCAAGAATTGCAAGTAAATTGCTGCCTCATCAAGGAAAACATTTTGGGTGCCTGAATGAAGGGGAGGGGAAATCGGAGAAAGGACAGGTGTTGCACCTCCTGGTGAAGTGCCAAAGGATGAGTAGATGAGATGACTGCAGGCAGTTATCAAAGAACCAATTTCTTCTAAATGCTTAAAGGGAAGGAGAAGAAAATACATATCTGGTGGTGGAATCTAATTGGACCTAGTGGAAGTTGCAAAGACTGATCAGTTGAGTGCAGAGACTTTGACTAACTTCTATAATGTACTGTATATTGACTTGTTGAATCATGGCATGATATGGAAACACCAATGCCGTTGCATGGGAAACCCAACAAGTAGTAGTGATTATAGCCCAGTGCAACATGGGTAAATCCCTCCCTACCATTGAGTATATCCACATAGAGCATTGTTGAAAGAAAGCAGCATCCATCATCAAGGATTCCCACCATCCATGCCATGCTGTTCTCACTACTGCCATCAGGAAAAAGGTATAGGAGCCTCAGGACTCACACTGCTAGGTCCAGGAATGGCCATTACTCCTCATCCATCAGGCTCTTGAACCAGAGGGGACAACTTTATTTGTCCCATCACTGAACAGTTCTCATAACCTATGGAATCACTTTCCAAGTCTCCATCTCATGTTCTTGATATTTATTGATTGTTTATTTATTGTTATTATTTTCTCCCTCTTTCTTTTTGTATTTGCAGTTTGTTGCCTTTTACATATTGGTCGTTTGTCCGTCCTGTTGGGTGTGGTCTTTCATTGGTTCCCTTTACTGTGAATGCCCAAAAGAAAATGAATCTTCAGGTTGTAAATGGTGACATACACTGTATGTATTTTGATAATAAATTTACTTTAGTGTGGTGGCAGGACCAGAGAATCTCTGTTCTTGCTCTGTTCAGGAGGTGAAGAGATGTGAAAAATAAATGTGTTCAATGGCTCTATACACTGTGGTAGGGAGGAAGCCATAATTCAGTAAGAAGGAAAGCATTCCCATGTGGAGTATTTCTTCAGAGCAACTGTGACTGAGATGGAGAAACTGCTGAAGTTAAATGAGTTACTCCATTCACTTTGCCTTCTGACAGAAGGCATGGTGGGTGGAAGCACAATCAAGGTAGCTATAGGAGTTGTGGGCTTATAGTGGGGGTTGCTCTCACCCACAAAAAGGCTCCAGAAAGGAGGAGTCAAAAATGGACAATGTAAAAGTGAGACTTACACCTGAGTGGAGAAAGCTGTATCAAAACAGTCTTTGATATACCAGAGAAAAACAGTTGATGATGTCTGCCCAGATGGACTGAAAGAAAAGCTGCTCCACATATCCCACAGAAAGTCAGGAATGGATGGGGACCTTACAAGTGCCCATAGCCATATATTTGAACTGGAAGAGTGGCGAAGGAGAAGTTGTTTATGTGAGGGTGAGTTCAGCCAGGTGAATGCATGTGATTAATGAAAGGAACAGCTTGATCCTTTATTAATGACACTTTGCCAACTGTTTCACCCTCATTAATCCTCTCAGTTATTTCAGCAAAGACCCAGATCAGTTTGTCAGACTGTTCTTGTTTTAATGCTCCTGTTGTTTATTATCTAAGTTTATCTCTACATCTGACAATGGACCTTTAATCTGCAATGTTAACTCTGTTTCTCTTTCCATGGTTGCTGCCTGATCTGCTGAGTTTTTCCAGCATTTTCAGTATTTCTTTAAGGTTTCCAGTATCTGAAGCTTTTCTTTTGACTATCCAAAGGGTTTGACAAATTGATTCCAGGGATGAAAGTCTTTGGATATGTGGACAGACTGGAGAATCTGGGATTGTTCTCCTTGGGACAGACAAGACTGTGAGGAACTAAATGGTCTCCTTCCATTGTAACCATTCTGTGATATTATATATCAAAGTTTCAAAGATTACTTCTGAGACCATAATGGAACCCATAGACTTTTCTACAAAGAGTGGGAAATTTTGAGATGCTGTGAAACTTCTATTTACACAGGGCTTCTGTATGCTTCTGGTACATGGACTTCAGGCTCTCCACACCATCGTCCTTCTCTAGGAGAGGACATCATGAATGACAAGGCATTGCTGAACAGAGAGACCAGAGACACAAGTACAGTTTCTCGAAAATTGCAACACAAGTTATCACAACCGCTGACATTGTTGCAGAGTCTAAGTGCCATCACAGGCAAGCAACTAGAAGGTGGTGGCAATCACGTGGATAAGAATGTACGTTCTAGCCAGTTAGGGTTTCTTTGCAATTTTATCTAACTCCCTTTCTTTCATTTCAGTCTTGTCAAGTCTTGACCGAAGCACAGTGATGACAACACTCCCTGCTTACTTCCATCCACATCCTGAAAAAGAAGATTATTAATTTAGTATGAGGTTGCTGCTTTAGTGCAGCAGTGATGGCATTAGCTTTTAAGTTTGGGAGTTTTCAGTTGGTGGTCCTCTTAGCTGAGCGTTTATTACTTTTATTGTTCTGAACTGTTCCAATGTACTGTCAACGAACTGCCTTAAGGTGCTGAGGAGGGCATGTGGCATGCTTTCCTTCACCAGCCGTGGCAATAAGTAAGAGTCAGACTGTCATAAAACAGTTCTACAAAACACTAGTGATGCTGTACTTGGAGCATGTTGCGCAGTTCTAGTTGCTGTGCTGTAGGAAAGATGATATTACACTGGAGAAGGCACAGATACACGTGGATGTTACCAGGACTGGAGAGTTTTAATCATCAGGAGAGAATGGATAGGTCAAGTCTGTTTTCCAAGAAGCAAAGGAGGCCAAGAGGTGATATGATAAATATATAAAATTATGACAACCATAGGTAGGGAAAATAATTATTGTTCATTTCCCATGGTGGCAGTGTCCAAAACTAGACAGCGAAAATTTAATGTGAGAGGGAGATTTAAAGGAGATACAAGAGAGAGGAGGCTTAAAGGAGATACAAGAGGGAGGAGATTTGAAGGCGATACAAGAGGGAGGAAGTTTCAAGAAGACAGAAGGGATAAATATTTCATGCAAAGAACAGTCAGTAACAGGAATGAGCTGCCGGGAGAGGGAACGGTAACAATTAGGAAACATCTATACAGGTATTTGAATGAGCAGAGCATGGAGGGCTATGGAACTAATACAGGCAAGTGGGATTCATATAGTTAGGCATGATGGTCAGCATTGACGTGGCGAGAAGAAGGGTTTGCTTCCATACTGAATAATTTGGTGACTCTATTTTGAGTGTAACAGGTAAGAAATTCCCAAGAGTTAGGAGGTATATTGTATTCTTTCAGCAAGGTAATTTTGAGAACATCCTCGAATGATTCCCTCTGTCCACCTGCTAATCCCAGCTCATGACAGAATTCAGAATAGAGTTCTTGTGTTGTGAGTCTGACGTCAGGCAATGTGAAAAATGTGGCCCATTTGGAGGATGAATGTTGATTGAATGTAATTAAAGCATCATTACTGATGATGTTGGGTTGGGAATGGTCACTCATGCCAGTTCACTTAGCCTTCCAATAAACTTGAAAGATTTTTCACAGAGAATACTAGTAATAACCTTCAAACGTACCATTCTTCCTTTGACTATAAATGTTAACAAATTTTTTGTTGCTTAATAGCGAAACCTCAGCAACAGGAAAAAAAAGCAAGAGCAATAAGTGCTTAGTAAATCTACCAACAATCTATTCTCTTACCCTCTCTTTACTCAATGTAGCCTTTTCATAAAGAGGCATCTCACTTAGATTTCTGTATTCCTTTCTTGTTACGAATCCAAGAATTATCCTATCAATCTGGACAATAATGTGATTAACTGGATCAGCAAATTTACGGATGACACCAGCATTGGGGAGGGTAGTGGACAGTGAAGAAAGCTATCATAGCTTGCAGAGGGATCTGGATTAGTTGGAGAAATGGGCTGAAAAATGGCAGATGGAATTTAATGGAGACAAGTGTGAGGTTTTGAACTTTGGTAGGACCAACCCAGGTGGGTCTTATACAGTGAATGGTAGGGCACTGAGGAATGCTGTAGAAAAAAGGGAATTCAGGTTCATAATTCATTGAAACTGGTGTCACAGACAGATAAGGTCATAAAGAAAGCTTTTGGAACATTGTCCTTTGAAAAGGAAGGTCAATGTATCTGTTATTAACACTTTTTTGTAGAATACTAACTTGATGCTCAGCAGTGAGACCCCAGTACTGTGGGAGAGCTTTCATTGGAAAAATTTGTTTTTGCTTCTCCGTGTCAAAATGGGCCGATAAATAGGGATGGGTGAAAGCGTGGCTAGTAAATTAAACCTGGCTTTCGGTGTCCTCAAAAACCGAAAGTTTGTGACATTCAAAAGTATTTAAAATACAGAATTAGTAAAACATTTTAAAATATTTTTAAACCTAATATATTGATCCTTGAAATGACAAAACACTTTAGATTTAATCTGACCCATGTACTTTAAGCAGATTCCCAGATAAGTGCTCAGTAATTACTTCAACATCATGTGACTACACCAGACACAGTTCCCAGGCACAGTTGGGAAATAGGTGAATGGTTTCCAAGAAATTCTGGGCTTCCAAGTTCATGCAGGTGTGCACAGAACCTCTGTATCAGCTGGACAGACAAAACAGCCAGCATTTGCCATCTGAAGCACACTGGGGAAAAAATGTTATCAGTGGTAATGCAACTTCATGGCAAGGCAAGATGTTTGTTGATGACTCTGCTTCATTATCTGAGAAGTTGCAAATGAAACATCCTGCAAGACCTGGACAGAGAGTCACACACAGAGACACAGATCATTGTCAAGTAT